>NC_043973.1:13268055-13579847 GCF_902148855.1 Sphaeramia orbicularis | reverse complement strand
CAGGATTTGTACAAAAACCCAATTATTTAACTTTATTAACATCAACGATTTTTCATCAACAGTTTCTTTTTAAATTCCAGTTCTTTATCAACAAATAGAAAACAGACTGTGTACAACAGATCAAACCCCTACAGCACTAAGCATTCACAAGGTAAAAATGAACATATTTGTTTTTCGCCAGCGTTTTTCAAGTCCCCCCTCCCTCCCTTCCATCGCCGCCGCCCGCCGCCACCGCCACCGCCACACCCGGGGCCTCAGGTCAGATGCTCCACCTCCTGTGGTCTGTGGGGAGGTCGATGTGCGTGCTGGAGGCGGAGTCAGCCCCTTCTGATGGGTGGGGGGGGGGGAGGGTTGTGCTGTTTTTCCTCATTCAGACGGACAACCAGCTGTCAAAGTTACTATGGTAGCACAGTAGATACAATGGTGTTCCATTAATACACACTCTAGGACAGCAGGCTCCTGCACACTCTCCAGGGTCGCTAGATCAGCAGAATGAATCCTTTTAACAATATACTTTGAAGCTGTGTATATATCTATGTAATTGTATATATAATCAATCATAATTTATATATATATTTATATATATTTAGTTCTATTTCTGTATAAAATAATATCAGGTTTCAGTCCAAAGGGCTGAGTCTCTTTCCTTCTGGTAGGAATGGTTGATTCTGTACAGGTGCAAGCGTTGATGGCTCGACTCCTCAGCCCACGTCCGCTCCTTATGCTCCGTTTGGTTCAACTCCAGCAAATGGATCAGGCTAATGGGCAGCGAGGAGATGGGAGGGACTTGAACAAGATTCAGAGATCAGGGCAGTTTGTGTGTGTTTAATTCGATTTGTGTCGACTACCCTTTGGGTACAAAAGTCTGTTTTCCTCAGGTAATTCTCCGCTGTGGAGCATGAAGGCCTCAATACCATAGGCTTCTGATGAAAAAACAAAAATCATGTAGAAATCATGTGCTTTCCATTTCTGTACATCGCTGATTTAGTCTCTTGTTAGCTAATTCACTTGTTTTTTCAACTAGCTACCACATTTACAGGACTTTTGCGGGTTTGTGTGCTCTGAAATCAGTTGTCTTTATCGTTAACGGCAAGTAAAAAGGCAATTTCCTAATGTGGTGTTGAACTGAATAAGACCAAAGCAACACACGATATGAATAACACAAGACCAAAGAAACCCATGAGCAGCTCAGAGAACAGTGGTCCTCCTGGATTAGTACCGAGGAACATGTTCAAAACACATGTCCCTTGTGCTAAAGTACCCTAAAATAAAAACAAAAAAAGTACTGATGTTTGACATTAATGCACAACCCAGACTGGGCAGTTTAAGACAGAGTAAATGTCTGATGTTAAAATGATTAATAAAAACAACATAATGTATACTAGACAATAACATTTGACATAATGAATCAGAATATTGACAATAAAATTAACAAAAAGACAGAGAGAAGCCTCTCTTAGTGCTACCAGTAGCCTTTGACAATCAGGGAGGTTGGCTGGACAGAGCGCAGAGGTCAGCTGACCGTCTGCGTCATGGCGTCTGTACAACTGTTCAGATTCAGAGTCTCCGTCGCGGTTCTGGTTTTAGTTTTAAAGCAAAACTCGTGTGGTTTTGTCGGTCGGTCGGTCGGCTTGTTAAGTTGGCGTGGATCTCTGTGATTGGTTGAAACCCGTTGGCGGGTCTTAAGCGTGTCCCTTTGTCCTCTCCCCTCTGGCAGCTGCGAGGGGGCGGGGTTTCAAGGGCTTGGGGGGGGGGTCAAGTGAGTGGATGGCGGCTGAGATGGGACACTTGGCACACTCCTGAGAGGTCAGACCAGGGAGGCTGTTCGGTGGGAGTGGTTACGTTGCATAGTGGTCAAAGCTTCCCAGGTACTCCAGTGCCCCCGGTAGCACAACTGGTACTGGTCCTGAGGAAGAGGAGGAGGAAGAAGACAAGTCTATTAGAACGGCTGCATCAAGACTAGATTTGTTAGTGAAATGGAGAGGATTTGTAGGTAAAACAGATTATGGTGTAATCTAAGCACTAAAGTAGTGACTTAATTCAGATTACTGACAAATTAGTCAGACTACTTAGCTAATTGTTCTTCTGTTTCTAAAGATTTGTCGACCAAAATACCGTACAGGTAAAAATAGAAGCAGCCATAAAAACAACACACTCAGAAACACAAGGAGTGGGTACAATCAGGGATTCTCAACTGGTGGGTCGCAAACCCAAACCCGTTTTCATTGGGTTGCGGGTCTTTGTCTGGGCCAAAAAGAATGTTAATTCTGTGCTTTTTATTTTTTTGAAGTGGCTACTGACAGTACTGTGGCACAAAATATCGGTTTGTCTATTACCACAGAGCCAATCAACGCCCTCGTTATATCATGTCTTGACTGGTAACTTGTTACATCCCGAAAAGTAACAAAGTACAAGATAACAAATAGGTCAGACTGAGAGAGAGCGGAGATTTAGCTCAGTAGGTAACGTTTCGGACTGCAGTGCGGAAGACTTTGGTTCGATTCCCAGTCCAAGTTGCATTTTCCCGGTAGGTAAAATGCAACATTGATATAAATCAGCCACTGGGACAACGTTCAGAGTGCAGAACTCAGACCACAGCACTGAATACGGAACTGAGAAGTCCGCCCACCTTCTCCAGCCTCAGTCTCACTGACTGCAAAGAGTAAACATTACCATAAAGCATCAACATATAGAGGATTTACAACAATAATTCCTATTCTATACTATATACTATCACTAATTTGTCATTTCTTCCATCAGTTGCCACAGTACTGTGGTAGCAAAATGCACAAAAGAATGCACTGAAGTATTCTCCATATATCACCACAGTACTGTAGCAACAAGAGGATAATGAGTTTATGGAACAGTATCCATGATTGGTTCTAATACAAATGTTAACATTTGATTGGTTTGTGGCAACAGACAAACCAATATTTCATGCCACAGTACTGTGGCAGTAGTCATTGTCTTATTTTTTATGGAGCTTAGCGCTGTCCATTCACACTCCCCAACAGTAGGTGGCGGTAATGTGCTGTAATGATAAGTAACACCAGACATTTCACAGCAAAAAAGAAGAACCAAAAGTTTTTATTCATATCATGGTGAAACTCAGGTATGACGACTACATCAGACATGGTTTTACCTACACTGAGGACAAAAACATCTGTTTGGTTCCTGAAGAAGTGACTCAATACACTTTTAATTTTTAACTGAGTACAGTTTAGTTTTGGTTAAAATGTACCTAATTTATTGTGAAAGGGACTATTTCTGCCTTTATCATCACCACCTGCTGGTCAGTTTGGTTTATCATTAAACTTGTCGTCTGTGTTTGCAGACTGATATTCTGTTTTATCTCAGGTTCAAACACACCATATTTTCATTAAATACATTTGAAAAGTTTAACTGTTCTAAATGTGGGTCTTGTCTTGTCATTGAGGGGTGATAGTGGGTGCTGAAGCCAGACCAGCTGAGAACCACTGGTTTAGAGGACAAACCTACAGAAGCAACTATTCTTACAGTAAAGGAATGAAAATGTGTTTTAAGAAAGGGTTTAAAAGCAGGCAGTGTAACCAGCCAACCTGACACACACACACACACACACACACACACACACACACACACACACACGGTTCAAAATTCAGGAGGTCAGCTTTTTGGTGACTTGGGGGCAAAAAATCCACAATAAGATTGGAGCGTATTGTAATTCAAGTGTTCTGAGAGGACAGTGAACATCTTTTTGGTTGGACTTAAAAATCTAGATGGTGACAAAAGATTTTGGCCTTTTCAGAGAGGAAGGAGATGAAACTGACAGATGTCAAGAACCCATCAGCTTGTGTAGCTGTAGATAAAACCAAACTGACAGCTGTTAAGGTGATGCTTTGGCTTTGGTGTTCCACTCACCCATAAACACCCAGTGCTGCTTTTATGGCACTTCCCAAATGAGTCTTTCTCTATTTTTAACCATTCTGAAGTGATTTATCACCATTTATTATCATATTATCCTCTGAATTTGGCATTTTTCAGTGGAAATCATGTATTTTCCTTCATTTAATTTACATACATGTAAATGTTCATAAAAGCTCAGATTAAAGTTGAGGGTTATTAAATCAGAAACAGAGAAAACTGATGAAATAGTTACTTTTTCCAGTCAAATATCATTAAACTGAATATAAACCAAGTGTCTCATTGATCCAACTCCATGGGTTTTTCCTGGTGAATTAATGTTATAGAAGATGACGGTGTTTCCACAGTAACTACACTGCCTCTGAATGTTCAAATGGGTCATATCTGATGACCATGAAAAGATGACAAACTGTATTTTACACCAATTATTTACATGGATTGATAGGATTAGTTGAGCAACAGGTATTAAACCGTTTAGATCATTAGATGGTTTTGGTCACCAGTGGATGTTTGGGTCTTTCTGTGTTAAACCAAAAGTATTTTACCCGTTCTAGTGCCACATAAGGAACAAGAGAACCCTACATTGCATGAGAAGGATATGGAAGGGCTTTAGGACAGAGAGGAAAGAGCTGGACAAGGCCTGTTCATATGTTCAGGTTCAGGTCTCCTAATAAAACAGGCACTCAACAGTAAATGTTTACTGGTCCATGGTGTCTGCATCCTCACCTCTGTCTGCACCATGGCAGGTCTCTGGGTGCGAAGAGTCTTCACGGTCTGGAACAGGTCGACCACGCCCTCGTACCTCATCCTCTCCAGTACGATGCTGAGGGTGATGAAGACTCCAGTCCTGCCCACCCCAGCACTACAACACACACACACACACACACACACACACACAATGTAAGTCTGATACTTGAACAAATATCCGACAGAACAGTGTGTTTTTCAGGATCCTCTTGAATTTCCAGTTTCTTGGACTGAATTTATGAATAAACTCAAGGTTTCAGATTACGGTGCAAGAATGTACTGAACTGACAGATATTGTTAAACTACAAAACCTGTCATTTGTATTAACTATAGTACATCGTATAGTAAAGTTTAAATTCAAGACATGATTTTATTCATATGATTTTCAGTATGATTCATTTAGGGATGTAACGATCTGAAAATTTCATATCACAGTTATTGTGACCAAAATTATCACGGTTATCATTATTATCGCGGTATTATTGAAATTGTGCTCAAAATGTTCAAAAAGTACTGATACACACACTGAAATAATTTAACCAAGTTGTATTTAAAAAACAAAACAAAAAAAAAAAAACAAAAAAAAACAAAAATTGGTACAATGCACTTTCTCTTGGCAGAAACATTCAAAAATTAACCCTTCGTGGTCTGAGCCTATTTTGTCTGTTTTTCAGTACATTTGCTTTTGCCTTTATATACTATATAACCAAATGTTTACTATACCCATGTTTGGTATCTTTTTTCTATATCATCTGCCTATTATTTTTTTTCACTTTAACCTACTATATCAACACAAAAGGACAAAAAACACATAAAAAATATATATAAAATCCGATTTGAAAAATGTATTTATTGCATAAATAACACACAGATGCTTAACGAACCTTTTCAAAGACTTTAAAAGTGAATATTGGCTCCAAATATCAGGTATAGACAATTAAGTAAGTAAAGCTTTATTTATATAGCACTTTTTAAAACATGTTACAAAGTACTTCACATAAAGGGGAGATAAAAAGATTAAAATTGTAATAAATTAACACTATATTGAAATATTTGACATAAAAGCAGATCTTTACATAGGTGTTACATAGGCGGTAATCAAACACAGGTATCATGATAATTAGAATTTAAACGGTAATGCTAACTGTCTGCAATTTTACCACGGTTTATCATTATACCGGTAATTGTTACATCCCTAGATTCATTCCACAGTAGATCCACACAGTTCTGTCTCTGGGAGTTTAACTCGTCTGTTTCAACTTAAACAATAAATATTACATACGTCTACGTTCGAATTGAGGGGTAAAAACTGTGACACCTCATTCTCAGACATCTCTGCTCAGATGATGCTGGGGGAAGAGTCCTATCACCTGTTTTTGCTATTATGGACACCTTTTATCTGTACTTATAATTTCCAATACATACAGTCTACTCTCGTTATACCGCCAACTTCCGTTCACGGCCAAATTGGCGGTATAGCGAAAATGGCGTTACAACGGGTTGCGTCCATAATGTGCATGTCTTTACTATATGATGTCTATGCTGCCTCCGTTAACCCGTTCTAATTGCGTGTCTAAATAAATCTTGATTCTGTTATGTTGTAAGGCAGGGATCGGCAACCTTTAACACTCAAAGAGCCATTTCGACCCGGTTTCCACAGAAAAGACAACACTGGGAGCCGCACCTCGGAGGTGCCACGGCGGCGCACCTCGGAGGTGCCGCGCCGCGCCGCTGGCGGTATAACGGTCGGGAAATCAATGGTATAAGTGTTGTTTGTGCATGGAACTGGGCTGGCGGATGGCGATAAGTGGAAATGGCGGTATAACGGCGGGCGGTTTAACGAGAGTAGACTGTACTTTAGTTAGTCTGTTCATCACTATTCACCCTGTGTCCCTTTTCCCCTCTCCCCTCTGGGGGAGTGGCTACTGTTTCAGATGTAGCCGCCTGGGACCCAATGACGACGGATCTGAGGTGACCATCTGTGAACTGTCCTGACCTGTGACCCTAGACCTCCTCCCTCAGCCTCACCTGGCTCATGTGCCCCCACCCTACTGCATCTTCACAGACTGGAACTACATCCGCAAATGGACGTCCGTCAGTCCTGGTTCATCTACAGCCTGTCCAGGAGTGGATCTCTCCTTCACTGTGGTTCTCCCCAAGGTTTCTCTTTTTCCCCCTTGGTATTTGGAGTTTTCCTTGTCGAGAAGGAGGGTCTAAAGACGGGGGATGCCCGGGACACTAACCCATTTCTTTCATCTACCATTTATTTGACTGTTGTCTATTTTCATACTCAGGTAATTCTGTAAAGCCCTGTGAGGCAACCTTGTTTGTGATATAGGACTCCTATATAGTACTCCTATATAGGACTACAAATAAAACTGAATTGAAAATTGAACTGAATGAGCTGTGTGTTCATCTGTGTATTTTCATTTGTGTGTTCATCTGTGTGTTTTCATTTGTGTGTTTTCATCAGTGTGCGTTCATCTGTGTGTTTCATTTGTGTGTTTTCATCTGTGTGTTTCATCATTGTGTGTTCATCATTGTGTGTTCATCTGTGTGTTTTCATTTGTGTGTTCATCTGTGTGTTTTCATTTGTGTGTTTTCATCAGTGTGTGTTCATCTGTGTGTTTTCATTTGTGTGTTTTCATCAGTGTGTGTTCATCTGTGTGTTTTCATTTGTGTGTTTTCATCTGTGTGTTTTCATCATTGTGTGTTCATCATTGTGTGTTCATCTGTGTGTTTCATTTGTGTGTTCTAGTTGTGTTTCATTTGTGTGTTTTCATCTGTGTGTTTTCATACAGTGTGTGTTCATCTGTGTGTTTTCATTTGTGTGTTTTCATTTGTGTGTTTTCATCTGTGTGTTTTCATCATTGTGTGTTCATCTGTGTGTTTTCATTTGTGTGTTTTCATCAGTGTGTGTTCATTTGTGTGTTATCATCTGTGTGTGTTCATCTGTGTGTGTTCGTCAGTGTGTTTCATCAGTGTGTGTTCATCTATATCACAGGTGTCAAACGTGCAGCCCGGGGGCCAAATCTGGCCCGCCAAAGGGTCTATTCCGGGGTCCCTGGGATGAATTTGTGAAATGCAAAATTACAACTGAAGAATATTAACAATCAAGGATGTTAAAATAATTTTAGGTCAATTCAATCTAAAGTGGGTCAGACCAGTAAAATACTATCATAATAATATAGAAATACTCACAACTCCAAATTTTTTCTCTTTTGTAAATGTAAATATTTTCATGTATTTACACCAAAACAAAGTATAATTTCACAAAAAATGTGAATAAGTTGAACAAATATGAACAACCTGAAATGTTTTAAGAGAAGCAAGTACAATTTTAACAATATTCATGCCTGATATTAAATGTTTTGCATGTTGTAGATCCACTGGGATCTGTAAGTTATAATGAACATGTGTAAATGATAAAACTGAGGCATAATATTGTTAAAATTACACTTATTGTTTCAGTTTGTTCATGTTATTCACATAGTTTGAAAGGATAGTTTGTTGATGTAAACATTTTCATTGTTTAATTTGACTTTTTTACTCTAACATAGAGAAAGTTTGGAGTTGACCTTATTATTATATATGTTATTATTTTACTGGTTCGGCCCACTTCAGATCAAATTTAGCTGAATGTGGCCCCTGAAACATAAATGAGTTTGACACCCCTGATCTACATATTGTGTATCTTCATCTGTGCATCTTCATCAGTGTGTGTTCATCAGTGTGTGGTTCATCAGTGTATCTTCATGTGTGTGTGTTCGTACCTGCAATGTACCGTGATTGGTCCGTCCTGTCCAAACTGTTCCTTGGTTTTGTGCACTTGTCCAATAAAATCAATGAAGCCCTCCCAGTTTTTGGCACACCTGCTCAGGCCAGTCAGTGAACGGAATTGGCGGATTGTTCTGGACTGACCATCCTGTGGGAACAAAATTAGAGTTCAATTATATCTAACCAACAGTACACTTCCAGATTGAGACACATGCAGGTTACTGGTGTGAAGGGTGTGTGTGTGTGTTTCCAGTGGATGTAATCAGGCAGATATGTTTTTAGTTCATAAATTGATCTCTATGACCAAATAACACTGTACAAAACAGCGCAAGCAGAGTTTCAACAGCTGTGGTCCACCACAATAATAACCCCGCTGCTTCTCACCACAGACGTCTAATTATCAGATTTACACCTGGGACGCAATAAGAAACAACTAATGAGCAGCTACGCAAAAAAAAACAGCAGCAGGCTCTGAGTGGAGGACCTGGATGTACAAACACTCAGCTACTACTAACACCACAAAAAGGATATAACATCCTGTCGAATCAGAACAGAAAGGAATTTTATCAATGCTGTTTTTCACTAGAAGAGTAATTTAATTTGAAGAAAATGCATCTGCTGTTGTCTTGATAAGATATATCAGCAAATTCTCCACTAGATTTAAGCAGTAAACAAGCTAAAGCAAACCAATAAATTGTTATTTGATGTCACAAGCGATTCAGGAAAACTGGCAAAAATCACCACTTTTATTATTTTGGATTTTCTTTCAGGTAAAAAAAAGACAAATCCAGCTACAGGTGTCATTGTGATTCGATTGCTGTAATTTTAACCCTCTGCATGTTATAGTCTGTTGGTCTGATTAATCATGTTTGTGTCATTTACAGTTTTCTCAGATTCTGTGTTGAATCTGACATGGCAGCTCATTGGCCTAAATAAACTAAGACAATGTTCACACAGCAGAACGGAAATCGTCTTACAGGGGGCCGATGGTTTATGGTTTGCATAATATCCCAGTAGAGAAACTGGAACGTTGTGACAGAATTTGTACATCTATTGTAAACTGCTCATGCATAATATTTTTTTCTTTCTCTGTGCATGAATAAAAAATATCTGAATCTGAACTTACAAAACTCTCAATTTAACAACATCTATACCATAATACTGGAAGGTCTCAGAGCATCTGTGTGTGTGTGTGTGTGCGCGCGCGCATCTGCACAGTTCTGAGAAATTGAGATGTTTTCAACTGGCTAATTGAGTACCTACAGTTGAGGAATAGTCGCAGCTCCACATTAAATATCTCAGTAAGCTGATAGGACCAATATTTTGGGAGATATTAGTCATTTTGGAATAAAATAGCCTTACAATCATGTTGCTACAGGGTTTCTGCAGGTATCAGCTAACCTAATTTAATGATTTTTAATATACGTATATATTAAAGTAATCCCTAATCAATCAATCAATCAATAAATATGAGGGTTTACTTTTGACAGGCTTTAACCAGGTTCTGAATAGTTCCTCCTCCAATCACTTCTACTGAAACTAGCATTTTCCCCTTTTTCCGACACTTGCTAATATTCCCTCCGTTCTTTCGCTATAGCATGAGCATGCTCACAGCGCATTGCATTCCAAGCATCCGGTGTTGCGACTTTGTGTATCAGCCATAAACAATAGCCAGTTAAAGGGTTCTGCCTGTCAATCATCACACTATACTTCCAATCAAAATTATTAAACATTTATTTAATGAAAATAAATTGTGAATACCAATGCTTTTTTTCCCATCAAGTGTATTTAATTTTTTAATGCCTCTGGATATCAAATTTAATGCTTCTTAATACCATTTAAGGCCTTCATTTTCACAAAATCTGTTTAATGACTTTTAATGCTTTTTACCGGAAGCGCAATACCACACTGCATGATGGGAAACGACACATTTACTAACTTCAGTCCCTAGATATCAGTATTAATACGACTCAACATGCTAGTTAATTACCTCCGCCAAGGAGGTTATGTTTTTGCCAGGATTTGTTTGTTTGTTTGTCTGTTTGTTTGTTTGTTTGTTTGTCTGTCTGTCCGTTAGTGTGCAACATAACTCAAAAAGTTATGGACAGATTTGGATGAAATTTTCAGGGTTTGTTGGAAATGGGATAAGGAAGAAATGATTAAATTTTGGTGGTGATCGGGGGTGGGGGGGCCCACTGATCCTCCTTGGCGGAGGTCTGCGCTCTCCGAGTGCTTGTAGTTCATAATGTTACAGAACTTGCTTAATTTTGGACATTGTTTTCATTATACTGTTTCAGAGACCTGCCCTTCACACTTGCCTAATGCACAGTTTAAATCATTTCCACATTAAAATATGTAAAATCTACTAGGCCTGTGTTATGGATTTTATTAAGTTGTGTACATCATATCAAATATTTCCCAAGTTCAATTAATATTTTTTCTCAGTGAATTGGTCTGTTTCATTATATCTCCTGCTAGCTAACAGTGTACTTTTTTTATTGGGTTTTTCAAGCACAAGTACATTTCAAACAAGGTACAATGAGATGCATATGTACAGTATATACTATAAGTTCCCAAAAGGGGAAAAGGAAGATGTGAATAAATAAATAGACACATATCATATGCACCAAACCAAACCAAACAAGACTAAAAAAAGTAACAACAGAGAGAAAACACACACACACACACCAAAGATGTC
Source organism: Sphaeramia orbicularis (assembly GCF_902148855.1). Taxonomy (NCBI): domain Eukaryota; kingdom Metazoa; phylum Chordata; class Actinopteri; order Kurtiformes; family Apogonidae; genus Sphaeramia; species Sphaeramia orbicularis. Next base: position 13,568,722 of record NC_043973.1, on the reverse strand, counting down.
TTTTTTTTTTTTTTTTCTTTTTTAAACCTATTTATAATGGGTCATTTTTAATATAATAGTCAATGAACGGTTGCCATGTTGAATAAAATATGCCTACTTTGTCCTTTATTGTCCCTGTATTTTTTTCTAGCTGCAAGTGCCCCATAACATCATTGAGTAAAGCTAGATGTGCTGGAGGGTTTTTATGTTTCCAGTTGAGCAAAATTAACCTTCGCTAACAGTGTAGTTTAATGTTACTTGCAAATATTCCATTAAATCAAAACGTATAACACGACTATATGACATTAAACTTGATGTGAATTACCTCTTATCGAGTGTCTGCGCTCAGTGATGCGGAGTATTAGTTTAGGGCTTTTATTGTGAAAGGAAACAACAGGGGTGGCGGAGCAAATATTCTCTGTTGTTGTTTTGATGAGAGACGCAGCAGCAGGAAACACACACTGCGGGTTTAATATGAGACATTATTTATCCCCTTTTCATTTCTGCGGTGTGGACTCGAACGTGCCAGCTGTGATGTGGTTTGAAAAAATTATTTGTGTTTACATTTGAGAAGGTTTTGCGCCTGTTTCTGTCATTCAGTGCACATACGTACAGTACAGATGTATATATGACTGGGGGAGTGGATGTGGATTAGAGTGTTGCGGTGCCTTCTGATGACAGCTCAGTATATTTATAGCCCATTGAAAGCCCTGCATCACAGGGAGTTCCAGCACTGGCCCTTGGGGATCGGAGGCAGTGCTTTTTATGTTTTTTCACAGTGATCTCGAATACACACGACAACCAAAGCGTGCACGATCCATACTTAGAGCGAAGCGTCGCCGGTCCTAAATCAGGGTACACATGTTTCGATGGTGCATTCACTTGATGTCAGCCTGTCAGGGGAAATAACACGCCGCTTGTTCTGATCGTCTCTACCTTGAAATCACTGTCGCTGTAATTTTTAACACTTAGAGCAGCCGTTTGTGTGAAACTTAAATAAGGGAGGATTTGAGTCGGGTGCTGATATTTCAATCCTCGGCCCTAAAACTGAAGCCGCACAGACAGACACACACACATTCACACCCACAGGAAGCAGACCAGGTGAAACCAACATACCCTGGCATCTGTGACTTTGAACTCTCTGAGGATGTACTGGGGCATGTTGTACTCAGCCATCGGATCCACCACAAAGTACTGGTACCTGGCTGAACGCTCGGCCGGCCAGTACTGATGGCACTTCTCCTACAAAGAAGAGGGAGATAAAAAGCAGTCAGAGCAGCTGCAGGATTTTAAAGCGCTTTTCTCAAACCCTAAGGAAATAAGGAGACTTTGTGGCATTTAAGTACAGGATATTAATAGGCTAAAGGAATGAAACCCCTGTCTGATTCATCTTTGGTGGCTAAATATTTACACAATTTGCCCTTAACTACAGTGATAATATGATTAGAGTATTTCATGGGCTTTAATACGGACTGAGAAGGTTAGAACAGAATATGATACAGGTGAGTTCAGTCACAATCACAAAAAGATGAAAAGTTATTTCTTTCAAAAGTACATTTTTAGATTTTCAAGATTCTCTGCCTGATTTTGTTCTGTGATCACATTTTTAGACATTCAGCAGAGGAGACTATAAGGCATCTATAAAAGCTTAAATCTAGATGTGAAAATCTCAGTTTCAAACCAAACCAAATCATTTTTTGCATAGACTGTGACGATATCGTATCACGCAGCATTTATGAGAATGGTTGGAATGCAAACTATGACTGATGGGTCCCTTACAGCAGCACGGTACTTTCAATCCAGTGATAAATACGTTGCTTTCGATGAGTTCCTTTTCAGAGCTGGAAGGATTAATATTTGAGCAGTGTGATGCAGAGGTTGGAATGAACTCGGGTTAACTTAGAACATCTTTTTAAGGGAGAGGCTGTTCGGTTCAGTGCGTCTGCGTCTTACCCGGCCCATCTCTCGTAGCTTGGTGAGCATAACGACGATGGTGGAGTTGTGCTCCCACAGCATCCTCCAGAAGTCCTCTGTGGTCTCAGACAAGGGGCCCTGTGTGGCCAGGTAAGCCTTCTGCTGTCTGAACACACAATCACAAAGACGACTTAATATTACACAGAATAATAACTTCGTGATGCTTTAAATTCATCAAACTCATTTTAGTTCAGGGGCCACATTCACAACAATATGATCTGAAGTGGGTTGGATCAGTGAAATAATAACAGTAAAAAAAGTTAAATTATATTATGAAAATGTTTACATCTACACACTATCCTTTAAAAAATAAGTGCAAGTTCAACAATATTATACTACTTATCATTTACACATGGACAACTTACAAATGACAGCGAATCTACAAAGACACAAAACATTTAGTATCAGGCAGAAAATTGTTAAAATGGCACTTATTTTCTTAAGACATTTCAGGTTGTTCTATTTGCTTATACCTCTTCACATTATTTTGAAAGGCTAGTTTGTAAATTTAGACTTTCATGTAATTTCACTTTTTCAAACTAAAGCAAACTGGAAATATTTGGATTCATTATTTATAGGTTATTATGATAGTGCTGTCCGACCCACTTGAGACCAAAGTACCATATATTTATATGGCCTCTAACACTAAAATGATTGTTTGTTAATATCTTCAGTGTAATTTATGCATTTCACAATTCATCCCATGGCCTGATTGGCCACTTTGGCGGCCGGGTTTTGGCCCTGGGCCGTATGTTTGACACCCCTGCCTTAATAACACAGGACAAATGACAAAGCAGAAAGTGGAGAAGGATTTCAATGATACACAAGTGGAGAACAAAAGGACTGACCTGGTCTGATACAACGAACACTGTAACTTGACAAAATGGAGTACATGTCCTTAATCATCTACCACCACCTACATTTTATATCATCTGCTACCATTTTATTATAATTAATAACCTGGACACTGTATGGGGGTTGAAGAATGTGTTTTATTCAAGTGCTTTGGGGTCAATTCAGACATTAAAATTTATAAAAAAAATAAGCTATGTTTGAATGTTATTATTTGATCATTCTCTTCACTGGAAACTGAAAATCGGTCCTGCTATCTCCCTAACTGACTCAAATTAATTACACTGAAAATAAAATCGATTTTATAACTATGTTTGGAACTGAATCAATCTGGGCAATTACCAGCCAGAAAATTCTTAGACATTGCAAGGGTTGACTAGAAAATACAAGGGGTGCACTTTTTTGCACATCTAGCAGCTGCATCTCAATACTTAACTGAAGCGATTTACTGTGTTTTTGTGGATTCAGTAATCAACCCTACTTGACATCAAGAGGCGCATGGACAAATTATGATAGAGTTACATCTTGTTCTGCCTTAACGTAGTTAATTAATGTAAGGTCATTGACATACATATTTTTCATACGAAGAAATTTGCAAATCTTATTTTGTAAACCCCACCAAAAATATAATTTATTCCACAATAATACTACTATACATTAAATTCAGTCTGTGTGTAACAAATATGGCAGATTATTACTGAAGGTAATAATCAATATAAAATCAGGTGACACTTTACTTGCATTTAATGTGACTTGAACTGTTACACTAAAGTATAACTTGCAGTAAAGGACATCAGACACCACTGAAACCTCCTTGCAGCTGCATTTTGTGGATTATAAAACCTTCTGTTCATATATGCACTGAAAATGACCAACACCACTATTTCCTATACATGTTAATATCCTTGTCGATGGAGTCATTGAAGCCTGTGTAGATTGAATTTCCATTTCTTTACTCCGTTTCTATCACAACGCAGAGTGGGAAGTGCTCACTGCGATCACAAACTAAAGATGAGCTCATCCACTGACGTGCCAGAGCTGTGCTGGTGTCCTACGTGACTTTGGGCAGACTCATCCGTTCCTCTGTCCAACAGCAGTGGCATAGCAAGACACCAACCAATGAGCCAACAGACGCCAGTTTGAAGAATCCAGCACACAGGGACTTGATTGGCCCCTCCCTCACTGTCTTCAGCGGCATGCAAGTACACATCAAGGTCGTGAGCATGTTCGTATTGCAGCGCTGTCGCATGTCTATTCAGCCACGCAATTTCAGGACATGCACCACTGAACCACGGGCCTGAGCCACTAATGAAGGAGCTGCAGGCGACGGCACTAATGTGGAACTGGGAGCTTAGGAATATGGCTCAGGGCACTCACTTGCCAAGTAAAGAAACAACGATTGGTGAAGGAGAAGAGATGGCATAAGAGGAGGAAGAGGAGGAGGAGGAAACAGAGTAAAGAATTAAATTAGAAACATGAAAAAGAAAGACAGAAATGCAAAGCAATGAGAGGAGATAAATTAAGTAGACAGAAGATGCAGAAAGGAGAGGGAGGAGAGGAGAGGAGAAGAGGAGGAGAAGAGAAGAGAGGAGGAGTAGAGGACAGGAGAAGAGAGGAGAAGAGGAGAAGAAGAAAAGAGGAGGAGAGAGTTAGGGAGGGAGATGGAGGAGAGGGGGTGAGGGAGGAGAGGAGAAGATGAGAGGAGAGGAGGAGGAGAGGAGAAGAGAAAAGGAGAGGAGGGGAGGAGGAGAGAAGAAGAGGGGGAGAAGAGAAGAGAGGAGGAGTAGAGGACAGAGAAGAGAGAAGAAAAGGAGAAGAAGAAAAGAGGAGGAGAGAGGTGAGGGAGGAGAGGAGAAGAGAGAGGTGAAGGAGGAGAGAAGAAGATGAGAGGAAAGGAGGAGAAGAGAAAAGGAGAGGAGGTGAGGAGAGGAGGAGAAGAGAAGAGAAGAGAAGAGAAGAGAAGAGAAGAGAAGAGAAGAGAGGAGGAGTAGAGGAGAGGAGAAGAGGAGGAGAGGAGAGAAGAAGAAAAGACGAGGAGAGAGGTGAGGGAGGAGAGGAGGAGAGGAGAAGAGGAGAGAGGTGAAGGAGGAGAAGAGGAGGAGAGGATGTTGTGAACTTCTGGATATGAAGTGTTGGAACAGAGGAGGAAAAGGGAACAAACTGAATGTGAAGCAGAGCTTAGCGGGGGCTGGATGTAACATTTTAAATGGATAGGGTGGACCCCTCTAACCTCCCCATAAAAAAGGCCCTAGCCAAAACAAAAACAGTCCTACCCATATCACACAATAGTGACTTCTGTGCACACAGTGTCCCGATGAGCACGCTGCCAAACAGCACAAAGCACTCTCTGCATCATCCCACATGACTGCAGTGCTTGAGGACACAGTGTTTCATTTCAACCTCATTACAATGCTAAAACTCCAGCCTGCATCGGAGCATATCCAGGGCCTGCGCCCTGATAGCATAGCTGAATCAATGGTTCGCCTCTCATTAGCTTAGCATATATGGCTTTCTTGAAGGCGCTGGGGTGAAGGGCACTGGAGGCCCCTGTTTAGTTTTTATTTATGCCTGGGCTTTAAAAGCAGCTTAATTACACAGTGCCGCTGGTGCACACAACAGGTCCCCACCCGGATACGTCTGCCTTGGCCGTGATGTTCAGATGGAAAATTAAGATGGTGAGTGAGAAAAGAGACGAGATAGCAGAAGGAGATGAGGGAGAGGCAGAGAGAGAGGAGCATAGCAAGGCTGAAAAAAAAAAAAATCAAAGGAAATGAGAAGAAAATGTGAGAAAGGGGAAGGGGAAAAGCAGAAAGGGAGGAGGGAGAGGTTTGGAAAACACTTCATTACAATCTCTCTTGCTGCAATTATGCTATTTAAACAGCAACAATGGAGGGTCTGCCTCTGTGGAGCACCTTCTCATTACTAGTAGGAGAAAAGAGGATGGAGAGGGAGTGGTAGAGGTGGAGGTGGAAGTAGGAGGCGGGGGTGTGGTGTTGTCTCTCCCATGGACTAATACACAACCCCTTCTAGACTGAAGGGTATTTCACACCCTGCCTCTGCTGTACATTAGAAGCACAGCAGAGCCAGCGCTGTGTCTCTGCTGCACTCTCACATTGTACAGATATACAGTAAAACAGAAAGCTGCCTTTCATCTTCCTCCCTCTAGGAAGCAATTTGGACTCTCTCAGAGCACACAAGGACAAGCAGAAGCTCCGATATCAAAGTAACTGAGTAACTCTTATGACTGGATGCTACCCACCGCCGCCTCATCTCAGTCGCCTCCCCTGTGTTTTATCCCTGTTTTGAATGCCAACCATATATTTCACACTTAACAATCTCTGATGCCTGACAACAACTGCAGACCTGTCACATTAACTGCAGCCATAAGAAAATATGACTTGATATGACTGACATGACACAGTGAATATAAGGTTTCCAATTTCCACATCAACTCGCCCTTTTTAACGCTCCGATTTTAGAAGATGGGGAGAAAATAGAAATGTTGATATTTATTCGAGTTAAGTTATATTTACTATGTGGTGGCAAATCCTCCTCGGTCCAAGTCTGACTGAAGTGTATGAGTCATTAATGCTGCCACTTATTATGGTTATTAAAGGTGATTTTGCCTTTAGTCTTCCGTAAGTCTAATGTCAGGAACATTTTACTGCTTGGACTGGACTGATTTCTGTCCTATATTTAGGGAACATGTGTGCTGTGTATGCAGAGTTTGTATAATCGGGGTTTCTATAAGTAACATGTTGGGATTAAGACCTTTTTAAGATCAAAATTAAGGGACTTTAAGATGTATTTTATACTCATGGTGGCAAAAAAGTATAAAAACTGTAGAAGACAAGCACAGTCTGACATAGGAGATGAGAATACAGAACAATAGTGGTGGATCAGAGGAGACATGACATTAGTCCACTCATGGATGTGTTTGATTAATTCTGACCAGGCTGTGTAGTTTGCGTTATTGATTATTATTTTTATGTTTGGCTTTGTACTAACCCTAACCGAACCAATTTTTTTCCCAATTTAAATATAATTTTGATTCTACTGAGGAGTTTTTTTTTTTGTTTTTTTTTTTAAATAAATTGCTTATTTACAGTTTTCATTTGCACATATTTTGCCATTTGAGGTCTTACTTTTTGAAGATGCAGATTTTATGGTCTCATTCATTCATTTTCTGAACCCGCTTATCTGCACTAGGGTCACGGGGGTCGTTGGAGCCTATCCCAGCTACTTATGGGTGAAGGCGGGGTACACCCTGGACATGTTGCCAGTTCATCACAGGGCTGACATATAGAGGCAATCACTCTCACATTCACACCTATGGGCAATTTCGATTAACTGATTAACCAATCAGTGCATGTCTTTGGATGGTGGGAGGAAGCCGGAGTACCCGGAGAGAACCCACACAGACACAGGGAGAACATGCAAACTCTACACAGAAAGGTCCCATCCCCATCGACTGGTGTTGGAATCGAAATTTTATGGTCTCAGATTCAGATAATACAATAAGACAAATCAAACTGGCCCAGATTCAGTGTGATTCAATCTATTAAATGTGGTTTTGTATGGGACCCTATACACTAGAGTTAATGCTTCTTTATAAAACATTTTACAATATGATGTTCCCATTCTGAACTGAAAAAAAACTTCCCAAACAATCCCACAAAGCATCATTCTCATCCTTCTAACCCTCTGTTGTGATGCAGATTCTCATTTACCCTGTAGCCATCGATGCAGCTGGCGTTGATGTAGTCGGAGCCCTCGACACCAACGGAGTGGCTTGCAGGCAGACACGGGTGGGACCTCAAAAGGGCATAATGTTGACCAGGCGATTCTTGAACTTGTTGCAGGGTAGGTTGGCGCTGATGAAGCGTGATGTGTGGGGCTTTGGAGTTGGCCAGTCTCTGTGTTAATAGAAGGTGGAAAGAGGAAGAGATGGAGAGGAAAAAAAAAAAAATGGAGAGAGAATTATGACCTGTGACCCAGAGTAAACAAACAAGGAAGTCTGGGACGATTCCCTGCCAAGTCTGAATTGAGATATAAGGTTTCCTGTCAGGCTAAATCAGAACTGAACAGGAGAGCAGGCATCAGAGGGAACTAGAGAGGGCTAGCTGCTGGTAGGTGTGATGCTGGTGGGTATGTTTGGTGGTCTAGGCTCCTTAGGGTCCATAGAGGCCCTTAGAGTTTGCTTGGAGGACTGAAGGCGTGACAAGCTTCATACTGGCAGTGAGCAGTGCACAGATGGACAGCACACCAGTGTGTAATACGGACAGTCCTGAATACTCCTGGAGAATTTGTGTGTGTGCTGTGGTCCAGAATGTGTGGGCTTGAGGCTCTGGCCCCCACATACGCCACAATCATTCTCACTCTTTCGTTCTCTGTCGTTGGCAGGAACGTAGACGCTATTATCACTTCAAACAGAATGGATCATGGTCATAAGAGGGCTAATGGCAGAGTCTCGCTGGGAGGAAAGTGTGTAATAACATCACAGTCGATGGCTATTGACAGAAGGTGTGTGTGTGACTGTGAGTCACCTTGAACACCAGCTGTGTGTATATAAGAGTGTCAGTCATTTTGTGTGGGTGTGTTTTTATATACATTTCTCCTGTTTGTTTTTCATTTATTTGAACACTACTGCACTAACTGTGGGAATATTGTAATCCCAATGACTACTAGAAATATTCCAGTACACTGACTTATTTGGTGAATTAATTATGCTTGAACCTCTTGGTGATAACTATTTGGCACAGAAGCAGCCCCCTGGACAGAGAATCTGTTGTGTTTTTAACATCAGTGAACAATAAACAGCATGTACATGGAGATCACAGTGAATCAACAACCACAGACAACAGTGAAATTGTTTTTGTGCTGAAGTCATTTACAGGCCTGGAATTCATCCTGTGTGCATAACTTCAAAAGGCCCCTTGCTGCTTTTGTGCGTGCATGTGAATCAGTCACCTTGAACTCCAGCTCCATGGCTGTGACCGTTTCACCGGTCGGGGGCTGGGTGAGTTTCTGGATATGGGCGTACAGGTTACGTGCTGGCACCTCGGTGTTTCCACAGGTGGCGGCCTCCAGCAGGGCTTCGTGGATGAAGATGTACTGGTCCTCGGTTTGGACCATGTAGTTCCTCTGGGCGCGCATGCACGTCACGTGTCCATATATGTCCACAGACTTCTCATGCTTCATGCGCTCCAGCATGGCATCGATGACAATAAAACAGCCGGTCCTGCCCACGCCCGCACTAATGAAGAGGGATTCAGAGGGGAGGTTAATAATTTAACACGTGGTTTATTGCCTGTTTGCACAGATACTCATCTTACATCTGTTTATATAACAGTACCGCAGATGAAAACAACTGAAAACCTATAGAGACTGAACCAAAGCAGAGGGAACAGTGATGAACTAAAAAGGCCAAGCCCTTATTATCATCCCCCTTTGTGTTTTGCATGCAGTGTTGGGGAGTAACTAATTACATGTAACAGTGTTATATAATAAAAACACAATACATGTAACTGGAATTTATTAAGTGTTCTCATCATGATAATTAAATTATAGTTTCTACTCAAAACATTGGACTATACAAAAGGTTTACATCCAAATACATTATTTCAGGTTAAAACTTGATGTATATAGAGAACAGACCAGGGCATGTGGACATAATGTAGACATGAACATCGTTCAGCTGGAAATGTAATAATAGCTTAGAGGAGTGTAACATTACTGCTGCTTTGTTGTGTTTGTTAGGTTAGCTTGTTATATGCTTTTAGGACTTTTCAGCTTTACCCCTCTCTCGTGAAAGTAATCAAAAAAGAATCAACTGGAATGAGTTACATGATCATGATGAATTAACTCAAAATCTTACATTATCTCTTTTTCAACACAGTAACTGTGTAATCTGCAACTTTTTACATTTTCAGTAACGTTTTTTTATCTGTCAAAACAACTCTTCGATCACATTCATCATTTTTTTCCAGATGAACCTTTGTCACTAATGCTACTAATGCATGTTTATTATGAAAATGGCATTATTCCTCCAAAGACACAGTTAATGAATACTGAAAACTGTTGCTGTGAAGATACTCTGAAATGTCAATGGAGGTTTAAGGGTTATGAAAGTAAAGCCTATATGTGTAAGTACATGAACATCAGAATTTTCACATCTCCGATGTAGGTCGGGTCTTTTACACTCTATGTAGATTCTAAAAGTTCTTTGACATGAAAAGAGAAGGGTACCTGTTCTTATTAATTTCTTTTCACCCACAGGGAGGAAATCCATGTTGTATATTTGCAGCTTATGCACAGAAACTAGCAAATATTTTTCAACAGTAAAATAACATCCTATAAAACACAATTCTAGTCATTGTAGAGAAAAATTACTGAAAGAAAAAAGAACGGAAATGTGTCTGAGCTCATTCCCTCCTTCACCCACCTGCAGTGAACCACCATGGGCCCAGCATCTGGAGGGTTGCAGGCCTTTACCCGCCTTAGGAAGGCCAGAATGGGCGTGGGGTACTCTGGCACACCATGATCTGGCCAGGCCATGAACTGGAACTGACGCACCTCTCTCTTTTCACTGGAGCCATTCTGTATTAGAGTCACAGCAGAGAGTGACAACAATCCACAGGTTAACGTGGAACTGGGCAGTTTTCAAGCAAAAGTTGTGACACAGCTGTGGCAGAAACGTAAAGGTTATGTTCTTCAGTTTGAAGAAAGAACTGAAATTCTCCCAAAAAGGATTATGTTTAATTATCAGAAAAGTTGAAATCTTAAGTGAAGGTCTCAAGTTGACTCATAACTTTGATAGCAGCTCATAATGTGCTCTTTTTTCATGGTTCTGATCATTCTGCAAGGTGCAGATATGTCTATAATTCTGAAGTTTCATTCAGACAGTTCCTTGGCACAGCCATCATTCCTGATTGAAACCAAGGAACTCTTCAAACTGAACACTGGCATTTAATGAGGTATTATAATAATGTAAGAAATTAAAGGAAACTAATGGCAAAAGAACGGAAAGAGGAGAAACATTTTTTACATCATCACAGAACTGAATGAATCAAAGTGAAAGAGGGAAATCTTTTACTGCCTCTGACAGAACAAGAGACAAATCTTGGATGTTAAAAACCAATTACAAAAGTAGAAAAAGCTATTCTGGTGGTTATCAGTCATAACGAAAATAAGAAATTACTTCTTTAAATGTGACCTCAGTAATGAAGAACTCCAATAAGCTGCTGGGGTGGATATGCCTTTGATGAACGAGTGTCGCCAAATGAAAAGGCTGTTCATTACCTTGTAGAGGGCGAAAGTGCGGACGCTGTACGTAGCCAACTCGACAGTGTCCAGCATGGTGACCTGGATCATCCCGTAGGTCTCTGTTCCTCGTGACGGCCAGTACTGGTCACACTTCACCTGGCAGAGCAAGAAACGAGGGCAGGGTGTGATGAGAAAACCACAGCTAACATCCAGCTCATAGGAGCACACTGATTAACAAGGAAGGAACATTAGAGGGGTCACATCAAAGCCTTTGTCCACTGTCTAATTAAAAACTCAAGACTCGGTGTCAGCTCCTGGAGCTCCCACTGTGGCCCAGTGTATGTGTGTATTTGTAGCAGGTTTCAAAAGAACATTAAAAAGCCCACTTTGTCTTTATGAGCCTGTGATCATGTTCAATTAGCTAATAGTTGGGTGCTTTACAGCCCTTTGTCATGTATGCTTTTGGCACATTTCTGTTAAGTGGATGGTGCAATGTGGGGGGAGATGTGCCTAAACCCTGTTGTGAAGGGAGAGCAGGTTGAGCGTATGTGCACAGGACAGACCTCACAGACGATGAAGCTTAAAGACCACACACGCTGACAGTGAATGACACTGCATTACTCTGTGCACCAATTTAAAAAGTAGACTTTGAAATGGTTCTTCACTCCGGTGTCAGCATAACCTTTTCTCACCAGATGAAATTCACCACCGGCTGTCATAAGGGTCCCCCCCCCCCACAACTGCTTTCTGTTCTCTTACTATTGTCAAAACTACACCGCAAAATCTGTTTCTGAATCACTTAGAAACAAAAATAGACCCATTTTTTCATTCATTCTTTTCATAGATGCTCACAACATCCTGGAGTTTCTAGGAATGATGAATCACATTTTCGTCATCAAACACCCGCTGACTGGGCTTCGTCTCCTGCAGCAACTCAGCCAAGCTCTAAGTGGAAGTTTTTAAAGTGACAATATGGTTTGAAAACTTGAAAAGTTTCTGACACGCACAGGAGTCTGACTTCGCAAGACAGATTCAGTCCTGGGCATGTGTTATCCAACTACAATGTGTTCACTGAGATTTTTAAAAAGATGTTACAATCAAATAATTGAGTAACCGCAGCTAAAACATAACCATTTTTCATTAGTAAAATACAGAATTCTAGAGAAATAATAATAACAATCATAAATGATAAAACAGAAATAAATATTCTTAATGAATAATAAGATACTTATTAACATTATTATATTGTTGTTTATGCTAAAGGACATTTATAAGCCTGTGAAACAAACGTGTTAACAGTTTAAAAACTTCTCATGAAAGTTAATAAAACGTTATTAGTCTTGTATAATTGTTTAAATATTAGCTGTATTTTTAACATGTTGAGTTCTACAAACTTGTCGCTAAATCTTAACGAATCTTTATAACTTCACAATCAACTGACTATGTGGACAGTACACATCAGTTTTTGCAGCTACTGATCTAAAAACAAACCAGTCCCTTATTAGAGTTAATAAATCATATATAATGCACTTATTAATGTAATCAAGAACTTATCAGCAGTTAACTTTTCTTTGTACAGTGGCCAGATCTGAAGCAAGAATAATTTTTATTCATGTTAATAACTTCTTTATTACGATGGCTGCACTTCTATAATGCATGTCTACCTTAGTGGACACAGAGCTTGCAGTGGTCAATACACTGAGCCAGGGATCGAATTGTGGGCAATCCATAGCCACCCACTAAGGCTGTCAAGGTTGATAAAATGCGAATAAAAAAAATAAAATAATAACACATACAGTAAATACAATGTTTTAGTGGTGAAAGCTACCACTGTGCTCACCTCCAAATTCCAACTGTCCAATTGTCTAGAAACTGTCCAAATGCTATAATTGCTAAGACTAGGACTTGCTACTATTGATTTGGAGTAGAGGAGTGTAAGAGATGTGGCACAGGTAAGCTAATCATATTGATATTTCAGTGCAGAGTTGACATTTGGAAGCACCATGGCTGTCTCAGTCAGCTGCTACAAATCGACAAAAAAACACGCTAAAATTCAGCCCCCCGCATTTCACCTCCCCTGGTGACAGCTCCCATTCAGAGGCCGAGGTGGACCTTGTAGGAGAAACTCAATTGAGTGATGGGGAACTGCTTGCAGTACAAACATATGGATTAGCAGTCACCGATGTAATGAATATCTCAGTGCTCTCTGAGGTTAGGTAGCATATTTTCTCCATCACACTCACACAAAGACACACACCGGCAACTGGTTTTGCTGTCATCTGCTGCTGCTTTGAACCTCACTTCTCACATGTTATCACCTGGCCTTTAGCAGAGGACGCAGACCTCTGATCTGCGCGCACACACACACACACACACATACATACATACACATACACATACACAAACACACACACACACACCAGTGACTAATACCTCTGGTCTCATTTCGACTCCCGACCTTTTGGGGTTCCTACTACCCGGTAATGATAGCCCCAGAGAAAAGGCCGGAGCTGGATCTCAACACATTTGTCAAGCTCCTGCTCTGTTTGGCATGAGACAGCAGTCTGGCTAGGTGGTGGGAGGTTGACTCATTCACCATATGTGTATGTGTGTGCATGTGTGAGACAGAAATAGACAAATAAACAGTTTGTATGGACGCAGGAGACTAAAAATAACAAATAACAGCTGTGACATTTCTAATAATTGCTCAGTTTTTTTAAAAATTAAATCTACTTTTTAAATATTTATCCTCTGTTATGACAGAGACTGTAATTGTATTTTATATGTACCTGAATTTAAAAAATAGATTAACCTTTACACATATTCATATTTGCTCTGTAGAGGTACGGCTATGTGATATGATAACATGATGATGTTTGATGACAGAATAACATATTGTCTAATAATACGCAGTGTTTATTTTGCTGTGATGCAAATCTTAGTATTTACATTAATAATGTTCATGTTCATCGTGTGTCTCACTCTTGTCTACATTGATGTAGCCAAATAATTTGCATGAAGGAACAGATGGGCCTTTTCCACCAAATTAGTTCTGGTTCTTGTTCTGATTCTGTTCAGAATTCTTGGAACTTTGCTGAAGTAACGCCCATGTCTCCCAGTTTTGAGCAAAACATTATCCTGTTATTAAAGGACTTCATAGATTATAATATTGTAACATTAGTATTAGTAGTAAACTGCACATTTTCCCACTGGTTTCTCAGTCTTCTACAGGATGTAAAATTATGACTGCAGACTACTACTTTATACACTTTTTTGTATATATTTTTACATTACATTAATCCTTGCTTTTAATATTACTATCCATTCCACTGCTGTAACACTGCACATATCTCCAGTGTGGAACTAATAAACAATTATCTTTGCTAACATGGGTGTTGTCCTCAAATGTAGGTTCACAAACTGCAATGGCACCAGTTCCATGTTGGTGGAAAAGAGTTAAGTAGAGAATTGAACAGGAGATGGACTCAAATGACAAGGTTGATCCAAAAAATGAATTAGATAAGAAACTCATACTTGTGGCAGATCAATGCACACAGCAGGCTCAAAACAACACTAACTTAATATTTTATATGTTGTTCCATGTGTGATAGAAAATGTGAGCAAAGGTTCTAAGAATTGAAAAAAAAAATCTATATTTGTCAAATATAGAATTCAAACAGGTCTTTCCATGTGGTCATTTTATTTAAACTATTAATTTAATTTAATTTAATGAAAATATGCACGATTGTGATATGTGACATTCTGACTTATATAAAGACATTTTGGTCATATCACACACCCTTGGCAGATACAAACTCCATATTTGAATAAAAAAAACTATCCTTTCCTGCTACATTCTATTATACTTGAATGGAGTGACTGCAACACCTGATAACTTCCACTTGGGATTAATAAATTATTCTGATTCTGACTCATGATGCATACTGAATGTTTCAGATGACATATTTGAAGTAAAACGTTTGTGCTAGCAGGCTGGAAAGCTGGTTTGCACCTCCATAAGTCTCTTGATAATGATACAAAGCCAACTGCTTTTTAAAATGTGCGTAGGAGGAAAGTGAGGGAAGCCAGTTTTTGATGTGTCATCAAGTCTCTTTAGTCGGTTCCATTATGGCGTCCGTGCATATATAATATTTACTTTGTTACTATCAAAGAAGGTGAGCAAGTTTTTCTGTCACAGCTTTGAAAATGTGTCTGAGTATATTCAAGATATATGCCGCCTCTGTGAATGTGTAATGAAGACCAGTTAATCAGACATACACATATTCTCTGAGGTACAAATGAATGAGCTTTGTTCCAAAATGCCTGCAACTCTCCTGAACGTTTTACTGCATCAATAGATTAAAATTAAAACAGGTGATGGATGGTTATGAGGTACTGTAAGTAATTTAAGTCTTCAACTCATCTTAATGATTCCTTTTTTTTAACCACCCCTCTATAGATACTGCAAGATGAACTTAACTTCAGGTAATGATTTTTTTTTCCTCTTCCAAAAAAAATCAGTGTGTTGAGTTTTGGAAATGAAGTCTTTCATTACACTCCCTGTTACTTCCAGTTCATAGTCTGGGGACTGTCTTTTCATTAGGGCGCCGTATGCACACACTAATAAAGCAGCGCATACTGGCAGGGCTCCACACTGATTTATTTTCTCCAAGGAATTTATGAGCATAAGTTTGTGAAGGTAATTAAATAAACCCATCCCGATTTTGAATCTCAAGTTGCCCATGTGCTCATTCTTTCCCCCTTTTATTAGCCTGAATGTATTTTTAGGGTGCAGGCGGATGTTGTTGGGTGACAATCCTCATAACTTCAACTTCAGAGATTTTATTATGGTACAGAGACTTTTAAGAGCTACATTTAAAGGATGCAAACACAAATGAGACACTGAAAAACATGAGGACGGAGGTGCAAAAATATGCATTGAACTGTGAGTAATTGTTCATTAATAAATGAAAAAAATGGACAACATGACAAAAAATGAATTTTAACTACACATTTTTCTTTGACATCTCTAATTTAAGGGTATGTATGCACATGTTTTTACTGTAACCACTGCACTGGCCTTCTTGCACTAGCATTGGAAACAAAAATCATCAAAAAATGCAGCTAAATGGTAAATAGCTGTTCAACCACTTCAACCCACAAATAAATTCAGACAGAATTCAGGCACAAGTTTCCAGAGATTCTGAGAGCCTGAGGAGAAGAGGAACAAATGTGAAGCGATACTGTCCACAGACAACCAGGATACTCTTTGAAGTCCTTGTGACTTTGATCAGCCTGACAAATCCTGCTTTAACGTAGGATGGAGTGTCTATATGCCTTTGGGCTTCATTTCATGTAATGTTACCACCCCAGTGTCAAGATACATAAATATATACATACAAACATGTCAGAAAACTTTCTTTTTGGCCCAATTTCAGCTCACTGAAGAGTCAACTCTGATGGCCTGTAGTTTTTCCACTCAGTGGTTCAGTCAGAGAAGCCACCTGGTGGTGAGGATGGGTACTGACAGTGGAGACGAGGTGTGTGTTTTTGGTTTTTTTTCCAAGGATTACAAATCTGTGAAACTTTTATTTCTAAACACATCATACATGTTAGACAATAAAATACCTGCAGAAACATGTAACATATCGTTGTGGGTATTTTATTTTTATTTTGTTTATTTATTTCAGATGTGCCCTGTATTTAAAATGCTGTCACTACTCTACCTTGTGTCTTTGGTTTGGTTTGGAGGTGTACTGGCTTTCAAGAGATTGATCTAATGATTTAAACTTTACTACAAGGTAATGTGACAGAAGTTATATTTTTTGATGACTAACATATATGTTGCTGGTGCTTCTATCCACAGGAGAAAACTACACTCTTTGGCTTCCTTTGGGTTTAATACCACATTTTTCTGTGGAGAGGCAGTTATGGAAAAACTGTTCAGGCATGAAGTCAATTATTCGAATAGTTTTTAATGTCTTTTTGTCTGTTTCTAGTTCTTCATTTCTTTGGAAATGATTTGTTTTTATGCCTTTAAAGAACTTTGCAAACTTGTTATTGAAAAGTTGCTGTGTAAGTTTTATTTTTTCAGAATTTGTAATGACTTTTATGGTTATCTTTGCATTGCATATATGTTTTGCTTACCCGTGACTTCTCCTCCAGTCTGGTCATCATGACAATGGTATTGGATCTCTGCTCCCACACCATCCTCCAGAAGTCGCTCAGTGTCTCTGGCAGAGGCCCCTGGGTGGCAATGTAGGCATTCTGCTTCCTGTAGCCGTCAATGTAGTTGGCATTGATGTAGTCGCTGCCTGGAACAGCTGGAGCATAACACAGGATAGCTACTGAATCAGACCAAGGACCAAGAATCTGACCAAATTCCCATACTATATCGCAAAATATCTGCACGCTCAACATACTTATTGAAAGAATGCATCTTTGTGGACATACTGCTCAGAAAGCTTCCTTGTCAGTTGTTGTTACTTAAGCTTTGTAAATGACCAATCCTATGTCTAATGCAGTGTCTTTCAACCTTGGGGCTGCGACCCCATGTGGGGTCACCTGGAATTCAAATGGGGTTGCTTGAAATTTGTAGTAATTTAATAAAAATCTTTTTTAATGATTCAACATATATTTCATTATAATTAAAACACCACACTTTTCCTATAAAAATCAAGTTCAAATAAAATGCAGGATATAATATCTGAGAGGGCATATCTTGATTGACCCGATCATGTGACCAGATGGGTTACTATGCTTCAACCTGCCCGGACACAGTTACAATCAGAAAATCGGACCGAACAGAGAATGGAAAGATTTCTTTACCCACCTGGCCCTGCTAAGACATCTCCAAGAGAAAAAAATGTCTCAGTTTGGAATGTCTGGGGTCGCCAGAAATTTGTGATTTTAAAATGGGGTCACGAGCCAAAAAAGGTCGGAAACCACTGGCCTAATGGGACTTGTGAGATGCTACATACATACAGTAAACTGCCATCAGTGTGTGACAGGTGATATTAGCTACTAGGCTCCATTTGCTTTCTGTCACTGCCCATTGTCGTCACTACCACATTGCATTATGGGATGCTGGAAAAGTATCCAGTGCTGACACTCTAACATTTACCCACAAACAGTATGTAATGCACATACTACTTGCTTGTTTTACTTATGATGCTGTTAAGTTGCTACTCCATTATAAATGTGGTGCTCACTAGTCTATACCTAAGCAGCGAGGTCATGTGAAGGTTTGAGGATTAAACTGAAGGTTTCAGAAGCAGCTGCTAGAGGCAAAACAAAATGTCCTTGGTACATGTAGAAAAAGTTCTCAATCAATGGCAACCTCATTCAGTTTATCTCTGGGGTTAAGTGGTTACATGAGCTCTTACCATCAACAGAAGTAAGCACCACTCTGGAGTGGTCATAGGCGATGACGTTTGCATAGCGATTCTTTGGCTTGTTGACTTCCATGTTGGAGTTCTCCCAGGTAAACTGTTGGCCTGGATCAATGGACTGTGAGAAAGAGGGCAGGAGAGGGGAAAAAAATAGAAAGCAGAAGGGAGAGAGAGAGAAAAAAAGAGAATGCAATGAAAATACAGGCACAAAAGGAGGCTCTGGAGTGTTACATGGATAGAATAGAGCAAGGCTTATAGGTAAGGGACAAAACATCCCTACTGTTTACTGTCACCAGTCACGCACCAGAACACCACTCGACCAGAGAGCAGTTTAAAAGAAGTACTTTGTGCAGACAGAGGTTTTTTTGTAAACAAGGAAACATATTAGTGACTTTCAGCTTCTGCTTGAGAGCTAAATGTCCATTAACAGGTTAGTTACTGCACAACTTTTCCAAAATTTGGACAGAGTCCATCCAGGTTTTTCCTGAAATTTGAGAATTTGGTGCAGGTGTTTGTGTTTCATGATGGTTTAGTGGAAGCCTACAGGTCCTATAGAGCAGTTATATTGTATTACTGAATTCTGAGAAGTCACACTCAGGACTATTTGCAGTAACCTTTTCTTTGCAGTTTGTCTTCTTGTCTTATTTTTGTCTCAGTCTCTGTCTCACTGTTTCTAAACCTTCTCTCTGTACGACATTTGTCTCTCAGGCTAAGACGACAGTAGACTGCATACGTATTGATCCGCAGAGATATGTGACGGCCTCCCATCCCTTGGCTCGATAATGTCACAGAGTCTCTTGTTATTCAGTATCGATCCCCCCCTGAGCTCATGCCGGAACCTTGTCCACTAATTCCTCAGACCTTTCCCCTCACAAATCCACCAGGACTCAGAGAGACACCTTGGAAATTCCTTCACTCACTTAACCTGGCTCAATCAGTAATTTAATTATAAAGGGCTATTTCATGTCAGAACTAGAAAGATGGAGATGGAAAAAATAATGTGACGGTTTTTATGGTGTGTAGGTGTTTTAGGAGTTTATTATCAGTTATCATAGCTCTGAATAGTAAGTAGCTTTTATTTTTATTAAATCATTCAGGTTTTTTATTTCAGTAAAATTAAGTTTTATTTTTATTTTAAGGAAATAATTTAGTCTGGTGTAAAATTTAGATTTAGTTTTAGTTTGTCAGTTCTGTGATTTATTAAAGCTGTAATAAGTAGGATGAAAGCACACAATCAGTTCTAAGTTACAAAACTACCGTTTATCAAAGGTCCCATATTGTGAGGAGCCATTTGAGTCTTGTACATCATGAACCAAATAATCTGTTAATTCTATTTTTTATTTGTATTTCAGTTAAAGTTGAGTTTTTTCCCCATTACTTCAGTTCTTACTATTTGTGGTTAGTTGTCTAACAAATATCATGCTAGATTTTAGAGGACAGGGAGTTCAGGCAGTATAAAGATTAGCTCACTTTATTATCCACATTGGAAAATTCAATCTCCACATTTTATCCATCCCAATACTCACAGCATCTAGCATTAGCATTAGCACAGCAGGAGCAATGAGTTGCCATTGAAAGCACTAGGGGACCAACTCCAAATCTTCACAGGAGAATAGTCAAATTCAACACAAAAATATGGAAGTAATGACCACCCCACTACACACTGTGACATAAACATGAAAACAAACAAAAAATTTTAAAATCTGTATTGATGTCAGCTGTTGGCCAAAGCATCAGGAAGTGTGAATCCTATTTCCCAACAGCTACAGTCTACATTGTATGACATGTTCTTTTGTGTCATATTCACTGAAAGATATAACATAGCATAACTGTTATACAGTGTATCTATAATTTGCACATATTTCTGTTGTACACTATTTTATATTTCTTTAATACAGGGTGGGGAAGCAAAAGTTACAATGAACATTTAGTTGTTTTTTCTCTGCAGGCACTATGTCAATTGTTTTGAAACCAAACATGTATTGATGTCATAATCATACCTAACACTATTATCCATACCTTTTCACAAACTTTTGCCCATATGAGTAATCAGGAAAGCAAACGTCAAAGAGTGTGTGATTTGCTGAATGCACTCGTCACACCAAAGGAGATTTCAAAAATAGTTGGAGTGTCCATAAAGACTGTTTATAATGGAAAGAAGAGAATGACTATGAGCAAAACTATTACGAGAAAGTCTGGAAGATACTATTAAAGAAGAATGGGAGAAGTTGTCACCCAAATATTTGAGGAACACTTGCGCAAGTTTCAGGAAGCGTGTGAAGGCAGTTATTGAGAAAGAAGGACACATAGAATAAAAACATTTTCTATTATGTCAGTTTTCTTGTGGCAAATAAATTCTCATGACTTTCAATAAACTAATTGGTCATACACTGTCTTTCAATCCCTGCCTCAAAATATTGTAAATTTTGCTTCCCCACCCTGTATATGTCTGTATTTTATTGTGTTATTAGTTGTAAGTGAACTGTCGCTGGCAGAGACCACCTGCAATTTCGTCCCACAACCTATTCTATTCTATTCGATTCCTTCTGTTTTCATATATGGTGATTTTAAAAAAAATGGTTACTATCTTTTCAACTCGTTTTCTTGCTTGTGCACTTGCCACTAACAGACATAAGTCATACTTTACATTAATAAACTTGATAGCTCCTCACATATCAGAGCACACTGTCAACAGAAGCCACTTGCAGTTCAATCAAAACCCTTTGACAACTCTTCGGTAACATGATGAACTTGACTCATCACAATTGAAACAGAGCTGAACAAGGTGCATCTGCTGTCAGATCCCGTTATTGAGCTGTCATGTCATGTCATGTCACCAGAAAGGGAGAGTTTAGTAAAAAAACAGAGGAACATCAGCCAGTGTTAATAAACACCATTTCATATGCTTATAGGCTGGTGCCAGTCAGAAAAGGTGACTGTTAGCCAATGCAGATGTTTGGCTGATGGATTGGTGTAACCCTGACTTGTTTCTGGGAAAAAACATGTATGTGCAATTTTTTAACAAGATATGAGACATGTGGAGTGATATGAGAGATGCACTCATATGGAGAAAATCCTTCCCCAGAGCTCCAAATTGTTAGGACTAAGACTCCTGTGGGTCTATTGCTGCTGATGAGCTCAGCACTGCCAATTTCTGTGCCTGTGCATCCCAGTATGAAGAGAAAGATTTCATTTTCAGTCCAAACATGTCATAACCACTTGAGAGCTCAGTGAACACAGCAGACACATTAGATTAATGACAACTAGCAAACAAGTTAGGTGGAGATGGTGGAAAGTGGCGAGAAGCAAGTGCCCAGTGTATTCTCGCTGACACTCTGGAAATGCTTTCAGATGAATATAATGATGGACCTATGATGACTGCAGTGTGATATTGCTTCCTGTGATAAAAAAGACTGTAAAGGGGGGAGCTGCAGCATGCCTGATTGACAAATACTGCTCATTACCCAGCATGCTCATTGCTCAGTGTGACGCAGACTGGCGTTGGTGGTAAAGGAAGTGTCAGGCCAGCTAAAAACATCAGGGAGAGGAAGCGGTGAAGCTTCGACTAATTCAGTGCCTTGGGCTAAGACGCAATGGGAGCAGCAGGCGAACGTGACTGTGACAAAGCGACGTGAGCTCTGCCACAGTGTCTCTGCTGGCACTGAGACGGGCGGCCATCTGCCGGGCCATGGAGGGGGTCTTCCCTGGCTTGGAATGACTGGTGTAAGGGAGGGAGCGGAGCCGGGCTGGTTGCCTGCAGTCAGACAAGCCACATTTCTGGCTTGATATGTTACACTAGCTCAACAAGCCGGCAAGGCGTGTTGGAGAGGCACTGAGCAACACAAGAAAGCACTTAATTGAGTGCAGACTTTTAGCAGGGCCTAATTACCTCCCCAGATAGCTGTTAATTTCAGAGTAAATTGTCAAATAATGCATTAGCATTGTATACCACATGGTATAAAAAATATACAATTTTGCTTACAAACAAAAAAATCCAAGTATGTACAGTTTGTCATTTGCTGCGATGACTCCCTCTTTCAGAGTTAATGTAAGACTTACTTTAGATGTTTTGGTCTGAGAGTAGTTGGAAATTTTAAGAAAGGAGCAGGTAATATGAGGCAGTTTTCTTCTTACTATGCCTTTTTCAGTCATGGAATGTTTATATATTTCTTTTTTTAGCTTTACTTGCTTATGAAGTTGTCACTGAAATGCGCCAAATACACTAAACTAAAAAAAAAAGCCGACCTCTTCAGTATGGCATTCGATTAACTATGATTCATATATACTACTTTCCTTATTTAATTTGCTTATTTTATTGAACTTGATGTAAAACTTAATTCTGTTCTATTTTTACTGACAAAGTATATCATAGAATCATTATTGAACCCTTTTGTAGCCCATTCATGCTGCAGCTTTATCATAATTTCTTACATTATTGTCTTTTTGTCTTTCCAGTATTTCACTCTACTTATATTTTATCCTACTCTATCATGGATTGTTTTTTATTTTTGTGTTCATTTATTCTAGTGTTACTTAATCTAATTGTCATATAATTTCATTACGGATCACATTTGTTCTGTCTTATTATCAGCTTACTGTTAGTCTGTGAAGCGCTTTTAACGGCACTAATTTGTAAAAAAAAAGGTGCTACACAAATCTTGTAAAGGTTTCAAGGACATCATAATATCATGGATGAAGGCTTTATAGTCTGATATATTACAGTGCAAATAGTTTTAAACATGTTGCAGTGCATGTTTATGAAACAAAGGGCAAAATGTGTTGTTTTATGTGGGTAACACTTCTGAACACATAAAAAACAGTCACATGAAACTATCAAATGAATGTTCTTTAAACAGTGAACAAGCCACATGGGACAACGGTGGGGGAAGCTGGGCTGACGGTGATGCTTGAGGAAAGGTCGAGGGGTCAAAAAAATAAACTCCCAGTTTATCCGGGAAGTGTGAAGTTACTCAGCAACTTTCAAAAACAAATGTTAGAGTCAGAGGCAAAAAGAGGAGATCTCTTAACCTTGGAGGTGGAGTTTAAAAAACAAAAAGCTGCACAATCATTCAAGCAGCCTCATTGGATCAGTCAGTGTGAGGAATAGAGCTGATTAGACAAAACAGAGCCAACAATCAGAACAAATAACTGAAAGACAAATTCTGTCTTTTTGTATTCAAGGATGCTCCTCTTCATGTGGCCTCGCTTAGTCTCCACACCAGCTATGTGCCACTTTAAATGCAAATTTGTCCCCTTTTTTTTAGTGAGGAAGAACACTGACAAGAGATAATCCCTCACCGAGTTGCATTGGAAAAGACGCCTGCAAAATAACATTCTTCAGGGAAACATCAAGACGCATGCAGATTGCTTAAGCAAGTCGCCACCTGCTAGTTTTGTGAAAAAAGGATCTCATAGCTTTTAATGTAAGAGTTGGCTTCCTGGTGGGATTCGTAATAGAGTTGTAAAATAGAGCGAACAATGTCTGTGAAAGACATCTCCCATAATCCATTAGAATATATGCATATAAGATCAAAGAAGCATAAACACAAAACTTCCTCCCAAGCATGATAACAAAGAAATGCATTTACGTGCTGTGATAAAACATTAGTGTTCCCACCTCGTACTCCTGGGAGAAGCGAAGGCCGTCGTTCGCCTTCAGTCGCTCTATGTGGTCAGCCAGGTCGGCAACGGGAATGGGTGGGTGCTCCCTCATTCCTGGGAGAGGAAGAGGAGGAGGAAAGAAAAGAGTGAGATCTGATTGTTCTGACATGAGACGTGCACAAAGATGCACACAAACACTGGTTGGACCACAAAGTGAGTGAGGCTGCCGTTGGGACCATGAGGTGGGCTGTGGAACAGTGAGGAGAGCGCAATCTGTTCAACAAATGCATGAAGAGAGAGAGGAAGAGGAAGAGGAAGGAGAGCAACACGTGTTGAAGAAGGCCAGTGACATTTGTTGGTGATACCATCATGCTACGTGGAGGGAGGGGGGGACACAGGTGGGGTTGGCACGGTGATGCACATGAGTGACTGGGTGAGCATGCGTCTGGAAGGAAGCGGCAGACATCCCTCTGACTCCACATCGCTCATTTGGTGGCAGAGGTGGGATCAGAGCAAGAACCCACAAGCCTCTACAAATCAGTCACACTGTCACTTCCTAGAGGGGGTTAAAAAAACTGACTGGTCACCAGCCAAAAGTCATTTCTTTGAAAATCTCTTTCCCTACAATAGACTATCTTCTGGGCCAGCCTGGAGCGCTTGGGTTGGATTAATTTCAAACAACCCCCATGCCGCTCTCTAGATTTCTCATCGCCTGGTTATTGGATGATTTATTGCTAATCTACCGACACAAATTCCCCCTGTGCCTCTGAACTTGGCAAAGCGCTGCGCTTAAAAGGATTGTTGAGAACTTGTGTTGTGTTAAAAGTTAACTGTATGTGACGCATGAAGGCGCTCCATAGTTACACAGAGCATCAGTAACCTTACATGTACTAAAGCCTCACACTGAGATCAGAATGACACATTAAAAAGGTGGACGAATCCACATCAGTGGTTTTGGCTGAGAGCGCCTGTAAGGTCAAGGTTCATGCTTTCAGATGAGCTACCACTGCAAGCTCATTATTGCTGTAATGTTAATGCCTAATGGCTGGTAACTATGGTCACTGCACAAGATTAGACCTGACCGATTACACTAATTTAATACACACAGAGGGACCTATGAGCGTGGTAACATCGGTGCATATGTGTTTGTGCGTGGTCAGCCAGGTTTTTTACAGCAGTGTTGTTGGTTAAATGGAGAGTGAAGTCAAAGACCTTACCAGGCTGCTGTATAACACGTACAAGTGTTAACAAGATTCAACTGATCAAAAGTATGCAGATTTTGTCAGCAAAAGGTAGTTCAGGTACGAGAACTCATAGAAGGCACAATGTACTAAAACTGTCACTTCAGTTAACGTTTTTATGAACTGTTGGTAGATTAAGTTCCAGCATCATCGTCTATAAGACCATAAACTGTTTGGAGCGTCACTAGTCGCTTTTCCATTGGATATACGAAAAGAACTTTACTGATATTTACTAAACGTTGAAAAAACAGAAGTGTGTAATGTTGGTTTTTCCATTAAATCACAAATGCGATGATTTGTTTATTATCACAAGATGACACGAGAAGTCATTCCATAAACATGGCGACTGGTGTAAATATTGTGTTGATTTACAGATATAGTCATTATTATTATTATTATTATTATTGTTATTATTATTATTATTATTATTATTATTATTATTATTTTACCCCTCTATCCCGTACTACATTAAAAAATGATTTGGTTTCCTTGTGTGCCCACACATACTGCATGTTTCTTTTAAAAAACTCTTCTTCACTTGTAATGTCCATCAACATCCTTTTTTTTTTTTTTTAATTCATGTGACTCTAGTTGAAGAAAACGGTCTTTCCATTGTAGTTTTGCGTGATATACCATTTGCACTACGCCCGAAAAACCACCCCTTGCTAGCAGAAAAAACCTTTAATCAAAAAACAAGAGTTTTGCCGAAATTGTCGTTTTTCCATTAGGTAAATTTTTATGCACAAGCTATATTCACGCAATTTGAGGGTCAATGGAAAAGCGACTACTGTCATGTGAGAACCACATTATCTCCGAAAACTCAACTTTCATGATCTCAGAATAACACATTTTATTAGCTTACTTTTATATTTTTAAATTGAGAAGGAAGAGCATTTTCTCAACCACAAAATAACCCTTAAAGACTCAATAGGCAGTACTTTTGTGTCATTTGCTTCATCAAAAAAAAAAAAATCCAAATAAGCTTGGGTGTATTGTTTTAAGAGGAAACTAGATTTTTGCACCTCTTCTTGGCTCTGTTTTCAGGCTTTAGAATATGTAGCCTATGGAAAATTTTGGCTGATCATCTGTAATTTCTGTTTTCTCAGTGAGAGGGGACATAAAGACTGGCACTTTTGCCTACCTTCATGCTCAGCCAGTGCTTAGGGCAGTGAGGAGAGAGCTGCTTGAAGAAGTGTGCATTTTCTACTACTGTAACTAATGCTGTCAGATAACTGTAGTGCAGTTAAAAAGTACAATATTTGGCTAAATACTCAAATACAAACACCTCAAGTACAAGTACTAAGGTACATTCCACCACTAGGCCATCTAGTACACCTGCTCCTACAGCAAAGAAGGGCAGTAGGACCTCCACAACTATCTTTACCACATACTTGGGAGTGCTAGAGGCTATAAGCTAGTGGGTGATGTCTGTCAGCACTGCAACAGAAGAATGGGATCAGGAGCGAAAAGTGAGAGGAAGAGAAGACTGCATGTGTGGGAAATACACATTAGGTGAGAGACCAGACTAACTTGGAGTGTTGGGGCAGCGATGAGAGCTGGGACCTGTGGAAGAGAGGAGAGCGAAGGAGGGAGGAAGAAGAAGAAAACTCGATCAATTGATCAGACTCAGGCCAAACAGTATCTGCAAATAACCTTTTCCAGCTAGTTGGAGAGCACAGCAGGCGGTGTTTGCTCTATCAGGACAATTCAAGCAGTGCAGTTTAGGCTGTTTAACAGGAGTGCATAAAGCTTGACTTTAAAGGACTCCCCTGTGACTAGTTATTTAAATTGCACTACTCCACCTATGGCACTGGGTTTTATCTTAAGTGCAAATACTTTCAGTATCGGCCTGCCAGGAATAGGGCAGGACTGTTACTAAGAACTGTGCAGCTGCTGCTCCAAGTACAGTTGAAGTCTGTTTAACAAACCAACATGTCAGAGGCATGAGCTGCAATTGGCTGGACCACTTAAGAATAGTCAGAATCAGAGCAGGAATGTTCACCCGCTGTGGGTAAATCAAAGAGAGAAAAGAGAGAGAGGACACAGGAACCAACTGTTCAATATTCACTCAGTTTAACATCAGCGTCTTGCAAACTACGCACAGCCACGGTGAATTTTTTTTTTTTTTTTTGGTAATCACTGCTCTTGAAGCGACAACAGCAAGGTGGAAAGGGAAGAGGGGGATAAATGTTGATAGAGGGAGATAGGGCGACAGAGAGGGAGAAAAAGAAAGAAAGGGAGAGATTACCCTACAGGGGGAAATGGAAGACAAAAGAGGAAAGAAGAGTGGGAGGACGAGAGAACAGGACTCTTTAAGAGTGCCAGTGCTGCTTAATTCCGCTACAGGGGTTCAAAGGGGCTGTGTGTGTGTGTATACAGAGAATGGGATCTTTAATAACCCGTGAGAAGGAATACACACTTATACACACACAGAAGAAAAACACAGTGAAATGCGTGCACACGCGTGTGCACTGGGGGTTGACATTTTCTCTCAGCTCCATTGTTCCCTCTGCCTGGCTCACCTTGACATCAGAGGCAGCAGGACTCATTACCAGCTGGGGGGAATGAAAGGAGCTCAGGGAGGGAGGAGGAGGAGCGAGGAGGACCAGGCTGAGGGTAGGGAGGAGAGGGGAGGAGATCAGGAGGAAAAAGGAAGAAGGCTGATGCCGTGGCTGGTACCCTGACACAAGCCCCTCCAACCCCAACCCACCTCATCTGTACGTGGATGGAATCTAAATCCATTCGGCCTGACTCCACTGATAGCTGGGTTATAATAGTGATTTGTTTATTTTCTGGTATTGAACTCTTACAGCCAGAGGATAAATTATAAACTGAGCAGGACACAGGAATTTCATCCAGCAGCACTTTCTGCAAAGCAGTAATAATCAAGAAATCTATCAAAACAAAAGAAGGCAGCAAAGGTAGATTGCTTGTGGAAGAGCTTTTTATAGTTTGGTGGAAAAATCAAAGACAATATCCCTGAATATAAGAAAAAAAAGTGGAAAAAATAAATTAAGGGACACTAGTAACAGTATGAGTCATCGTTAAATATTTTGCTCAGTGTCTGCCTTTGAGTGATGTAGTGGCAAATTTCAGCAGCACGTTTATCATTTTAGGATGAAGGTTCCAGAATCACAAAGACAGAATACACACTTTGCATGTCTATTCCATGAAGTAAACACTGACTGCACTCTAGCGATTCCCTGATTAAATCTCACTTATACACATTCACATCCTGGAGTCACACAACACAAATAAACCCAAGGTTCTTTACCGCTCTAGGCTGCAGTGAATCATAGATTTTTTTTAGCACTGTTAGGCAAAAAGTCCATTATTACCTTTCAGCGCATTGTAATTGGTCAAAGTGGAATGAAATGAAACTAGATTCTGCCTGCCTCTGTTGACATGGACACTCCTGTGGTTTCACGCTGTAGAAAATCTAAGCTGCGATAGATACTGTTTTACTGACAGGTCTTTTCAATTCAGTTTTACATATACAGCACCAATCATAATACAGGTTTATCTCAAGGCAAGTCCAAGGTGTCACTGGGGAGGAGAACTGCTTTTGCCAAAAAAAAAAAAAAAAAAAACTCAGACACAGTTAAGCTTTGGGTAGGTGACCATCTGTCTCACTTGTTTTCAGGCAGGAAGGGGGATATACAGAGGACTAAAATCACCTCAGATGTGACTCTACTGCTCTGCTCCATGGTTCCACACAGAAGCTCGGAAAAGCATATTCTCTTTTGCACAGTGGTGTGAGACAGGATCAGGTTCATCAATATTTATATTTAGTCTTTTGACGTGGACTGAGAGGAAAGAGCTATAGAAGGAAGGGATGTATTTTCTACTCCTGCTGTTTTAAGGCTACTAAGTTAGATTTTAACACTTTCACAATCCTCTAAGAATTAGATTTAAGACCAAATACCTGAAATTGAAGCAAATGACAATGATTACTTATGTTATGGACAACTTGGCTAAACTTGCCAACTCTGACAAACTAGATGTTCAGCTTGCCAGCTTTGTACATCTCATCTGCATGTGGAAATTCATGGCTTTGATTCACATCATGCTGAATTTGAAACACTTCCTGCACAAAATACATTGTGCTTCAGATATATGATGCCAGTTGCAATATTTGTTAAATAGCCAATTTTCATTGTTTTTCCACTCCTACAGGTTGTAGCCAGCTAACGGAGCTTGTTCCACTGTCCTGATCTACGTGGTACTAAAGTGAGAGGCATTTGGAAAATTGCTCAGAAAAATAGATGCTTGGGATATCCAAGATTCATAAAACCCTCCTCATAATGTCCATGTCTAGGAATTTTTGGGAAAAATTGAGGGAAGGTAGTGCCAACTTTACCGTTCTTGGATCAATGTATGATGAGCAGACCATAGAGCATTACCTGGAGTCTGGTAGTTGAGTCTTCTCATCTCCACAGGGTCAGAGGAGTTGGCCAACAGGGAATCTTTTACACCTCCTGAGTGCTCATCTTTGGGTAGAGGCGATGCCCGCTTTCTAGGGTTGCAAAAAGAGAGAAGAAATTTTAACTCAAGTTTTAAGATTACTGACGTGCACGCTCAGTATGACAGCTGTGCACCAGCAAAGAAACCTGTAACTGTGGAGTGAAAATGAGAGGATGATTAAGGACATCCTCCGTATTGTTAAGCTAAAAAAAAAAAAAAAAAAATGCATGCAGTGCATCGCCACTGAACACTTGATGAGGTTAATGACACAGTAAATGGTTCTCAAAACTAGTTTTGAGGACCGGCAATTTAAGAGACAGTAGGTACCAGGGCATTACCCCTATCAGTGTGCCAATTGGAGTTTAATGTGTTTGAAGAAATGCCATCATTTTCCTGGAGTGGCCTAGGTTAGGTTTATTTGCTCCTGGATAGGTGACAGCTGCTGTGTGGGTATGTGTACATGTGCATGAGTATTTGTCTGTAGCAAAGATTTAAATGTATGCATTTTACCACTGTGTGTGTGTGCTAACAACACATTGTGTTTACTGGCTTTCCAGATTGAGAGGAAAACAGGCGGATGCTGTAATTAGCTCATCAGCTGGGTGGCACAACACTGGGTAATTAGACCAGTTCTGCAGCACCTGCGCTGCCAGGCCCAGCCTAGCTGCGCTTAGTACAGCACAGGACAGAAAAGCAGACTGGCTCAGCTCAGTCGACCATGGTGTCGTCCATCAGGCAAAGAGAGGAACAGAAATGCAGCCTGTCTGTATTCTAATGCTGAGACAGCCAGCATCTGTTGACATACACGCACAAACAGGCACACAGATGTATGCTTTCCCACCTCTCACTTTCACAGCCACATCCACTCACACAGATACAGCTGCAGACTCACAGCCTTCTGACGGCAAATGGAAATGGGCGGAAGGAAGCATCAGGGCGCCCTGTGGAAATTTCACATCTCATTGCACTCCATTTGCAAGTGGCGAGTGTGGGTTTTAGGCAGGAGCAGGGCCTTCTGTTAAAGCCTTGCATGGTGAGAATATAAAGCTGGTGGTGCAAGTCTTAACCCTGTCCACCTCGGCCGCTAGTGCTGCGAGTTTTTCTGCCACCTCTTAAAGCTGCAACAGGCTTAAGTTAATGTTAACAGTGTCACAGTTATTCTATGACAAGCATCTATTCCCCTCCATCTGAGAGCTGAGCCAGGCCACATCCGGTTTTACCAGTGATGAGATGAGCTGCTGAGGAGGAGGAAAACTTTACAGGGATTCAGCATGTTTCTGCATCTTCAAGGCTTTTTACCTTTTAAAGACATAGCTGTTAATATTGTGAGAGTTGAACTCACAAAAACATTTGTTGTGTTGTTCCGAAAGGGTCTACTTTGATCTAAACTGTGATTTTTTGCCCCCAAAGTGAACAAACTAGTTCTGGTGCCTAAACCTAACAAAGTGCAACTACAGGAATTAAATTTTTGGTTTTTTTTTACAAATATTTTGCTAAGTACCCTTGCAATCTAACACTATTTTATGTTAGCTAGTGACCTATGCACAGCTAACGTTTGTTTCTCCTCTCAGATGATCTCTGAGCTGAATTAAGTTCAACTTAAAAACCCAAAAGTTAAGGTTACGGAGCACCTACTATTAGCTTTCCAAAATGTTTATTTAATATAGGAAAAAATTATTTTCTATCTATTTCATTAGCACCAAATATTCATCAATTCGTTAGCCTCATAGCATAATTGCCTAAGTCATATTTTTGGCCAAATTGTGATATCTGTATCTTTACTTTCCTTACACTGCTGATTCATTTTTTACAGATATCACAATTTGGCCAAAAATATGACTTTGGCAGTTATGCTATGAGACTAACAAATTGTACGATTATGCAATGAGAAAACTATAAAAAGCTTCTACTTTATAACTAATGAAAGCAAAGATATCATAACATTTAAATCCTGGAAACTGCCATGAATGACTTTAAATTTACAGCACATGTGGAAATTATCTGGATTCTGGTGTGAAAACTACTTTAGTGCAAACACCATTTTGCAATAATTTTTACCAAGCAGCATAGGTAGTTCCATTATGGTTTAGTTTAGCATGTTTCTTACATTGTGAGCAATACCAAATTTTTTACAAAAAACAATTTAAAAGTGATGTTTATGTTTGATTAAATTTGATAAAAGTACACCTGAAAAAGTTTTTAATCAAAATCATATTTATAACATTGTAAGACCTAAAATTTGTATGATTAGACTTTTACCTTATGACCTGCAGAAACCATACTTAAGTATCTGTAATGTCTTCTCTCCAGCCCTCATGTCTGCGTCTGACCCAATCAGATACCAATCTACATGACACTTCAGCGCTGAGATTAAGTAAACATGGCAGCTAACTCAATGAGGTTATTCATCTAAGGCTCAAAGTGAAGGTTAAGATGTGTGAGAATGTAAGTGCATGTTAATTCAAATACATATGGTGTGAAAGTTAAAGTGTGTTCTCAGTACAGGCTGTGCTTAATGAGGGGAGAACAGGGCCCTTTGTTGAGACTCCTGCTATGAGGAAGTAGAGAGCAGGGAAAAAAAGGCTAAAAGTGGAAGAATGGGTCTCGGTGGAAAATGTCAGCTTAAAAGATGGGAACATTTCTTTTTCAGTAGTTTCCCCGTCTGGCATTTACTTCACAATGGGCCATTCAGCAGCAGGTGATGCCTTGGCATATTCAGATGGGGCCAGTCGTGAAGGGGCGAGCTGACACTG
The DNA here is from genome assembly GCF_902148855.1 of Sphaeramia orbicularis. Classification (NCBI taxonomy): domain Eukaryota; kingdom Metazoa; phylum Chordata; class Actinopteri; order Kurtiformes; family Apogonidae; genus Sphaeramia; species Sphaeramia orbicularis. The sequence goes on along the minus strand of NC_043973.1, from coordinate 13,536,202 downwards.
GCTGGATAATGAAACACAGCACGGAGATGAACCACGGCAGACAGGACGATCTGAGGACGAACACTGGAACTAGATGTGGAACATGCACTGCTACACAGACGTGACCCAGGGGTTCCTTTGACCCCTCTTATGCAGGGCTGAAGAGTCTGCTGCTTTTCATGTCTTCTAAGTCTTTCTCGAGTGAGCAGATTTAAATCAGACACCCCAATTTAAAGAGGTTTCGCTTTAATCCTGTTTGAGTGGAAATTCTTTTTGGCATGAGGCCGTTAGAACTGAGAGGTAGCTGACTCTGCAACCCAAAGATTTGATGAATACCACTAATTTCACAACACAGATGAAAGGGACTTGAGGTACAGGAGATGGTGTTATGACTGATGACTGATGTGACGGTACCCACCTTTCCTGTTTGCTGCATTGACAAAAGGCAAAAAAAAAAAAAAGGCGGAAGATTAATAGGCAGTTGTTATTCACATCGACCCAAACTCCTTTTGCTAAAATTAACTATGACTTTCTTGTTAGAAATACAGTTATTCCAGAAACATCTTGAAAGCACTGCTCATGACAGACTCTTAGAATAGCCTCATATTTTTTTCAGTGGTGGTGTTGGCAAATATGCAGGTAGCAATAACAAACTGAAGTGGAGAGTGATTATTTCTTTGCACAGTGAAAAGGGGAATGTAGCCACCTCCCTACATTCCCTCCTGTCAATCTGTGTCTATGTGGAGAAAGGGCTTCCACTCGGAGGATGTGCTACTCAGCAGTGAGCTGTCCCAAGGCCTATTATTAACCAGTTCTCTTTCTCAACTCTGCTGGAGACGGCAGCCACACAGCAGTCTGCAAAGCTGGAGATGGCAGGTTGGGGAACAGGTACCATGTGAAATGGGGAATCTGGAACAGAGTTATCAGGCTAAGATAGGTTTAGGGGGGTGGGACTTCAGCAGGAAAACAGCAAACTCAGGAAATAGTAGCTAAAGCTCTATTTATAACATTTTCAAGCCTCAATGATATTACAGCCTCCGTTCACAATTCTTCTCTCATTATTTATTCCCTTGGGGCAGTTTCAGCATTTAAATACTAAAATACAGATCTTTCATAAACATGTACCGGTAAGGTTTAGTTGCAGAGACTAACAGCTGTACAGCTAAAGCATTTGAAAAATGGTGACTAAAACTAAATTCTGTGAGTACTAACCAATCAGAAATCTTCAGCACTGTAAGCCACACCCCAAATGATCACAAAGTACCACTCCCAAGCGAGGACTTATAAAATAAAGTAAAATAAAGTCTCCTGGAACAAAAGTGAAATTGCATCTCCAGTTGAGCACTTTTGTTCGTATACTTAGATGTATACACATTAATTTTGTACAGAGTAATGTTCACTGCTGTTTCTGCTTTCTGCTCCCTCCCCTTTTGCTACGCAGCAGAGATGGCGATCGTTGACGATAAGAAGTGTCACTTTTCAACCATTTTGAGTACACATCAGGGTACTTACAGTGCACTGCATGTTGCCATAACTGACAGCGTGAACACATTTGCACACTAAACGTACAGGCACAGTGACTGCCAATGTAAAAAGTGCTGATTAACTCAAAACAGTACTTGGTCAAATTCTTCAATCATAGTTTCAGCACTAGTTGTGTCTGTACCTCTCCAGTACTTTTTTGGCACATCCACAGTGTGCTGCACGGGGGCAGCTGAAGTGCTTTTAAGAGATACTGACTGAGCTTTTAGTTAAGCCCTCTGTTGAGCCTTCTGTTTCTTATTTGAAATGGCCAGCAGAGTTGGCCAAAGCACATTTCTCAGTCCTAACTAAGAGTTTTTGACAGCCAAGCTGTACTTTTCATTAGGGAAGCAACGTCAGCTGCCATTTCAACTGACATTTCACATAGTATTGTTAAAAATGTCCAAGTGGGCCAAAATCTTATTGCGGAAAAGAGGATTTTCGAAAAGACAAACCAAATGTGCCTTTGGTTCCTTTCTCCTCGCACTGTATATTATGGTAAGGAAATTGGATGTTACAGTTTGGGGTGTGAGCAGCTTGTGCAAGTAGCGGAGGGGAGCATGTCTTATTTCCATTCCTGATGCAACCAAAAGAAACCTACAATCACAAGTGTCACTGCAAGTTAAGTTCAAACAAACACACACCCGTACACAGAGAGTGACTGACACACACACACACACGCGTGCGCACACACACACACACACACACACACAACCTTACTTTTTAAAGAGCAGGATGGCGATGACGATAGCGATGATCAGGACCACAGCCAGCACTGGGCCCATCACCCACAGCATTTCAGGTTTCTCCATCCCTGTAGCCATGGTGCTTGGCGAGACCTGGATTACGTCAGAGTACGGACTGGCTGAAAATGTCATCTGTAAATTAGAGAGAGAAAAAAAGAAAAACTCATGAGAGGCAGCTTCCTCCATTTAACATAAAGTTAAAAAAGAAGCCCAAACATTGTGGAGAATAGCATTGTTAGCATGCTATAAGGATAATTTCACCCTCCAGTATAGAGTCTTAAGTGAAACACAGCTGTATTCTTCGGCCACAGTTGGACATATTCATAAAATGTGTATAATGTCAAAACCATCATGCTAAAACTAGGGCTTAAAGGCTTTTGGCTAACAGACATTATAAGCTAGTTACTACTCTAATACAGCTTTATTTTCATCTTGTATTTCATATTTATACTTGCTGTTGTAAACCCATAAAATATGACCGACCCTTAACGGTTTTTACTTCAGGTAAATGGAAAACATACAATTTTTGGGTTCCAGATCAGACAGGAAGATTTACATTTTTACTGCTAATGCTCTACTTGCTCTAAATATCAATTATCTTTCAACCTGTAGTTAGTTTCTAGTGAATGGGAATCTAATAACAGGCTCTGTCTTGTCAAGGCAACAGAACAAGTTATTAAGCACCTGACCAAACCCAAAAGACAAACCACAACCGATTTAAACTCGTGTTGTCATTGCATCACGGGAGAGGACACTAATGCAATCAATGATGGAGCAAATGTGAGACGGGAGGATGAGAAAGGTAGAGACGGAAGGGAAGAGGGAGGCAGGGGTGAGTGTGTATGTCCCTCGGTCACAGAGATAAATGGGGGCACAGGAGAGGACTCATCTCTTCTTCATTAGTGTTCACACCGTGACGGAGGGAAGGGGAGGGGGTGGAGGTGATGGGCGAGGGTGCGTTTCCACCGTGGTTGTAAATGAGACATCTCACTACTCCTTCATCTTCGACTGACTGAGATGGGGGGGGGAGTGAGGAGGGGGGAGCAGGGGTGTGTAGAGGCACGGCGTGGTGTTTAAAAAAAAAAAAAAAAGGCAAAAAAAGACAAAAAACGGAACGCAAGTGGAGGAAAACGGTGACAGATGAGAAAGAGAGAGAGGGAGCTGTGAGGCATCTGTCATTAGCGCTCAGCTTGCTTCCTATTGAACAACGACAGGAGACGCAGGTCAGAGATGGAAGGGGTGTGTGAGCGCAGAGGCATGGGTGACTGATTGCAGCCCTCAAAGGGGAATTGGGCTCCCAGCATGCAGCAGGAGTGGCGGGGCAGCAGGCAGCAGTAATCCGGATCATTAGCTGCACAGCGGCCTGCTCTTCGACACACAGGCAGATATTAATTGGAAAGATAAGCTGAGATGAGCTCAAAGAGTCCTGTGCTCTGTCATAGAGTTTGGTTATCGCTCATCCTCTCAGGCAACTGGCGGAAAAACTTAGACCCAGACGTACAGTAACGCAAACAGGAAAGTAAAAATATTCACTTTTTCATGTTCCAGCAGTAGTTTACAGATGCATTGTTGTTCATTTGTCTCACACATACACAACCCACATGAGATGTTCTTTCCCTGTCTGTTCCATTGGGAGGAACTTATTATCGAAGAACAAAGAGACAACCAGGCGGCAGCGGTACACTGGTGATGTGATGACACCACAAGGCTTCCTGTTCCTTCGGGTGTGCCCAAAAGAGGCTGCAGGATGTGGCCCTGCAGGGAATCCTGGGAAAAACTTCTTTTTTTTTTTTACCCCTCCAGTGTAACAAATGACTGCAGCTGTGCTTTCTGAGAAGGATAAGGGGAGAAAGACGGAGAGAGGAGAAGAGGAGAGGAGAAGGCTGGACAAAAAGAGAGAGGGCTTTTTGTCTGTCGGTCACGGCGTAGTACTGCGATCATCCATTTGAACGGCCCTAATATCTGATAAAAGCTCAGTCACGCAGCTCTTAATGCCTCTGCTCTGGCACAGCGGTACCACAATGGAGCGATGGTGTACTGGAGGAATGTGTGAGAGTGAGTCAGTGAGGGACAGAGATGCAGTAAATACGTGTGTGGACCACTCTGAATAAATGTGTAAATATGTGTACAGTTTGTACAAGTGCATGGGTTCATGACTGTTCCAGCACATTTCAACAACTTAAACAAGACTTTGTAAGACCTTTATGACTGATTCTATGGGGGTTTGGCACCAAAAAATAGATTGCTATGGTCTAGAGTTTCGTTTGAGTGGATAAACTTTGGTTTTGCTACATTTCCGACAAAATACTTCGTGGCAAATGAGAACATTCACCCCACAGGTTGGTCAAATGTATCTGAATAGGAGCAAATACAGAATAAAAACAGGAAGAAGATCCTCTGTTCTGAACTAGTGTGTATTTCTTCAAGTTACTGTTGATTGCAAAGCAAATCTGGCAACAAGAGCTGCTTAGGGTAAATTTATGGTGTACACCTGCCACTTGGGTTGGATCATGTTCCCACCACAAATGAAAAGTACTGAGATTAGTTTGGACTAGACCAGACTGGAAAGGACCATCCTTAAGGGTTGCTTGGGTCTAGGTGCAGTAACCATATTCACATCTGACTAAATGATCCAGAAGCTTTTTTTGATTTAACTGTAACTAAAGGTAGAGGTGGGAAAACACCTGATGTGATGCAGATTGCAGGTGTTTGCTGGTGCCTTTTTCCAACTTAATGTTTGTCCGACCTCCTGTGACTCTGTTGCCTTCTGTTTACTTGTGCTTTATCTGTGTGTTTTTATCCAGACCAATGCATCGTCATTTCATTTTGCCTGATGCATGACCTTAAGATTTTTACAGATAAAAAAAAAAAAACACTAAATACAACCAATTCTTTAGAAAATTATATGGATTTCAGATGTTTTAAGAACTCCAAGAACCCCTGTACATGGATGATAACTAGAGTAACTACTCACCATCATCTCCAATTGAGAAATGAAGCCTACTTGAAAAGTCATCAGATTGTTCTGTCCTAATTTGCATATGCATTATGTCATCACATAACTATCAATCATGACTAACTGTGAAGACAGAATCCAAGTACGTCAATGTTTCAAAGTTCTTTGTTACTGATTTAGAACAATAGCAAATGGGAAGCAGAGACTGGTTGTTTAGAACATCCACTCACAGCTTTACACATTTATCTGTCTTCTGATTGGTTGACTAAAGGGGTTGTTTGTCTGTCCTTGAGTCAGTGCAGAGAGCAACAGGCACATTCACTGTTTGTCACTCCACAGAGCCAGTTGAATTGTGCCCTGAAATGTCACAGGATTTGTCACTAGATGCATTTTTGGCAAAACAAAGATGTTAACGAGCTCGCCAATTCTACTGATGAATAGGATGGCAACTAGTGCTGAGAAAGTTGATTTCTGTCAGGAAGAAAGTGACTACAGATGTAAACCTGTAATTGCTGAGTGAAGTATTCATTATTTCCTTAACTTCATAGCTTAATTGCCTAACTCATACATAAATGGATAAAAGTATTGGGACACACTGAATTCAGATGTTTCTTTTCTAACAGGGGTGTGGGATACAAAACAATAACGACAAATGTCATAATATAGTTTTATATTGTGATAAATATCATTGCATTTGTTAGTTTAGTTACCTCCGCCAAGGAGGTTATGTTTTTGCCAGGGTTTGTTTGTTTGTTTGTTTGTTTGTTTGTTTGTCTGTCCGTTAGTGTGCAACATAACTCAAAAAGTTATGGACAGATTTTGATGAAATTTTCAGGGTTTGTTGGAAATGGGATAAGGAAGAAATGATTAAATTTTGGTGGTGATCGGGGGTGGGGGGGCCCACGGGGGGGGGCGCAGACCACAAAATTTCATCAAAATCTGTCCATAACTTTTTGAGTTATGTTGCACACTAACGGACAGACAAACAGACAGACAGACAAACAAACAAACAAACAAACCCTGGCAAAAACATAACCTCCTTGGCGTGGGGGGGCCCACGGGGGGGGCCACTGATCAGCCTTGGCAGAGGTCTGCGCTCTCCGAGTGCTTCTAGTTTAAATTGTTATCTTTGCTTCCAAAATGCCACAAAGATTTTTTTTTTTTACATTTCTCTCAACATTGATTTATTTATTTTTTTAAATCCATGACTATGATTTTAAATGTGCTACCACTAAGTTTTAAAATATTTTTCATGTTGTGACTCTAAATAATAATTTTCTACCACAACTAACCATCTATTTTCTTCACATCTCGCTTACGAAGAAAAATCTCCCTTTAAACTTTAAGAACATATTGATATTATAAACTATAATCGACAAAAATATTGGGACATACCATGGCTACAGTTGTAAGGCGTCCTGTTTATGCTGATTTGACATATAAACAGCAATATTAATAATCAGAGAGATAACAATTTAAACCAAACTAGCCAATGCAATGATATTTATTCCAATATAAACCTATATTATGACAATTTGTCATAATATAGCCATATAATGTATGACTTTGGCAATTATGCTATGAGGCTAACAATTTGTATTTAAATTAGAGGAAAAGATCTTTATGTTGCTGATGAGTATTTTAATCTGGCTACTTCGTCATAAAGTGTAGCAACATATCCACATGTAAAAGGTATTTGATTGTATTGCTTAATGTTCAGCATCTGCCAGTGAAACAAAACATGTGATCATGTGTAAAGAAGGGCGTAAACAAATGTGTGTAAGAATGTTTGCGCGAAGCTATGTGGAACATCAGTTTTCCTGAGCCTTTTCTCAAGCTCGTCTGAGCCTCAAGTTTATGTTTGTCTGGGTCACAGCCGCTGAGAGTGTGTGCACACGATTGTAAGTGTTTGTCTGAGACGGAGTAAGAGAAAGAGAGTGGGTGATGAGACATGGCACAGAGCGAGAAGACACAGAAAGAGACAGACTTGAGCAGAGGTGTTACGGTAGTAGCAGTATATCAACACTGCTATCTGGCCTGTGGGCTATACAACTTCCTGAGTCAGCTGCTGCTCAGTCATCCCCTGAGCTCCGAATCTGCCACACAACGGCACAAGCGCATTTGTTTCAACTTGCTGTTGACCTTGCTAGCGCCTCGTCTCTGCAAAAGTGGCTTAAATGAGCCGGAGGGGTGTGTGTGTGTATGTGTGTGTGTGTGTGTGTGTGTGTGTGTGTGTGCGCCGACAAACAAACATGTAAAGACGCCTCTTGTGAGTCTGCTGTTCAGCTCTGAATCCCCAGGAACCTGAGGAGTCTACACCGTCCTCAGAGAAGACACAGATGGGGAAGGCAAGACAATGACATGGAGACAAAAAAAAAGAGTAAAGTTATGTTCTGTGAGAAGGAGCCTTCATCTTTAACTTTTTAACCGACTGTATTGTGCCTTGTGTGTTAAATGTTGCGTGACACATGTTGGATGTTATATGTATATATGAATGGTTTTTCACAGTATCTTTAATAGAGGTACACCTAAATATCAATGTATGGAAATACAACCACAATAAAGTCTCTTATCTTATCTTATCTTATCTTATCTATGAGGAACAGACTGCAGATGACCTTTCTGCTTCCTATTACAGTTCTTTCTTTTTAGATTGCATTTTTTTCTCTGTTTCAACACCTTTTCTTCTGTTGGACCTCTGAAAAGCAAGTATTAGGTGTCTGAGATGAGGCCTAAAGGTGACAAATTTAGGAATGTTGGACATACTACAATTTAAGTGGTGCTAGTAGTGCACTTAAGGATTTTAGTAGTTCATACTTTAATTTCACCACATCTATTTTACTTGTAAATAAAAAATACTGGAGGATGATGTGTTCCTTCGTGGGTTGAATTAAAATATTCTTTCTTAGGCTAAATATATTATTCCCTCTTGGATATCAGGAAAATGGCTCTTCACAGAATGGAAAAATTGGACAAAAAAATTCCAACTCCATTCATTTTCTTTTTTAAATCCACGTAAAAGTACTGTATGTACTTTACGTATGAAATGTAAATCCATGACTCACTTTTTTTTCATATCAAATGTATAATGTACCTTGAAAGAAATGACTTGGTTTCCTACATCCATGATAACAGACTCTACTATTTACTGATTTCTATGATTTCTACACAGGCAGACACAAAATTCACATATTGAACCTTTAAATCTTTAATTCTATCAGTTTTTTTTTTTAATAACTGATTAGGTAAATGTATGGATTTTGTATTGTGACTGAAATTATTCTACTGTTTGTACTGTTTTAGGGATTGCCTTTTATTTTTATTTCATCACTATTTTAATTTATTTTATTTGGTTTTATTGAAAATGCACCTTTTACCATAACAACCATTTTAAATAAAGGTTAAATGGGTGAAAGAAAGCTGGGTTTTACTTTTTGGCAATAGGTGTTTTTTGCAGGACACGCATAGTAAACAAACATGATGATCTTGTAGACCAGTCTTTCTCAAATGGGTTTATGCGTACCCCTGGGGGTACCTGGAAGAAGTCCAGGGGGTACTTCAATTTTTTTTAATTTTTTTAAAAAATATATTGTTGTTATAAACCCATAAAATCCTGAAATATAAAACACAATAAATACATTCATGTAATAAAATTGACATTAATGGTTTATTTGTCAATCATCTTGTTTAGACTTTGGTACCATTTTAAGAACATTTCTATTTTATATTATTCAAGATGAATTTATTTGAGTAATTAATTACTTTTTGTTAATGAACGGATAATTTATTAATTAATGACCAATTAATTTATTTTTCTTATCAATGAAAGAGGGCACTTTTCAGTTTATATTTTGCACATAAAATTTACAAACAAAAATTTGTTATTTTTAATGTATTACAGTTAAATATATGTTGTTGTTTGTTTACAAAGTTTTGAATATTAAAACAGGCACATTCAGCACAGGATTAATGTTGCCAAAATTTTTCAGTCAAAAATGCTGTAGCAAGAGTTGGCTAAAAAAGTATATTTCAGGGGTATTCCACTGTAAAAAGTTTGAGAACCACTGTTGTAGACTAAGAAGTACTGCTGTAAATTAAACTACCAGCAGTTAATAAAGTAGTTTACAATTTTACAGCGATAATACACTTTCACTTAACGTTTCGAATGCATAACTTGTATTCTTATTGGAGTATTTTCACATATTTCTCTGTTTGCTAAAGTAAAGCATTGGAATATTTCTTGCTCCACTACAGCCTCAGAACAAAGTTGAGTTTCAGCATCTGTTCTCATACCCCATGTGAGGGAAAAAAAAACATCTTGTCTTCATAATTTCCCCTTGATATTGTTTGTCAAAGCTTTTGAAATTTCAAAAGAAGCCAGTCTTTCTACGTTTAGAGTGTTTTGAGCCCAGAGCACCAACAGAATTAATGCTACAAAAGCCAAGTCCTGTAGAGAGTGAGTAGAATATAAATGATCGAGTTGCACACGGGGAAAAAACTGTGGTAAACACATTTGAATGTTCTCCATTTTGGTTCCTCTGTCTTTTTCTTTCTTTCTTTTTCTCTCTCTCTCTCTCAATGTGTGCCACGAGCTCACCTCTCCCTTATCAAAAGAAAAGCACACATTAGCCTGATCTCCTCCTCTTCCTTCGGTTCACTTCGTCTCATCTGAGCTTCACGAGCTGGACGCTACACAAGACGAAAATTTATGCTTCCCTTTTTTCCTCTCTCCAACAACCGCCCCTCTTCTCTGTCTCACATCATACAATATTTCATGCTACCTCCCTCCCTCACTCTCTCCTCGCATTAAATGATACTGTTTATACACACCCAGCATCTATCATCCCATTTCACACTTCCCCCGGCTTGTTTATCTGCCTTGGGTGCTGGGGAGACATGAAGGCGCACTCTTTCTCTCTCGTCTTTCTCTCTCTCAACCCCACTTTGCCTTCCTACCCTCTCTTCTTCTTCTTCTTCTTCTCCTCTCCCTCCCAAACTACTGCTGGCTGCTTGTGGCCATTGATATACGAGGGCTTATTAAACCCTGTCGGTCTTGTTTGATCTACACTGGGGGAGTTTGGGTGGTGCCGAGGAAGTGTAGTGAAGACACAAGTCATTTACTCCAGTACTTGTTGTCTTACTCTCTCGGGTCCGCTGAAGATCCTGCTCGAGGCGGCTTCTACCAACCGCTCGATCTCACTGCGAGCTTTTACAGTCTGTGCGCATTTGTGTTTTGGTACTAAATGTCTGCAAGTGGGGGTCACAAAAACAAACACTGCAATGGTATCAGAGTTTCCCAGGGAGTGCGGCGAGGGGATTTGTGCTGCGATCAATGCCTGCAGCGGCCACCTCAGCATTTAGTATGTTTACAGGCAAACAAGAAGCCAGGTTATTGGAAAGACTTAGGAAATTAAAAGTGTGTTTACACGTACGGCAATTACGGTGGTACAGTAAATCCTGTGCTTTTTCATACTACTGAAGTTGGCATGTTTTAAATGAGTTTCTGATAGTGCCCTGCACCCTGAACAGAGTATTTAGACAGGTCAGTGCGAGGACAGGCTCTGTAGGAGGAAACATTCTGCTCTTGCCATGTTTAGTGAAGTGTTGTACTCGAGTATTTGAACGTTTCCTTTTTCTGCTACTTTCTATTTTCACTTCATCTCAGAGGCAAACATTGTTTTTCATTACATTTGTTTGGTAGCTTTAGTTGTTTCTAGGATGAAAACTTTACACTATGGATAAAAAAGCTTTTAAAATACAATCTATTACAAAACATTAAAGTACTGGCTTCAACCTTTTTGACTTCTTACAAATAGAAAGTATATGGATGTCTGGGTTGTGAACAGCTTCAAGTATTCCTTCTTAACATCTTACATTGTTTCACTTCAGTAAATGTTCAAACCTTCAACCTTGAAATTAATTATCTGACGAGGCCTAGGATTTATCTAATGTTTACATACATCTACGTGTTACATTTACTTTAAAATTAACTTTAATCTGTGCATTTGAGCCTAACCTGTCCTTTAAAACCATCACCTTGAGGGAAACTTCAGTAAAAAGGATAGACTATTTTCACATACTTTAGTAAAGGATCTAAATAACTTTTGTGCCTGATTTTTACATAAAAGTCCACTGTTCAAACACAGAAATTCATTGAGTTAAACTTATTTTTTCAGTTTCCATCAGATTTGGCATGTAATTATTTTAAGTACAATGATGCACCAGTATGAGTGCTGCTTTCCTTTAATCCCTGTCACCCTCACCAGAGACACCTTCTGTCGCTGTACCTTTCTGTCATGCACATGCCTACAGTTAAAATCCTGTTAGAGTTACACAAAACTTTAAATGTTGTTCTTTGGCTGTATTTCTATAAATGCCTCACCCCTGTTGTGGAAACCAGATGTCAAATGTGTGTGAAGTTTAAGAAATTGGGTTAGTGCAGAAAGCCGTCAATAACCAGGTTACTCACGCATAAGTAAACGCGCTGATTGACTCACCATGTAAGTGACGCCAGATTAATATGAGCAATTTAGTTTGAAGGTAGGAGGATGGTGCACACTTTGAGGAGGGGGAGTACACAGAAAAAGACAAATCTCAAGCACCAACCAAGTGTGTCTGGCAGGTGCAGTGAGAGTGTTGTGTGATGAGGGGTTTAAGCATCTCCTTTGAAGTCAAGTGTATCATGGCTGCCCACTATACTCTCCTTCACACCTCCCTCCTCTTCTCAGAGCGCGAGTGGGGGATTATTGGAGTGGGGGGGCTTTGGGGACACTTAAAGCAGCATTTTCAAGGGAATCAGGCCTGCTTTACAGACTCCCTAGGCCCTGTGACCAGACCCTGGTCTCCTTCTTAACTCCAGCTGCACTAATCAATCTCCTCTGCTCTCTTCACGGTGTTGAGAGAGAGAGGAACATGGAGAAGTGGGAAATGAGAGAAAGAAGGAAAGCCGGAGAGTAAAAGGAAAGGAGAGAGAGAAGGGGGAACTAGGTGAAAAGTCTTGGATTTGGTTTAGGACATGAAGGGCTTGCGCTCTCTTTGCCTCTGTGCTCGCCCAGGGCCCAGCTACTGAATATGCATGTTCAGGGGTAGAGGATGAGCACAGAGCAATCGCAGAATCTTGCTCTTCCAGCAGTGAAGTTTACTCCAGACCATCCCACAGAGAGCCCAGATCTCATGTACGGGCTGTTTGACGAGCGCGTGAGGCCTAAGAGTCTTGTATAAGCATTATTAAGGGATCTGCATGGGGGCCCCGCTTGCTGTCCAAATGGAAAGCTAGATCTCTAACGTCATTGTGGACTGATAAGGGAGTTACCAGGACAGGCTGTAGTGACTTTTAAAGGCGGCTGTAGTAACGGGTAAATGGCAGTAAAAAATAAAAAAAACAACTATTTGGTTGCCTGCTGCCATTTTAGAAACGCATGAGGGCCAGCGCATTTAAAGCCTGAGGACGGGTGATAAATTCAAATGTAAAAAGGTGACAGTCACTACATTTATATATACTCTGCTGCCTCAAAAAAACATGTCAAGAGTGAGGAAATCCTCACACACCACCATGTTAAAATGGAAAATTTGCCCAAAAGCTAGAAAACAACAATTAATTTCCCTGTTCATTACAACTGTACAAAGGGTGAATTTCTATATAACTCACCTGTTTACATTGCCTTATCAGGTAATCTCTTAATTAAACCAACTAAATTGTCCTTTTTTCTATTAAACAACATTTATCATGTAGCTTAAAATACTTAGTGGCATTTAATATAACAGTTTTAGTGACAGAAATGCTAAACTTGAGGCCTCAGTAGTTTTAACTGGTACAACATTTGCTTTCATACAGTATGTTTTTTATGTCAAAGACCCAGAAAAGAACTGGGACAATGTAATTTCTCAAGGACCTTTAGTTACAGCCTCGGGTCATGGTTAAGAATGTCTGATGCTTAATCAATAACTTGTGTGTGCACATCTCTTACATATTTATCACTGGAGTCTTGCTGTTCATCTCGGAGCGCAGCCAAGACAAAGCACAGATAATCCTGCTGACTAGTTAGGGGCTTGTTGTAGAAGCCGTTGTATGTTTTCTCATCGCCCAGGGTGAAGGAAGTCGGCAGTGAGGCCAGCTTGGCGGCGATGTAAGGCTTAGAGGAGTCCAGGTGACGACGACGTCTCAGTACGGGTCCATCATTTGACTTCAGCAGCTGTGGAAAATGCAGAAGGGTCAAGGTTAGGCTGAAGTCTAGCAACAAGGTATTAAGGAAAAAAATATTTGTCTTGACACCAATTGCAAAGGACAATGGAACAAGCGAAATATGTTGAACTCCTGAAACCTCCAAAAACTGTTTGCATACAAACCACATGTCCAGGTCCAATTATTATGCTTCCAAATAAAAGATAATGATTTCTCATGGCTAAATGCCCTTTGCTGAGTGATATAACTTTGCAAACAATGCAGCTAAGCCACGAAGTGAGCAATTAGTGCTTGCTCCTGCATACAATCTCAGCATGACTGCCAGCCTGTTAATAAATGAGCAGGCGCATACAGCACTGCGGCATTGTGTTTCAGCAGCATTTTGTTTTCTGTCAGTGATGTCTCTGTGCTGCTCCAGATGTAGCTTTATTAAATCATTATGTCGGAGGGAGGAGACAATGGCCTGCTCAGTGTTTAATGACTCAGGGAGTCCCAACCCGCCTCTTCTCTTGGTCTGTTCTGTTATTTCTACTGGGAGCTTGAACAATAGCTATCCTACCCAACGAGCCTCACAGTTTACTTAAAAATGATGCTATTAATATTTAGGCGTGTCATTTAACTTAAATTCCCTTGTGGAGAAGGACAACGTTTGTTCAATAGAATAATAAAATGGTTATAAATCTTTATTCTCATTTGAATACCTTACGCAAGACTTTGTTTCGACTTGCAGAACCCTTAGAAAAGCACTATGTGAAAACACAAGGTGTGGGAACAGGAGGTTGTAGCAGCTGCTCTATAGACCACTGTCTGATAAACAACAAATCACAAGTAGGGTGAATAAACAGTACCTGTTTACATCTGAACTTATGAAAAGGATACTGTAACCATTTTGTGTAAATTTACATTATGGTTTTTAAGAGGATCTTTTTCAAACAATTTTCTAAAGCAACGTTTTAAAAAATAAATTTCTGCTTTGTAAATCACAAAATTTAATGTAACACCAAACGTTTTTCCAAGTACTGTGCATGGGTTTAGATTGACACAGTTCCACCCCTCTCTCATGGCAATTTTAGGAAGCAGAGAGGTCCTATCATTTAGATAAATATGATCAAAAGACAGAAAATCACCTTTAAGGTCACTAACAGACATCAATTTTCTTCAAATAAGCATATCACATTTTTTGGGTGTTATTGCAGGAAATGTAGTTTTTATGCAGGTAAAACGGCTCAGACGTACGCTAGCTAAGGTGCTGACGAGCAGCTTTGAGATTAACTCCAAATGACCTAAAAACTGACACTGCTGAAACAATCAGAACTGAATCTACTCAACATGCAGCCACAAGGCACAGATTTCCCAAATGACAAAAAACTGCTAAGTGATCATTTTATATGAAATGGCTATACTGCTATCTGAAATAGTATTTTGGGTCCACTAAAAGTGATATCAAATGATGAACATTTGATATTTGCATATGTAATTGCTGTTTACATGTGCTGTTGTGTGAGAGCAGCTTGTACCACCTTGTATATAGTTGGATTTTTAAACATCAGCAGTAATTGGTTAGGAGTTCAGATTAGTCTCAGTTGACTAAAATGTTTGTTTCAGCAGATGGATAGTGTCTGTGGACCTGGCATCCAGTCTGGACAGTCCCCACCTGCCTGAGTGAGACATTGTTTAAAGTGTCTCTGCCCGGTCACCGCCCCTCCCCGGGCCCAGGAGGGTAGAGCTAATTAGTTACAACCAGCAACTTCCTGCCCAGTTGGAATGAGGAGATGCTATCAGCAACCTCTGACCTGGCGCATTAGCCAATCAGCCACCGTCTGGCACTCACCTCGTCCAGGTCCATCTCGTCTGGATTCTTCCACCTACGCGTCGACGGGGACACCGGCACCACCACGATGTAGTACCACCTGGCAAGGAAAACAAAGCCTGTGTTAAGACAGACCGATGCACACTGAGATCAAAGCAGGCAAAACACATTAATAACACAGTGAAAACATTTAGGAAGGGACACTTTCACTGTGAGCCAGCCTGCGCTATATTCAAGACTTAAGTGCTGCACAAATGCATGTGACCAAGGTCGAACAACAGCAGATTGCCACTGCATTCTCCAATTAATGGCTAATCACTAAGAACATCTGCCATGTAGACTGGAGCAAACACCGTCCCAGTGAGAGGAGCCTTCAGCTAATAGAGATCCCCATAGGATTCTTTAGGTTAATAGAACAGTTATACGACACTCTTGTGTGTGTGCACTTTTACTGCTATCATTTTAAAGACTAAAATAGAGTCGAGAAAGAAAGACATTAGAAAGGCATTCACAAGTTTAGGGTCAAACTAAGGAGTAATGAATGGAGGAAGATGTGTGTATGAGAGTACACAATGTACAAACATCTGTGTTTGTGTTTATTTATGTGTTGTCTCCCTCATGTTCTTGCCCAGTCTGTCTTCTCTCAGCTCAAAGTTTTCCCCCCACTGCGGCATTCAAACGCTGGTAAAATCAGCTGCTGCTGACAGTGAAAGCAGCTGCTTTTCTCGCCTTCCTCTCCTGGCCTCGACTGTGATTCAACAGTCAGTCAAGTCTCAAAGTGGGAGAAGACGTGTATAACAAGATCCCTCAGCCTCCACCCTTCTCACACACGCATCTACAGACACACACACACACCTTCACACTCCCATCCCCAATCACCTGAGCTCTTTGCCTGTCAATCTGTGCTGGAGCTCGGCCAGCCCTTCCAACCCTGTAATCTTTTTACCAATCATCCTGGTACACTCCCCCTCCACTCCTGCATCTGTATGTACGTGTGTGTCTAAAAGAATGGCTTTAGCAGATAGGGTCAGCACTATTTCTGCCCCAACAATTTGAGTCAAAAGATAATACGGCTTGACCTGATGTTAAAAGTCACGATTATCATCAGCTGCTGTGTCATAAAGTTGGCTGAGTGCAAAAGTTGCAGCTTTAAGTTTGAAAATAGGGTTGTATTGATCAGATACAAGTGCGCCACTGCTCTTGGACTGGCTGCTGAGGTCTTAGAGTTGCAGATAGAACACCACAGCTTCCCACTGCCAAAGACTGTTAAAGGGTGCCTGTAGTGAATTTTCATTACTAGTCATTTCAAAAGATCACGTATAATGCTACCGGTTCTATCAGGTAACTTATGATACAGCTCTTTGTAAAGTACGTGCAAGTACTAAGTCACTGCTCCGTCAGTCAGTTATGGTCAGCAACATGTTGCCTCCTTCATGAGCTGTTTCAGCACCGGCAGTGACGAAGCCTTGTTGTGTTGTCTGATTACCTGGGCTGCAATGGACTGGTCACTGACCCTGTGCAGCAAACGCCAGTCTAAGATGACACATTATCGGCCAGTGCTGGGCCATGTCTCTAGGACAATGGCAGAGTGCAAAGAGACTGTACAAACAACAAGCGCAACACCGTGCTTTCCACTCAATCTCGTTCAATGACTGCTTCTTGTTTACTCGCACTGATCACTTGGAAACAATGAAGCAGTGTTTCATCTACAAATTGGTCTGAGTGAGTCCTGGACTCAGCTCACCAAAGAAGACTGAGTCCTTCTGCTTTTCTGATTTTTTTGTTGAGCCCCATTGCTATACTATTGAGTCCCAAAATAAAACTTTAATTTCAAAAAGTACATTGTTTGTTTCATCATTTTCATTTTCACAAACACAATCATATTTTCCTGAACTGTTTAAATAAACAAACGTAAATATTCTGAAAGAATGATGACTTTAAAACATGTCAGGGTGATATGATCCAGACTGGGCAGTGATGGCACTCTTGGTGAGTGATAGACAAATTACAACAGTGTCATATGGTCCAGTTACTGTGGAGGTCAGTCACTGGATTTCTTTTTAATTTCCTTCAGTTTTCCTCCTCTCCTTTTGGTTTTTCCATGTGTTAAGTGCCTTTGTAAAGTTGAAGCTCACTCATTTGGGCCACATTTTAACTGGCATGAGTTTGTTCTGAGTATCTATATTGAGACGGTTTCTCTGCCAGGTGAGGATCTGAAGCAGCGGGGCCGAGGAGGGGTTATTACTAGCACAAGATCCGTGACCATCAAAACAGACCAGTTCACTGGCAGTTGTACAGCCTGAGCTGGAAAGATCCTTATCAAACAAAAGAAAGAGAAAGAGAAAGATGTATGGGACGGAGGTACACCCGGACTGCACTACTCACCACGTACTAAATGTCTGGCTAATAGGAAAATGCAAACAGACATTTTTATTGACCGCTTGTGGGGAAAAAAACTATCATAAATTTTGTTTTATCTTTAAGTCATTCGTTCACATTTTTTTGCATCCTTTTCTAATTTTATGCGTCTAGGACACAGGGGTAGATGAAATACTGTGAGGGTACGTCACTTTCAGTCGGCAGTGGCTGCTCCCCATAGGTTCTGCCCCCATGCATAATTCACATAATAAAAAGGTCCAGTGTGGTGCATTTATTGGAATTTTTAACTGAATTTGTGTCTCTCTTGCTTATAAGTAATACACAAAGCACAATTAATGTCGTAACCATGACCAGTACAGTTACATTTTAAAGGGTCTCAGGGTCACAAATGAAACCCAACTGCACATAATTTAATATGTCATGTAGTTCACTGCAGGTTTTTCTACTGTTTATACAATGTCCATCAAAACAAATGAAAAACAAATTGTGATGGATTCAGGGATGTCACAGAATAATGACTGCTTTTCTTTTGCACAGTTTCACAAATACATGTAAAAACTCTTTTGTCCAAGTCAAGGATTAAACCGTCCTAGTGCCACACCGACTACGTTTACATACATATAATGTTCAGTTTTCCACCGTTATTCCAATAATATTCCTACTAAGCTGATTATGTAGTTAATGAAAATGAATATACCACTAATATTCCTGTTTATATGTAGCTATGCATACGCCAATGAACATAAAACACCCCTATGATATAAGTCCTACCACGACACAGCCTCCTCTTTCATTCCTTCATCTGCCCTCTTGAACAGGTCAGTGTTGAAAAATTTGGAATAACCAAAATCCTCTTAATATCCAAGTCTTTCATAATGTTTAAAAGTAGGTGTATTCCTCCTTCTTGCCAGAAATTTGGGCTTTTCTTTTGGACACATATCAAGTTTTTCAAAATATTGGCTTGTGTACAACACACTGTAGACAGGCAAGAGGCTAAAACATGTATTATGAATGAGCTGTATACATGTCCTAAAAAGCTCTTAAAACTTGAGTCATACTGGCTTATCCCACATGTATTAATAACAAAACACTCAATCTGGAAAACTCTGCATATACAAACAAAACATGCTGTTTACATGACCCATATCAAATGCAGACTACTGTCATATTTGGAATAATGTGGAACATTAATATGCATGTACACATAATCACTGTGTTTAGTCATGAAATAATGGTGTTGTATACACACTAACTCCCTCTTTAGCGTTTGCACAGGCTGTGGTGATCCCTGATGGATATCTTAGTCACTACACAATAGAATCAAGCACAAATGAAGCTATTAGCCTTTATTCTAATTCAGTAGTCATTTAATTGTGGATTTGTGCCCCAAGTCAGAGCTAGCGTGTGTGTTTAGTCCCATGTGTGTAATTACTGACCTGATACGAGTGTTGGTCTGGACCTTGGGCAGGTTTATGGTCATTTTGCCACCCGTAGCCTGATGTGGATTGTTAATGGGTTTGGTCTTGATCAGGTCAGGGGCAGTGCGGATGGACACCTGCTGCTGTAGACCCCCGGCAATGTTTCCCCTGCTTGTCAGCACAAAAGAGTAATCCGTGTCTGGCTGCAGCTGTGTGATTAGCTTCCTCTTTAGGATTCCTTGTACTTCCACACTTTGCTGGTTGTACAAAATCTGTGCACAAAGTGAAACATGTTGTTATGTCAAAAGAAAGCATGGACTGTGAGCTACACACAACATGTCTAAACATCACAGATATCTTGGAAAAACATATACAACCATTAATTTGTACATCGAATTGTCTCTGGGTATCAAAACCTCATGGGAGGGAAATAGTAGGATTATCATTGTGACAGATTATCACACCTCATAAATTAACATGACTATAGCTATTTATATTAGTTGCTGTAAATAGGGAAAGTCCAAACATATAGTAACACTTCTGCGAATGTGTTAATGAGCTCTATAGTGTATTTTAAAGTATAATACATGTTATATGTGTGGATTCTTCCTGCCACCAGTATTAAAAATATTATCTTGTCATGTGACAGAAGATTCACACCTTACCTATTAAACATATGCTTCTGTGGAATAAGCAATGACAACCTCTGGTCAGACACAGTCAGCTAACGCAATGTTAAAATTCCAAATGAGACCATCGATTTCATTACCTCTATATTTTAGACATTCTTCACAAATGCAGGGAAAAAAATGAACTTTTTTGTTTTTGAAGTCTCAGAAAAATAAATAAAGTTACTTTCTGGCAAGTTGTGGTTAGCTCAGGACCTAGGTATGATTCACTAATGTAAGCTGCTGTTTAGCTAGTTAGATGGTACAATCGAGAAAAAAAAAAGGTTGTTAAATCTTCCATTTTATAATGAGTAAAACAAAACATGACGCTACATTACTTATTTCAGACAAACAAAGCTGTACCTTGCTGATGTAGGGTAGTAGATGCATATGCATAGAACAAATGAGGTTTTCTTGTTCTCTCATTGGGTAGTGATAACAGTAACAGATTTTTGTACATTTATGAGATTAAGCTTTTACTGTGTCGTGAATATGTTAGCAATACTAACACTCATGTAATAATATTAACAATATGCGCATGCCAACAGGGAATAATTGCATTACAATATATGGCTTATAGACCATTGAAAAACAAATCTAGAATCTTTATTTAAGATTCATTCATTACTATGAATTTTTTGGTTAAATGTATGGGGTTCTTTTAGTACTCTTTCGTTAGCTTCAATTTTTTTAATCTTTATTTATAGAGCTTTTCAAACATTTATAGAACTTTTCAAAACTTAACAAATATAACACTTAGAATTTCAAGTGATGTGTTCATAATACAAAAATTGACACCTGACACGATAAACAAACAGAACCTATATATATAATATAAAAAAAAAATAAAAAATTTAAAAAAAGGCAATACAAACAAAACACACATAACAAGACTGTCAAGACAGTGCATTCTGATACATTTAAGGAAAGATAATAAATAAATAAATAAGCAAACAAGTCAATCACAATATAAAAAACTTAAATGTATTTACAGTTCCAGGCCAGGTAATATATTCACATAGGGTAAAACAGTCTCCCATATTTTGTTAAATTTGTTGACAGAGTTATTTAGGGTGCACCAAATTTTTTTCCAAATTAGCTTCACGTTTTACTGGAACTTACCTTAAAAGGTGCTTGGGATTTGTAGTTTTGTGGCAAATCCCAGGTGAGGAGGACAGATGTTTTCATGATAGCTTTGACACCAAAGTTTAGCGTGGGAAAATCTAGGATGGGAAAACACTCAGATTAATATCTTGAAACATCTTGCATACCAGAGAGTGTAATCTCTGTGTGTAATTCAATTTCATACTTTTGTACAGCAAGTAGCTCCCCCTTCAAGTAAAAAACATGAACTCATTCCTTAGGACCAAACATCAACAATCTCATTCACGCTTGGTTACAGAGCACATAAAAATAGCCCTCATCTCCCTAAGCCTGTTCCATTTATTACACTATGTTAACGGCAAGACGAATGCAACAGGCCGAGATCTGTGCGATTACCCAGAAATGCATATGGCAGTGGGAGTGGCAACATGTGGATTGTAATAGGCATCACGCGTTAAAGGTTATAAATAGGAAACATCACATTTATAAGATTATAAAATGCATGAGGAGGCACATGTGGGGTTTAGATGTGTGTGCAGTAGGAGGGAGGATGGGGAGGCATGGTAATGTGGCTGTAATGTGTAATGAGATTAGCGTTACTCTATAAATCAATAAACACATGCAGTACTGTATGGAGTAGTACATGAGGGACACGTAACGCTGATAAAGACAGAAAAAGAGTCCGTTAGAGTTAAAACATAAGCCACTGATACAGCAATCATGTGTGTCAAGGTGTCTGCAGGCTACAGTCGCTGAAGTTTAATGCTTTAAAGGCTTTTCAAGACAGTTATTTACCAACTATAATGCTAAGTCTTTTCCTTATTCAAGCTCTGCACGTAAATATGAAGGTAAAAAGTCTCCAAATGGTACTGTGCAGAGGAAGGTTTTATGGTTATTATGGTTTGGTAACAGGTAAGTACAAGCACAAACTGAAGAGACAAGTTCAGTAACAAGTTTTTACCTCCCATAAGTCGTTTTGTCAAAGCACCTTAAGATGAAACAATTAATAAGACGCTTAATTTACATTGATTTAGATAGACAGATATTCCTCTGTTGACTTAAGTTATGTTAACAAACAATGCTATGTAATGTATGTACGTTATATAAAGAAATCTGAACAGTGAGTATCTAATGTGGATTGTTTTCTAGGCTTTTGTCAAAAGTAACGTCTTTTTCTGAAAAAAATTGCGGTGTTTTTCACATAAAATCATTAAACATTCACTTTCATGTGTTTTAACATGTTTATCATTCTAATGTGTACAAGTTAACCTCCTGAGACCCAGGAAAGTAAAGGGTTTGGCTGTATTAAATTAAATAATTGATTTAATGATGCAACACTTTTTTCAGAGAGATTTTTTTTTTAATGGAATGACCTTTGTAGTGAACAGCGTGTTTATTTATTTATTTATTTTTTCAAGTAAAGATGTGAAACTCTTGTCCCCTACAGAGGACAAAAATGCAATGCTGGGTATAATCCATATATATTTTCTTAAAAAATTCAATCGTTTTAGTTAGCGAAGTACACAAAGTGTTAACAGCTTTCTTTGTTTAATATGTTAATGATAATTTATTGACACCAATGTAGAAAAAAAATATCAATTTATTTTAAAACCTTTAATCCAGCACATAACCAAGGCTGCACCCAAACCCTCTAAAACTTGGGGGAGTATGTTTAAAGCTTTGGAACATCAGAAGTATGGATTTAAATCCAAGACTCAATTTGCAAAAAGAAGTTAAAAGAAAAAGTTTGTGGTGAATTAGACCTCACAACTATAAACAATGACTTCTTTGCCTTTAAAGAACCTGTTGACGTCTCGTGTGCGTGCTCATATGTTTTGGGAAAGCCTGTGTGTAGATGATGATGATGATGATAAAACAAGGCACCTATGTTTACATGTGGATGCAATGAATCCTGATGTTGTGTTTTCAGCTCAAACATCCCTGCTGTTTTTATGTAGGAATGGCAGTCATGTGTGTAGCTCTCCTACCAATGGACATGGTCCTACTCTGGATGCTGGGGCTGAGGGGTCCCCCGCCCTTGCTGGTGAATGCCTGCACCCGGATGTCGTAGGTGGTGTCAGGCTTAAGGCTGTGGATGGTCATGTGCGTGTCGGAGGTGCGGTTTGTGCTGTTCTGCTGGCTGTTGATGTCTCTGTACACCACCACGTAGTATATGATCTTTCCATTCCTTTCGGACACAACGGGTGGCTGCCACGTCAGCTGGGTGCTGGACTGAGTTAGTCCTGTTACTTGCAGCTGGAGTGGGTATCCAGAGGGAACGTCTTCCGGGGTGCTGATCTCCTTTACGTAGGCCTCGCCGATGCCTGCGCGGTTACGTGCGCTGAGGCGAAAGACATAGGTGGCTCCTTTGTGCAGGTTGGTCACCGTGTAGTGGTCGTCAGTCTTCCTCAGCTCTCGTGAAGTGTAGGAGTCCTCGTCAACGCGCTTGTACTGCAGTTGGTATCCAATCAACTCCCCCACCATTTCTTTAGGAGGCTGCCACTGAATCAGAGCTGTGTTGCCCATGGTGGTGCTAATCATCATAGTGGGTCTACCTGGCACTGAAAAAACAATGTGGAAGATATTGGGTTATTAATGTTATAAAAAACACACTTAAGGGAAACTTCTGGTTATGGCAGCCATGTGAAAAGACACGCGTTTCACTGCTCTGCTGTGTTATAGTTCTACAACAATACTCTTTTCTGCCATAAGTTACAGAGAGAAAGTACGCACGTAAGCAAGATCATGCCTAACGCACCAACACCCAGCCAAGAAACGAGTGGAAAATCAAAACAGTCCAAGTTAACCAGTGTTCCGTGGCAATGTGCAAGAAGCTAATGCTAATGCTAATGCTAACACTACAGAAATGGCAATGGCAGATGGAGGAAAAGAATCTGATGGTAGCAGCGTGGGCAAATTACTGACTGTGCTTACATCCATGAAAATGGACTTTTCCTTAAGATTTGACGAAATTATGAGGGCAACATTAAACACGAAGAAAGATATTAATGATTGCGCAGAATAAGCGGGGCAAATGGAACTGCACATATCTAATACTGAAGACAGGATCGAAACGTAACGAGCTGAAGCAGACCCACTCGAATCCAAGGAGAAAGCTCTGGTGGAAAAAAACACTTAAGGGTTCAACAGCTAATATTCACTAATGCTTGTGTGCTCATGTGTAGTTTGTACTGGAACCTGTTTTCTGCTGGTATTGTGGTCGTCGGCTAACTCTAAGAGATCACAACCTTCTCAGTTTCCTACATGGGTACTTCTATGAAACTGGGTACACTTTGGTACCTGGGACTTTGCCAGCTTTTTAGACCCAGTAATAAAAAGAGAAATTCAGACATATTTCCCCACAGGATGTACCTAATGATGACCTCAGATAAATGCCAAAAAAAATTATACTCTTGATCTGAGCCATCCCAAAATTAATGAATATTTAGTAAAATATTGGGACTAAAAATAGGACCAAAATTGGGACAGGAAAAGTTACCTACAGGGGTTGGACAAAATAATGGAAACACCTTCTATGATGCCACAATGTTAGGTGTTTCCATTATTTTGTCCAACCCCTGTAGGTGTCAGTGCGTTTTATCTGGAAAACATGGCTTGAAATGGTCTTATATAGCGCTATAAATAAAGACACTTAAATTTGATGATCCGAGTGGTTTTTCTAATCCAGACATCCAGGTTTTTCATGAATCTCAGTCTCATTCCAGGTTTTGTATGTAACCTATCATGTCCACTTGTGTTACATACAGAACCTGCCCAGTTAAATGCACATAAATCGCAAATGATTTTGCAACAGCGGTCATTTTTGTGAAACACTCTGTCTTGCATAATTAGTTCGATTCCCAAACTGCACTTGTGGGAGAATAAAGAGATATTAAAAAAAATAGTAGCGCATAATTTTTGTATTAAATATAATGTAAAATAATATAAAAATGTGTTTTTTTCTGAAAAATTGTTTCTCTTCTATCTCAGTAAATATTTATTTTTCAAATAGACCCAAAGTGCTTCCAAACTTGCTTCATAACATTAGTCTACATCTGGTTTGAATTTTTATTCCCCATGTCCTGTTGTTAGGTACCAGTTTCATAGAAGCACCAACATCCATGTCAACAAATGGCCAGCTCTCAAGTCAACGCAGATTCCAACACAAACTTCACAAAAACACAGAAGCAATCAAATATACAGAAACCTTAAATATCTGGACATGCACAGACTCAGAGACTGAAAACTGTCCAATAAACCCTTTCTACATGGAGTGGACAATGTCAGAAAAAGATGACATAACAGTTTGAATTGCAGTCTTCCCTCCCTCTCAGTGTTAAAATGTTGAGTAGGTACAGATTAGAAACAGCTGTTGTGAGTGTGACAGTCACCTCTCTCCTGTGTTTGCTCTCTTGGTCGTGCTTTATCAACTTCTCAAACACCTTGCTCAGCAACAGCTGTTTAGTTTCAGAGGCAGGTCGTTGTGCACCCTTCTACTGCTAGCCATTGCTAGACTTCTAAAGTGGCACAGATCTATATTAGAAAATGCCCTTTTAGTTAGGAAATATGAGCGGTAAGACAAAATATCAATACTTCACCAAAATAAGTGATCATGGCTATGTGGAAGATCCATCATGCTACAACATATTTAAATCACCACTTTCTACCTCCAGGCAGCTCAAATGGAGCATGTAAGGTTCATGTCTTCTATTGGAGTCTATTTGTATGGTATGTGCCTCATGTCAAGCACATGTATGTTTACACTGTTATATTTGCACATTTTTTTAAACTACTCTAATTTGCACATATCTCTATTGCATGCTATTTTAAATTTTTTCTAATATGCTGCATGTCTGTACTTTATTGTGTTATTAGTTGTAAGCGCACTGTCGCTGGCAGAGACCACCAGCAATTTTGTTGCACAACCAGTGGAATAACAATAAAGCCTATTCTATTCTTCATTCATTCATTTTCTGAACCCACTTTATCCTCACTAGGGTCATGGGGTCGCTGGAGCCTATCCCAGCTACTTATGGGCGAAGGCGGAGTACACCCTGGACATGTCGCCAGTTCATCGCAGGGCTGACATGTAGAGACAAACAATCACTCTCACATTCACACATATGGACAATTTTAGATTAACCGATTAACCTATCAGTTCTATTCTATTCTAACCAATATACACTCATGAATAGAGCAGACTCAGGTTATCACTTTTAAGCCCTACAGACATTAACACAGTATGTATTGTTAACAGATACAATGTTTAACCTGATAAAAGTGACTCCCACCTGCTCCAGTCGTAGTGATGACTTTAGCTTTGCTCCGAGCTCCATCTCCCTTGGTGGTGTACGCTGCCACAGTAACAGAGTAAGTGGTTTCAGACTGCAGTCCACCGATGATGGCCTCCTGTAAAATGCAAACATCAGAAAAGATGAAAAGTTAAAAAGCAAGCACTGAGCCTGAGAAAGTCAGGGGTTAAAAAAAAAAAAAAAAAAAAAAGTAAACCCTTTTCACACAAGCTCCTATCCCCACACAAACACACACCTCCAAAAGAAACATCCTAAAATTAAAACACCCTTCTCTATTCACATGGAGGGTCTTCATGAATTAGCCTAAAAAATGAAATCTTTAAAGTGTTTAACAAAGAAAAGTTCTGAAGGCACACACAGGACCAGGAACTTTTCTTACTCCCGAAAAACTCCTGTGCCCAAATGTAAGACAACATACTGAACCCATTAACCAACCAACTGAACCAGAACATCACCACCAGTGTGTCAGTGTTCATGCCTGCTGCATGGATAAGCAGGGTGTTATAGCCACAGGGGTTTACGACTGTCACTGCACTGGAGTGTGCAAAAGCCCACACAGTGGTGTCTTCATTACAGTAGGACATAATTAAAACCACAGACATTTTAATGACTTCTGATTATTTTGCTTTCATTTTTGCTATTAATAAATTCCAATGCATGTCAGGCTGAAAGTTTAAACACAAACACACTGAGGTGGTTGAACAAATGTGGTGGTTGAACAAACAGAAACAGCACACAACTGTTATTGGTAACCTGCTGCAGTGCTGGCACTCACTTCACCAGCCTGCATCAGTCTGAAATAAAAACACACCCACACACACCAAAATTAATCACTCTGAGCTCCAACAAAGCCTATTTGCAAACACACACGTATACTCACCCACATATACAGTAAGTCTCTACTGTACATAAACAGAATGACACATGCACATAGAGACACACACTAAATGTGCACAAATAAACGCACGCAATGATACAATCAGACATGAACACACAGTTGATGCAAAGAACAAATGAGCGCCTGCGGGTTGAGCACACATGCTGCCGTTGTGTGTTTCAGTCTGGGGCCACTCAGAGGACGATAACGCCGATGCCTGTGAGCCTTCCTGCCGGAACTCCTCACAAACTTCCCGTGCTCTCGCAATATTATACGACTTTGCCTAATGCTGTTTCTCTAACTAATGAACTTTTAATTTCCTAACCATAGAAGAGCATTTAACAGTCTATATAAGCCAGCCCTGTTTGACAATGCTTTTTACAACCCCTTTCTTTAAGGGACATTTGGTACTCCCATGCAAGCCTTTTAAGAGAGACAGGGGAGAAAATCCCAAATTACTGTATCATAAAACCGTTTTAACTTTATGGAGAAAGTCTCATTACTTTAATCATGCAAAATGGCTTTAACAGTCTCAGCAGTAGCAGCCACAGAGATCTTTCTCTTTTTCAGGCAAGGTCGAATTGGGTCTAGTAACACTTTTAAAACTCAGCAGAAAATAGAAAAAAGCAAGGCTTCAAAGTTTCCTTCAGAGTAAATGCTTAGAGCAGCACCAAAGGGTATTATAGAGATTATCAAGTTGACTAGTTATAGAAATGGATTCCTCTCTACAATCCCTCCTACAGCGCTATCCTCACTGTAGAAAACTGACTCATAATAATTAACGAATTAGTGAAATCTTGTTTTGATGGAGAAAGGGATACAATATCCTCTCTTTCTTTGCTTTTGCAACAAAAGCCATAAACATCTGTAAAAATTGACTCTCTATGGGTCAAAAACACATGATAACAGTTTTCCTGCTGACATCTGTCTATGGCTAGTCACACTACATTAGTTACCTGGCACACAGACTGTTATCATCTAAACATGGCTGCAAAAGAAATAATAAAGATGCCTGAGCAGCTGTCTTGTTCTGACAGTGTCTAGCTCTGTGTCTGTCAGGTGTTAATCAACACATTAAGTGGAAAGAGAGAGAAGACAGCACTGACTCATACCATGTGGGTGTAGCTGGAAGAATGTGACCATGTGTGCTTGTGCACAATCACATTTTTGTTCTGTTATTTAAGTCCCCATAAATTAAATTTGATGTTTATGTATTTACTGATATTTCTTGTGTTACACAGCACCTGTAAATCAGTACCTCACTCAGCTATGATATAAATGCCCTTCTGTAGGTATTCTTACATCGTTAGTCTCATAGCATCATTGCCTAACTCATAAACATATGCTCAAAAGTATCAGGATATGTTGAAATCAGGCGTTTCTTTTCTAACAGGGGTCTGGGATACAAAACAATAATGACAAATGTCATGATATAGTTTTATACTGGGATAAATATAACATTGATTATTATCATTGATGTTTATATCTCAAATCAGCATTAACAAGACATCTTACAGCTGTTGACATGACATGTCCCAATATTTTTGACCATATAGTTAATAAACATCAATATTTCCTTTTTAAGTTAAATGGGAGATTTTTCTTCCTCATTGAGATGTGAAGAAAGTAGATGGTTAGTTGTGGCAGAAAATTATTACTTAGTCACAGAAATTTTGAAGTAGAACATTTAAAATCATTGTCATGGATAAAAAATAAAAATAAAAAAAAAATCAACGTTGAGAGAAAATCAGTAAAAACCATCTCTCAAGCATTTTGGAAGCACAGATAACAATTTAAACCAAACTAACCAATGCAATGATATTTATCCCAATATAAAACTATATTATGACATTTGTCATTATTGTTTTGTATCCAAGACCCCTGTAAGAAAAGAAACACCTGAATTCAACATGTCCCAATACTTCTGTCCATTTGTGTATGAGTTAGGCAATTATGCTACGAGGCTAATGATATGCAAGATTTACGTTTGCTTATGCATTTATGTGCAAGCTGACTCGAATACTGTTTCAGTTGCCGATGTTCATGATAACAGTATTTACACTGATTTGTTTACAGTTTGATGTTTGTTTTTTTTTGTTTTTTTATGCTTCCTCCTGTGTTCTTCCATGTCTTTCTTCTACTTCGCTACACTGGCCTTCATTACTGTTTGTTTACAAGTGGAGTTGGCTAATGTGAAATGACCAGCACAACAAACATAAGAGTGTTGTAGACTTACATAAAGTTTACTATTTCTTTACTAGTTGTGAAGATTCAAATAATTTCTTACTGAATACATAAACAGGCTGTCGCTCCTGTTACGTAAAGGTGAAAAACAACCCCCTACAAAGTGACGGTTTTATTTAACTTGCTCACTATAAAATCTGATCTGGACAAAATATATACATTTATGTGAGAAAGAAAACTGAATCTTCTATTTTACATCTAGTAAAACCAAAGATACCAGTGTTTTATTTAAATCTCATAAACTACTATAAATGTCTGGTGACAGGAAGTATCTGCGTCAGCGTCACTGTCAGTGATGGAGGCAGCCAGTTCTTCAGCTTTGCACCGTTGGCTGTTTCATGGGGACTGTAGTAATGTAGACTGTCATTTCTGCTTTGGTCAAAGAGAAAACAAGAGCCAAAACTGCTCACATTAATTCTTTTCCCTTTTAGACTATTTATTTACTCGATTGAATGTTTCAAACATATTTTGTTATTCCGACAGGTTTATATTGAATTTCCGACTAGGAACAGTAAATGGCTCTGCGTTTATGCTAGTGCGATATGACATCTAGAAGGTAATAAGCCATAACAAAAGGGCTGCGTGACAGCCATGGAACAGTGAGCTGCCATCTAGGCAAATGAAAAGAACATGAAAGGCTGGTGGCAATCTTGGAGATGTGTGGATCTGATAAAACACACAGCTCCTCCCCTCAGATAGATATGTCATCTGGAACAGTAGGGGAGACAGCAGGTTAGGTGAGCCTGATTAATGTCAGCATCACACTGGGATAGTTACACACTGTCTTTGACTACACTGTACGCTCACTGACAAGGGAAAGCGCTGCATGCTCAGTGCCTTAAATGCTTCAGATCATTTGTGAGTGCCCAGCTGTTACTACAAGTTTGTCTTATGGGGAAATGTTGAAATATTAGATTTGTATGCAGCAATCAGGGCAAATAATTCTCCTGCTCTGCAGCTGTAACATCACAGATAAATATAAAACGGAGCAGTCATTATGACATAACAGCTCTTGTTGTGGTTATGATGGGGTTAAGATCTTCCATGAGAATTCACACAGAGTGAATTACATCACATGTGATGGCATATTAAGGCCCATTTAGTTTAAGAAAAAAAAGTTACAAGGGGTTACAAGGGAGGGGGTGGTATTCAGAGAATTTCCGAGAGTGCAGTAGCTGATTTACCAGAAAAAAGTGATGTTCTCGGACATTATGAAAAATCTGAAATTTGCAAGTAAAGTCATTAATGTTAAAGCTGTTAAATTAACAAAAAAAAAAAAAAAATATATATATATCTCTGAGATTAAGAAGTAAACGTAAGAGACAACACATGAATATTCACACAGATGAAAGCGGTCAGTTTGTCAGGAAAAATCAGAAATTTCAAAGAATAAATATTCTTGGTGAAAAAAAGCCATACATCTGAGAAAAATCTCACATTTTCCCAAACTGAACTAAGAAATTTAGGAGGAAAACACTCCAATATTCTGAGATTAAAGTGATACATTTATGAGAAAGAAATTTGGAAAAATAAAACTTTCTATATTTCTCTGAATATTACCCCTCCTCTTTAATAAGCCGCCATGATCATAAAAACTGAACACACCACAAATACACACCCAGTCACATCCATACACACATAAAACTTGAGAACACACAGTGCAGCCCAAATGGCAGAGGGGGAGAAGAGCCCTGCCCTGCAAACAAACCCAACAGCAGCAGAGGCACACATGAGGGTTACTCACATGCTCGGTGGACTCCTCAATATTCCACTGATGGGAGAGAAGACACGGGACACGGGTGGAGAAGAGAAATGAGTCACAGACAAACACAACAGGCAAAGGGGAAAAAAAGCGCTTGTCTTTTTTTCACACAGAGATGGATGAACGTAGGTGTCGACAGAGTCATGCAGTAGAAAAAAAACACTGAGGGAGAGTGTGATGGAAGAGTGAAAAAAAGGACATGAGTGGAGTAACAAAAAAACACAGTGTATCTAAGCTGAGAAGTGTAAAAATTTGCGATGCGCTGCCTTGTTTTTGGTTTACTTCTGAATCCAATGAGAATCTCTCTCTTCCTTAATGACAGAGCACTATTCACTATCTCACTGTGGACCTGGACTATAAACGATGCAGAATCTCTCAAGCATTTTCTCTCTCTTCACAGAAATGAAGGGAGTGGGAGAAGCTTTTATTCATCATATTTCAATATGTTTTCAAAATGTTCTCCTTGCTCGATGTGCTTGGCCGAGTGATTCCTGGGGGAAGTGAAAGCCTATTTCGTGCCGCGGGGCTCCATCGGTGCTGAGCGTGAAATCCTATTACCAGTGCGCTATGCTAGCCCTGTGACATCAAACCCCATCGATGCAGAACGCAACTGCCGGAGTTAACCGGCAAACTCGCTCCACAGTTGGGTTACTGCGGAGGGGAGTACACCGATGGGTGGCCCAGGTGACGGGGGATGGGAGGAGTGACGCCGCTGACACTGATGAGGGGACAAAGTGGAGAATGGAGGAGGAAAAGGAGGAGGTAGGGGAGAGGGATAAGGTAGCAGGTGATTTTATTTGACTGAGAAAAGGTAAGATAACAATAGAGGTGAGATGAAGGAGATAGTGATAGATATGAATATGAGGAATTTTACAAAGAAGTGATGAAACCATTAAATCAAAAACTCTCCCACAGCTTTGGTTCAGCTGTGACCCAAGGCACCGAGGATGAGTGGAATTTTGTGGATTTTGCAGTGATCATAAACTGACTGCTCATAGGCCACGTCCACAGCCCCATACTTCCAGTGCAGTTCACGGAATATTCATGAATTCAGAAAATGGGAGGATGATGGAAATGATTACAGATAATTGAGGTAATCGAGATGAAAACACTTGTATTACAATGATGTGCTGACCCCAAATGCAGTTGGTTGTGTTCGATCCTCAAACTCTGACAGACGGATGTATAATGTCTTAAAAGCCCACTGGTCAAACTTTCTTTTCCTACCAATTAGGAAATTAAACATCCACACCAAAGACACCCAGCCTGTTCCTCCCTTTCATTTCTGCATTTAGAGCCTCCTAAATCCATCTAAATCTTACACACTGGACTTTCCTGGACTGCTCTGCATTCTGCAATTCTATTTCTGAAATGACACATTTCTTAACAGCCCCCTGGAGCATTTCAGACATACGTATGATTATCAAGAGAAAAACAAACATTTTTTAGTTCGACTTATTCAGACTATGAAAACACCAGGTAAGCAGAAAAAGTGATGTTTATTTAAATGCTAATATATGACAGGGGATAGGCCTATGGGAGGTCAACATAAATATGCCAGGGATTACCCGAGAAACAAACAGAAACAACAATTTACATGACAATACCTTTGTGGTACTAGTTATACTTTAAATCTTTTGAATTCAGTAGGTATTCTTCTAATACATTTATTCTAGTTTCATCTGGATTTTGTCTACTGAAATGGGTTATGCTATATTCACAGTTCAGCTTAACTTACTTTATTTTCTCTGCAGGGAAATATGGTCTCCATCCTAATGGACACAGCACCTAGCATTGGCATTATTGTTAGCACATTAGGGGCAGTGAGCTGCCATTGAAGATGCTGGGGGACCAACTACCTTGATCAAGGGTAATGATGAGAATATTAACCCATATTTACCAGGTTTTATCCAGGAGCACAGAATTTCTCCTTTAAAACTAGGAGGAAACCCATGTGATGTGGAGAAAACACATAAACTCAACACAGAAGTTGAATGTGGAGCCTCCTAGCTGTGGGGCCGAAGCGCTAACCACTACACCACTGTGCCATGCAATGCATTGGACCCATTTTATGACAGGAGGTATACAAATAAACTTTAGAATGACTTAAAATGCTAAAATAAATCATCTTAAACCAAACACAAACAAAGATAAAAGATGAAGATTAATGGATCAGTGTGATATTTAATGAAGTTACAAATTACTATGAATTGAAGCCCCCCCCACACACTAAACTTGATCCACATTCAGATGTTATGTGACAGTAGTGGGGTGGCTGTGGCTCAGTTGGTAGAGTGGGTTGTCGAAGGGTCGGTGGTTTGAATCCTGGCTCCGACTGTCCACATGTGTGTGGTGAGACACTGAACCAGTAGGGACACGCAGCTGCACACATACACACACACACACACACACACACACACACACACACACTAAGAGTGTGTGTGAATAAAATGGGTGAATGTGGGGCCTTGTAAAGTACTTTGAGTACCATGAAGGTGTATAAATTGGAATATATGTAAGTTCAGTCCATTTACCAAAATGTACCTTAATGTTGGATGTGACCTTTCTATGAAAAAGTATAAGTCTGTTGGACTTTCAAGTGATTATACACAATGATTTCCAATATTACCCCAAATTTCTGCAGTTAAATCCTTCCTAATTTTGGTAAACAAAGCCTATGAGGACATTAAGACATTGTAATCACACTTCATATTTCCCTATGAAGATTTCCTGCCCTCGCTGGATCTTTACCAACGGTAAACTGAAGCACGTGCGAAGCCCCATATGATCCCAGTTGCAACTGGTGAAACACATGGTGCATCAGAAAGTGCTGCCTCATGCTCAGTCCCCTGACATAGTGGGGCACTAAAGAGCACCATTTAAGAACAGCTGCTACTTAACCCTGTGAATAACAGTTTGCGATGTGCCTTATTGCTTAATTTGTTTACCGTCAACTCCAGTATGTCAACAGCGGCAAAC
Source organism: Sphaeramia orbicularis (assembly GCF_902148855.1). Classification (NCBI taxonomy): domain Eukaryota; kingdom Metazoa; phylum Chordata; class Actinopteri; order Kurtiformes; family Apogonidae; genus Sphaeramia; species Sphaeramia orbicularis. The sequence continues at coordinate 13,502,265 of NC_043973.1, read as the reverse complement.
ACATTAATGTTCGCAAGACTTCCTATCTCATCTTGGGCTTAATCCCTCTCTATCGCAACTGCTTTTGCTTTCTGCTTAAATCCACGGGAGAATTATAAATTATCCCCCATTTATATTTCGAATGCCAACGCAAGCTGAAAACACATCATTGCTGATAAGCGTCGTTTGTGGAAACGGAGCGGTATAATTTGCAGGCGGGTGAATGCAAATGTGATGACATGGGCTGAGATGTGCAGCTATAAAAACGGGAACGAGGCGGGGGGGGGGGACGAGTGATGTGGAAGAGAAGGAGCTGTCATGATTGATGGAGTGAAACGGGCTGAGGTGCTTCTTTTCTCTTTTTTTTCAGATTCCCATTCAACTCTAATATGAGGCTGCGAAGGCCGCGGAGGCAGTGAAGCATTGCTTTGCTTGCTCGCTCTCACTCACACACATACGCACACTTACACATACACACAAAAACGCATGAGTGGTCAAACAAAATGAACCTGGAAAAAGTTGTGCTGAGGAAAAAAAAAATGCAAACTTGTGCTGGAGTGGAAAACTGGTGCAGAAAATGTACAGAGCCATAGACAGACAGCTGCTAATGGCTTCAAACGTAATTTCTTCCTGCCAAGTTTTAAGGATGAGAATATGAAAAACAGGAGACTAGAAGTCGGTGTGAGTTCATAGTGATGGAGCAAGATTTGTGGAATGGAGTTGCCCACTCAGGTTCAAGCCACTCTCCCGATAGAAATATGGTTGGAAAGGGGTCGATAACATCACACTGTTAGCGTGGCCTCTCGTATAAATTTAGCAGGGAAATGAGGGCGCTGTGTGGGCTTCTGCTTGAAAAGAAAAGAGGCGCTTAAACCACCCACGCATGCAAGGTCTCCCAGCTCTCCTCCCGGCGTTTTCAGCTAACACCGAGAGAGGCTGAAGAGGAGAGAAGGAGTCAGAAACAGAGAGAGAGAAAAAGAGACAAAGACAAGGAGAGGGGTGGTAGCAGTTTTGACAGAATCTGCAGTCCAATCAGGTGGCTTACACATGTGATTGATGTCTAAGGTGAGGCTATGGCGCGTTGTAGAAAGTGGAAAATCTGGATTTTTTTTTTTCCTCCTGGCAGGTTTAGCGCATCCAACACAGGTGAAAAGGTGGATATGGAACTGATTTCACAACACATTAGTCAAATCCTTCAGGGAAAAAAAAAACTGCAGGATATATGATGATTTTCCTTTATTCGTCATCAATTACAGGTGTGTGTTTTGAGGGATTTGCATGAATATAGGATGAGTCATTAAATCTTCTGGGTTGGAACGCCCCGTACAAGATTGATCTAAATGGTAAACGTGTTGGCTCTTGTTATCCGTGTTGTTTTTTCCTTCCACTTGTTGTTGAGGTACATGAATGAAAAGCCATGCGAGAAGAGGAGGGACTGCTCAAACAGCAGTTGGGCGAACATGGATGAGGGCGTGCTACCAACTGTGTGGTCTTATAATGACGTCCGGGCAGGTCCTAGCAGGTTGGCTACTCAGCGCCGTCTCATGGAAAACAATCTGTTGGGATGACTCAATCAAGGGTAACCGACCTGCACGCAAGCACGGTATTTATTCAACCAGCCTCTGAGTCAGGGAGAGTGCAAAAGGAGGCCATGTGAAAAAAGTGTAGGAGGAAGAGAGGAAGATGCAGTGGGATGAAGGGCAAATTCAGGTTTGATCCAGGGAGGGGCTGCATGTGTCAGAGCCATCCTGGACACCAGTCTGGAACCTGAGAATCCTTTCGCGAGAGCCAAACTTGCAGTGTGAGTCTTTTGTGTTTATTGTGTGAACCTGGCTTAAATGAGACATGGTGGGGAGTATTGTTTGCACAACAAGTAGGGTCATGTTCAGTTCAGGTTTTCATCATGAAAAAGCTGCACTCAACATGTTGAAAAGGAAAAACAAAAAACATGTCCAAAAAAACAGCCCCCCCCACCCCCCCCTTTTTTTTTTTTTTTTTTTTCCTCAAGACTGAACAATGCTGTTCTAAAACAAAGGGGATGGACTCTATAAAACGGTCAATACAAGTTCCCCCCCGTGTAAAATTTTAACAAAACAAAAAATTACTTTACTTGGTACAGTACAATTCATTAGTTTTATTATCAGGTCCTCTAGGTTTTAATATGTACCAGCATATACTAACTGATGTGTGTCAGTTTTATGTTTCAACATTCTGATATATTTATAGTCACAGCAGTTTTAAAGCACAAAACAGATCTATTTACTGTGCCTTGAAGTTCTTAACATAATATCAACAAATAAAACAATAAAAATCGTGATAGTGCACATTGAGTGGATAATATAAAGCTCCATCATATCATGAGCAACAGCGCTTTAGTTCATTCACTAGTGGCGCTGTTTGCTGAATGTTGCATACATAAAATTAGTATGGGTAGTTTTTAGCATTAACATTGCTAAGTAACAAGTGCACTGAAGTCCATTTGTTTATATATATGTTTGTTTATCTTAGTTTGCATCATGTATTTTGCTGCCGCTGAGGAATAAAAACTACCATTATTCTCATTCCTTTTCACTTTGCCACAGATCCATCCTCTCCAGAGTCCACCCCTGGTTCTCAGGTGGATTCACAGTTAAAAATATGTTTCCTTTCATGTAAAAAGAGAAGTGTATTGTATGTGTTCCAATGCAGATCAGCTGATATACTATAGGTTACATGTTCCTTCTGTCTCTCCTTTCTGTGAGTCTCAGGTCTTATATTTGTGTATCTGAGTGAACTACTCCTGCTTTACATTGGCCATAAGATGTGAGGCCAATGTTGTTGCGATGTAAATTATGCAGCTTGTTCTTTTTCGGTTGAAGCCAGCCTTGTATATGAATAGCTTAAAGGTGCTATTTTATGAGTGTACGAGTTAGTGCCAGAAGCTTATACATAGCATTTTCACAGCTTCAAAAGGACACCAAACCACACAAACTGTATGTTGATTTGACCAGGGGAACAGGTATTCTCTTTGATAGGTGGTGTTCTGCGTACAAGGCTTAAGTCTTTCAGAAGCAGTGACGCAAAAAAAAAAAAAAAAAAAAAATTATTGAGAGATCTTTTATGTTATTATGAAAAGTGCAAAACTATTTTCAGTTCATCAGCAAAGTGTGGAAGGACAAATTAGTTCATGGCACCAAGGTAATTAATAGGAATTAATGGGGAACTTGTTTGTTTAATGTGTTGTTAAACTACCAAATTATCCCCAGTGTGATCTGATTTGGTACAAACTGTGTGTTTATTGTCTCACTGACACTGATGTCAACATTTGGTGCACATTGACGGGGTATTTTCACATACTCAAGTGTATGTATGCAAGTCAGTCAGTGCCTTTACAGAGTCAGTTTGGTTCCCAGCCCTGATTGGGAGCTGAAGGACTAATTGGCCAGATGTACAGGCCGGGCCAGGTGAAGTCAACCAGAGCCACTTGAATAGATTTAGCCCAGAATGCTGAGTTAAAATTAACTTAATGTTAATTAATTACATGCTTAGGAGTGGATATGGAGTCCCGTGTGATATGGACAGCTTGGGTGGTTTGACAGCTACACAAAAATCCTTGTGCATTGAACACTTTTGCGGTGCCCTTTTACGGGTTCATACTTAGCGTCACTTGGGATAAAGCACACTTGAAACGTCACTCCAAGGTGACTTCGATGGCGCCTCCTCGTTTGTAAAGATAAGACTGAAGACAGCGGGGGTGTTCGCCAAAGCAAATGAGGGTTAATAGCTTCACTCAAGGGCACAGCAGCACGCACTGCCTGGGAACTGAACCAGCAACCTGCTGTTCTCCCTAAATACTGCAGCTAAACATTTATCAGTGAATGCTGCTTAGAGACACAAACATACACACACAAACACACGCACAAACACACACACATACTGCTCAGATTCTAGCGGTCCTGCGGCCTGGGAGCGCTTACTTGTTTAAATTAGATGTTTTTGTTGGAGGCCATCGAGGGTTGCAGAGCGAATGCGTGTTAGCGCAAACGTTACTCCCGGCAAACAATCACAAGTAGGCTCTTAAGCTTGTCCCTCCTCACCGAAAGACAGAGGGAAAAAAAGTGACAGTGGGTTTTTTTTGGTTTTAAGATATTCATGAATCTCTGAATCCCTCTTAAGGATTACAATCTTTCATCCATCTCACTGTGTTGCACGGCTTTGGGCGATTTGGAGCTGCCTGCATTAATGTGTGAAGGACGATGACAGGAAAATAAGTCTAATTTATAAACATGGTAACAAGGTGGTGCATATGTATTACTGCTAAAACCACAAGGAGAGGTGCATTGATTCCACTAAGCCCCATCCTGATGTAACACATATAAAATATTTAATAGCTATTACTGTAGAATTAGAATGTATCTTGTTACGACAGCTAATCCAAAGCTGTGGGAGCAGGGTACCAATTTAGAGTCAAATGTCACATATGGAGAAAGATGAAAAAAAGGATGGAGGGTAGACGGCAGAGAAAATTCCATGTGTGTCAGGCGGCGTGGAGGAAATGAAGTGTGAACTCAGGGAATGGAAGGAAACAGGGAATGGAAATAATATGAAAATGAATGGGGGACAGCTATAGACAGTGACAGACAGAGAAAAAGAGAGGAGGGAAAAAAAACCAAAAAAACCCGGACACGAGTAGAGCATCATCCAGTACCTGAGCCTCCGGCAAAGCCACATCCATGATGTTAGGCTGGCCTCGCGGTTCGCCGTTTTCAAGCCGGGAGAAGATCACTTGGTAGCCTCGGATCTGGCCGTGCTGCTTCCCCGGCAGCGGTGGCTTCCAGGTGACCCGGATCGCTGTGGAGTTTATTGCCTCCACCTCCAGCTTCCTGGGCGGCGCTCCGGGCACTGGAGGACAGGAAGTAACACAGTACACATTCTCCATCACTGTACTCAAGTAGATTCTAGGTATCTGGAATTGACTTTTTAGTTATCGCACACATTTACCTCCATTTTGTGACATATGTTGGTACTTTCTATTATTACTATTATTTATTTTGCATCTTTGCATTCCTTCCTGATGTCAAAACTGACACAGAAACATAAGAAAGCACATAAAAAACACACAAAGATGATCACTTAGACTAGACCTGCATTACTGAATTTAATGTTTTCAAAATTAGAATTACATTAAATCCACATCATGTAGCATTTACAAACAAAGGCCTACATTATATATTTTGTTGACTTGTTTATATCATATTATATATCATTATCAGATGCTTCTAACAATGTTCAAATTCTGTGAAAACTGTAACGTATTCACTTATGAACCTTTTTCATTCAGTTGCCTGTCAACAGTGCCATATGTTGTTTTCTTATGTTAACTCTGACATTACTTTTATACCTTTTAACTACAATTAAATTCTATAATATGATGTGGAAAAAAAACGGAAGCTCTTTTGTTGAGTTATCTCTTAGCAAAATGTGTGAGTGACTAGGTTCAGTCACACAGCACATACATTTACAGCCTTAAATGTAAAAGCTAATAATGGAAGTGAAAGACCCGCAATTGTGCCTTTTGTATTATTTTATTGAGAGAGGTCTAGTAGTGGAAAATACATACCGTGCTTTTTCACACAAGGACTCACGTGAGATTCACTTAGTTTTGCACATAAACAGGCACTAGAAATGTCATTCAAAGGCCTTTGAGTATAATCCAAAGCCTGGATTTTTTTCTCTTTTTATCTGAAGTAAATGGGTTGCTTCTACTTTCACTAGAGCCTATTTTTACACAAGTGTGTGTACTTGGAGTAAATAATGTGTGTGCTTTTGCCACTCTCTGGCAACAATACAAGAGAAGGACAGACAGTGAGATACAGGAAGGAGTCAAAAAATGCTGAGCCAGTGATTCTCCTCACATCATGGTGTTTTGTGATGAGGAGCCAAAAACGATCAAAATAATAACTCGTGAGCTCTTTTATAGACTTGATTGCTCCGAAGAAGGAAATGATACTAGAAATTGGCTGTATATCGAAAATAATCGCTGGTTCTCTTCAGACATGTACTGTGTCCCCAAAATACCCTATGCGGGGCCAGCATGTGGTCTAGCAATTTCTGTAATGCCCTTAATTCTGGTATGAAATTAGCTGTGTTGCAGCAAACTTCAAACACATTAATTATAGATGAGTCTCTCTTAGGAGGAGCCACTCTCTATCACACTGCAAACAAAAGGAGAAACAAGTGTGAAAGAGACGAACAAGACCAAGATGGGAGGAGTCCTGCTTCACTTCTACGCTAACAGAACAGAAGGAAGAAACAAGACATTTTAACAGTGAAAGCAAGAGGAATTGGAGAAGAGCATTCGACCAGAGCCCAGCTGTTCAGAAGTCATCTGATCACATCTGATCAAATGTGGAAAATGTGTTGATCATACAGGAAAAAAAAAGATTCTCAAATGGAATTATGTGACATAATCTAGTCTTGGTTCTGATGTTGAGCTAACCTTTAATATGTTTGGTTTGGGTGATGTTTATGTATCTTCTGTTTTCGCTTTTGAAAATTATTTACAAAGATACAATAATTATGATCCGAAATTATAGAATTAGAGATTTTTTTTTTTTTTGGGAGTAAAACTTGTGCACTTGACGCCACCCTTGCACTTAAGTTGTACCCCTGTACCATGTAACCTCCTGAGACCCAGTAATGCATTTTTGTCCTGTGTGGGGGACAGGAATTTCACAACTTTACTTTAAATAAATAAATAAAACTGTCCACCGCAAAGGATATTCCATTAAAAAAATATGCATCTGAAAAAAACTATTGCATCATGCTGTTTCCAATCAAGGCAATTATTTAATGTAAAAACATGCAAAACACTTACTTTCTTGGGTCTCTGGAAGTAAAAGAAAATTGTGATAAAAACACTTTGACAATAAGTATAACCAGGTTTGATATATTTCTATTGCAAAGATGGTGAAATCACAATGACCACCACCACAGCATCTAACCAACCTGAAAACCCAATGAAGTGCTGGTATTTTGTATTTGAAAAAAGGTGATCAAATCCAAGGCATTATGAGTAAGACAGATGGATGAACTGATCCTGGATGGTCGTAATAATGAGTTTTCAAGGTTAAAGTTTCTGAACAACTGAGCCCAGAGGAGAGGAGCCTTAAGCTGCTGTAGATTTGAAATGTTCAAGTTAGAGAATACAACCTGGAGAGAGGAAAAAAAGAGGAGTCCATCTGTTACAGCTACTGCCTCATTAATGCATAAGTCATCAACAGAACACAGAGGTTTACAGCATGTGAGTGAAGGAGAAGAGGCAGCCCCGAGCCCAAGACATGTGAAGAGTCTGAGAGCATTGAGCTTCAGGGGTCGAGTCAAACCTACCATCCTCTTTGGTTCTCATCCTCACCGGGGCGCTCTCTGGGCCTGGGCCCACGTCAGTGTGTGCCCTCACCCACACCTGATACTCAGTCCACTTCTCCAGGCCCTCCAGCACGTAGCTGGTGGCGTCCGCACCGATGCCCGTCACCTCGTGTCGCTCCGTGTCCTCTCCGGCCAGGGCCTGGTAGCTGACTGTGTAGCGCACGATAGCGCCGTGGCGACTAGCGGCGGGTGGAGCCACCCAACTCACCTTGAGGCTGGTGGAGCTCAGGCTAACCAGGTTGACCTCCTGAGGGGGGGCTGATGGGGCTGTATGGGGAAGGGAAGCACAACCACACGGAGGAGGGGCACGGATCAAGCAAACACAAAATGAACTAAAACACAAGCGAACAGAATGCAAAACAAGGAAGCTTTTTGTAAAGAAGTTAATGCGAAAATAAAAACGTAGTAGATCTTTTCCTCAAAGTATGGAATATTTTTAAATGTAAAAAAGCCCAGTCAGTCTACTCCGTGACCTCTATCTTAAAACATTTTTGAGTCACTTTCAAGGCTGGCGCTATTCACAAATCATTAACACACATAGAGTAGGTTATGTTTTTAATAATAACCTCACTGCAAACTTAACTGTAATATTGAAATGTTCATACTGCATACAAAAAGCTTCTTTATTCATTCTGCCTCCAGACTGAGAGACTATTGCATCTGCACTACATTCATGCAAGAGGCCATAAAACGACAGCAGGGGGGGTGAACAGAATATAAAATGTGCCAAAATTTTACAAGGTGCTGTTTTTGTAAAGATCTAATTTGTCCCTAAATGCCCTCTCTGCCTCTAGCAGTGTACTGGGGGAGTGATAAACTCTGGCGATGCCCTCGTGTGTGAACGAGCGCTCCATGGTGTTGACTGGTGTTCGCACATTGACCCTGTTCAAAGCTGCAGCTGTGATGCAATGGCTTTTTCTCCTAAGTCATACGCGAAGCTGTAATTTCATAATTGATAACAGTTATGAAGATTTCACCCGCTGTCAGCTTCTGTTTAGAGGCAACAGTCACAGAGAATTAAAAAAAATCATTATCATTATCAGATGGAGCGTTATCCCTTTGATTTGCATGGCTACAGTAATAACAGCAGCACTGCAGCTTTATGATTTCAGTCTTAAAATGGCTGGTACATTAGGAAATTGGGAAGAACAGAGGTTGTTTGACACACCTAAATCTCCCTGTTCATGTCACAGATCATCAAATTCATGGCACCTTGCAAAATCCTACAGCTCTACTCCAAATAGGGTTTTCCTGAACCCTCAGAGTTAAACTTCATCATTAGTGTATGTACTCTCGCCTCTCAATTCAGTTTATTTTTCACTGAATTGCGTTGAACTTTGCATGGAACACAGAAACTCTAAGGATCATTTTTTTCCCACCATACATTCATGGAAATAGTTGTTGCTGAGGTTTAAATTATCATCATAAATAATTTGTTACCTAAAGAACCAAAAGACCTTACATTCTCAAAAATTCATGCCTCCGCTATTTATCTTGACACCAAATATTGACTAAGCATAGTATTATTATAGTTTAAAGTTATCTGGTACTGCTGAAAAAATCTTAAAACCACTGAAAAACTGTAAAAATGCACATTGTGTCGATATTTTCCCCTGAAGGAAGATCACTTGAACTTCCTTTTAACTAGAGATGTATAAAAATGCAAAGATGTGATGTTATGTTTTCAGTTTTTGCTCTTTTCTCTGGTTGACTTCAAGGTTTTCTGTCTCCGTGTGACACATTCTGAGTCTGATTTTCATTTGGTTTGGGAACTTTGCAAGTTAGAGCTTGTAATGGTTTGGTTTGCTAATCATAAGAACATGTCACCTTGTACTATTTGTCTAGACGTGCTTCTTGTTGACTAATCCTACTGGTTGAAGATACCAGGAACTGGTTTGGAAAAGTTTGAAATTGTGAAACAATGTTTGTGTGTTTAGTTTAAGAAGTTAAGACTTACACAGTATTTGGAGGAGATATTTCACTATGGCACTTTTCTATTTTAAAGGGGTCATAGTCTTTGGTTCATTTATTTGTGTATTTGGACCCTAATAGTACATAAAGTTTGAATTTTAACCCTCTGGGTGTTGCGAAGCTATCTTTATATTCATTTGGGCAAAAATTGATTGGATTTCTAACACCCGTTTCAATTCCTGCTTGATTTGTTATGTTTTATAACTAGTTACATCACCACATTTGTAAATATAAGGTCAAAACTTCAGACGAACATTTCTCAGAGTATGCCATAATTGTTCATCAGCAGCAACGGTTGTAGTCCATACTGAAAATATGTCCAAACTTCGAGCCGATTACCTAAAATGTTCAGTTGTTGGTTGTAGTAACAAACACAAGTGGCTGAACATGACAGAGAAGCACAGCCAACAACCTGGAGGGGTGGGGCTTGAAGTGGCTCATTTGCATTTAAAGGGCCAGCGCTCAAAATGACCTTTCTAGTGTCATTACTCAGAAATAGGGTTGAAGATGGACCTGTAGAGTTGAATTAATGAAGAATTCAGACTCAAGCATAGCATTTACAGTTTATGCAGAGCACAAGGAAATCTTTTAAAATGCGTAACTCCATTTAAAAAAAAGCAAAATGTCACTCCTTTAATGTTTAGTTACAGCTTTGACAGTTATGTTCTGTCCACCCTCTTATGCTGTTAACTCAATAAAAAAATGGTGTCACATGTAAACATAACCAGAGTTCTAGAGTCTACAATCTGCAGCTACATTGCTGCTGTGTAGAATAATTATATTACTGCAATAACTAAGATTAAATTATATATAATAGTAAATTATATATACATATATATATATATATATATATATATATATATATATATATAGATAGATAGATAGATAGATAGATAGATAGATAGATAGATAGATAGATAGATAGATAGATAGATAGATAGATAGATAGATGCTCTTGAGTCTTGAGGTCAAAACATAAAAACAATACACAATTTCAAAATAGGGAACAAAAACAACACTGACAAGAAACACAACTGCATTCATACATTTCATGCATCTATCTCAGTCAACAACTTATTCATCTCTAAACAAACTTCAATAAAATGAACCAAGAAAATACAATTCAAAACAAGGTGTTTCTACAAAAGCATGCCTGGGAAACCATCTTGTGTAATAACCAGAGCAATGAGCAGTGAGCTCCAATAACAATCCAATAAACTGGAACACGAAGCCCACGTTTTCCAAAAATATTAGGGTTTAACAGAAGAGAGGCGAGTCTCATGAGGCGGTCACAGATCCACGGGAAACTACAGTGACCTGACGACTCTACGAGTATTAACGGAATCAAAACAATAGTAGTGATTTGTAGAAGACTTAATGGTACTGAGGTCCTGTTGAAAACTCAGTGGATGAAAAGACAGAGAGGAGTAAATAGGGGAAGGGGATCTAACTCCAGTTCTCTCACATACATTTGAAGTATATTCACATCATGGATCCACATGTGATCAGTCTTAATACGTCGTTAACTTAGCTGTTCAAGTTATAAGTTTGTAGAGGTGCCGTTACTCACTTAAAATGTACTTTTCACACATTTTACATATATAACACTATAAATCATTACCATACCACATTTTTTTTCTTAATCTTACCTGTATATAACCTATATTGTCTGTATATATCCTTAATTGTTGAACATATTTCTCATCTGTAGTATAGAATAACCTTTTTCTATATTTCAGTAGTTTTTGTAGTACTTTAGTAGTATATGTATAATATTTTATCTTGTAGTTTTCGTATATTGCTAACATTTTTCAGTATTTTGTGTGATATTTTTTAAACAATCCTTTTTTGCTGCTAAACAATGAAGAGCTGCTACACGAATTTTCATTGTTCCTGTGACAGTGACAATAAAGATTTATTCTATTCTACTCATATCTGTACTATTTATTCCATTATATTTGGTAATACTGCAGAAAATCTTGGTAGTTTTGTTAGAATCTATTTGTATGCTTTTCGATTTTTATTGCCTGATTAGCATAAATGGAAGTTTAATCAATTATCTCTCAACTATTTTCACCAGTGATTGATCAATTTGAGCAATCTTTTCCATGGAAATTAGTCAAATCTCCCCAACTGACGCTGACATTCTGACAGGAGGTTCCTTTCCTCCTCTGTGACATAAATGTGAATATGTTTGGACATTGTAAGGTATTTGAGGATGTCATCTTAGACTCTGGGAAACGCTGATCAATTTTTTTTTTTTCAGCAACAACTCATTTATTAAAACAGAAAACAATGGACATTATAATCATTTGACAATAAAAAAATTATCATAATCGATTTGGCCCTACTAGCATTCACAACTGTTACTTTAAATGAATAAAGATCTGAATTTTTGTCCAGATATGACATAATTAAGAACAATTTTTACAGGCTGTCATGTCCTTAATTGGGTAATAGTGTTTAAGGTTATACAGCTCAGTTATGTTCATTGCTCTGACTTGTGATAAATAAATAAATAAACAAACAAACAAACAACAGAAATTAAAACTAAACATTGAAATGCAGCACTAGAAACTGTCAAACTCAACCTCTGTCTGCCTTGGAAACAGACAGTAGCTTATTTTAATGCACACTAACCCACCCACCACTGCATAAAATACAAATTCTGTGTCCTTGCGTCTAACAAGAGTCACCAGGACAGAGAAATATCGCCAGTCAAACTGACAGTTATATAACGCGGTGGTTGTCAGAGGTGTTATCTCTGCACTGATTCTGTCTGTCCTAATAGGAAGAGATTCATAAGAGAGATATCTTTTTTTTTCAAATGGTAGAACCCCTCTGATCCTGTCACTGACTGGACACAATTGTGACGGAAAATGTGCAAGCAGTTCATATGGTGTTGCTTTGGATATTTCTTAATTTGTTTCATACTGTATGTGCCAATATACAGTAATGTGCTTATTTATCTACAGTGAAGATACAATAGATGTTCTGTACTATCCCTAATAACGCACAGTGCAGTACATCAGACTAAAACAATTCATTTGTACCTTGCTACAAAAGGTTTTAATTATTTATCCATTTTTATTTTTTTTTAATGACGGAACTATTTGTTTTTCATTAAATGTAGTTCTACACAGTGTCTGTATGTGGAAGGCACAAATTCACTCAAAATAACCTGAACCCTGAGGTGAGGGGGTATAAGCAGCAAAAATATCTGCCGTCTACTGGCAGAGAATGACATTTTGAGTGCTGCAAACGTAAAAGCACATAATGATATAAGGAATGAGCTAAAAATGACACAGCACAGGTCACACATGTGGGAACAAGACATATTAAACATACCTTTGACACTGAATACAGGACCTGCCCTCACATAGATGGACAGGAGGGTTAGTGTTGATGACAGAAGGGAGGTGGTGAAAGCGTGAAAGCAGACCAGGACGCCTGCACTGTTAGCACTTCATTGTTGCGCTGAAACTGACTTGACATTCAAGTTGTCCAATGCTATCTGAATTCAACTCTATGAAAGTAAACTTTCTGGCGCTCTGAAAAAAACAAAAAACCCTAAACCTGTAGCAGCCAGCCGCAGCAACTCTTAATCTACAAAAGTTCCCAGTTAGTGGACAAATAGGAAGTAGGACAGATGATGACGAGGAGGAAAAGACTTACTGGACTGGGCGGTGCGAGCCTCAATGGGCTGGGTGTAGACACCTAAACCCACTTCAGAACGGGCTGCCAGGGAGAAACGGTACAGAGTGTCTGGTTTAAGACCCTCTACAGCATGGGAACCCGTCGGGTTGAAGGAGACATGTATCTGAGGGAGGAGTTAATAACAAACAAAAAAGGTCAATGGATTAGACATGAACCAAATAATCCTCCAGTGAAAGCCTATTTCAGTTTTTCATGGGTAGAAAGTAGAGAACACGGTCAGAGTTGATCTTCTCTTTTGGTTTCAACCAGTGTGGACGTCCAGCAGGGTTCAATGAAATGCAGTGAGACCACATCAACTGCTGCTGCCAGCAACTACAGTAAATCTGTCACATCAGCTGGGGAGCTGACTGCAGTACTACAGCAGTACTGCAGCTGCATCATAAAAGTTCAACATTCATTCGTCTGCTGTCCAACAGAAGAATATTAAAAATAGGACCAATGGCCCCGTATCTCACCGGCATGTTCTATCAAGAATCAATAACAACTTGAATTTGTGAGGTTGTCAGGTTCTGCCGCGGTGTTAGAGCCCTGTGGTCTTGATGCAGGAGATCAATCTTCCAACAGAAGTGGGTGGTACTTTCACTGGAGGAGTACTCAACTAATTAAATCAAAGTCCATATATGGCTTCCTATCAGTGCTCAATAGTAACTATATTTATATCTCTAGCCCTTTCCATGTTATAAGCAATAAAATATGACCCATTATAAACAAAGGTACATTTTAACATCTCAATAATTCTTAAAAAATGCAAAAAAAAATCTAAATGTCTCAAAACCATGAACAAACTTTGTAGACAGTTCCAAGGAAGATACATTTAAAATTTCAAATTAATCCAATGAGTAGCTTCAGAGAAGAAGATTGTTGAATTCTATACATTGGTGACCTTGAGTTTGACCCTTCAAGGTCACTCAAGGTTAATGAAACCAAATGAAGCCCAAATGAAAGTCCATGACTTCCAATCAGTGCTCAACAGTAGCTATATGGTAACTCTACCTCATGGCCTAATGGCCAGTGAGATAAAAAGGAGAGAAATTGAGTACATATGAGAAAAACTGAATTATAATACTACTAACTACTGGAAAAAAAAAACTAACACAAGACCTAAAAAAGTAGCAGGTAATTGAATAAAAAAGAATAACACAAAAATAACACAAAAACTAACCTAGGAATAATAATGAAGTGACAAATAAGAATAACAAAATAATAAATAACTCAAAGGTGATACAAGTCAGATGTACAGACTTTACGTACGAGACAGACATAGACAGACAGACAACATGATGCCCAGGCAGATAAAGACATTGTGGAGAAGAGAACATCAGGTTAGAGAACAGTTCCAAATTCATGTTGTTATTCTAACCTTGTTGTCTGATCCAGCCTCCCAGTACTGCAGCTCATACTTAGTGATGGGGTCCTGTACAGGCCACAGCCACGTTAGCATGATGCGGGTGTCCTGCTCAGCTTCGGCATCAAAACTGGACGGTTGTGCAGGGACTAAATACGAACAGAGGAGAGAGAAGAGCACATTATTTACACCACATTTCCCCAGTGTCAGCAGTAATAACCACATCCTTGATGCTCCATGATAACACATTTACTTTGTGGCTTATCTAATTCAAGCTGCAAGCATAAAAAGTAACCTCTTTTTGTTGGGTTGCTGTGGGTCAATATGTATTTATATATATATATGAAATTTTAAAAACTACCAAGGGCAGGTAAAACAGTGTATTATTTAGTCCTGCACATCAATGTACACCAGCGGTACATACAGCACCTGAGCCATTTGAGTAAAATCAGAGCTGAATTAATGTAGAATTAATGTTAGGGGCATCAAAACTAACAAATAAAAAATGGGTGTAGTTAGTCCTGAGTTTAGTTTTTAAGCTTTCTGACTGTTGTTTATTTATGACATTTACCAAAGTTTACCAATGTTTTATTTTATAACAATATGGTAGTAATAAAAATACAGCAACCTGGTCAATTTCTGGGTTGTAATGTAATGTGATGTTATGTATGCTTGACATGTTAGTTGACCAGATGTGACATCATTTCTAAAATTTTGCATACTGGTTACATATTTTTACAAATATGTCTGACTTTTACAACTATCTGGGATTATTTACAGTGTGTCCACTTATCTGCAGTGACAGTACTTCTATGACAGCGTATCATCATAGCAAACATCCAACATCGTTACAGATCTATAATTAAGAGTGCATTTTTTGCTGGTAAATGCTCGTATTTAGTATCATGTACACAGTGAGAGAATTACTGGGCCTTTAGTACTAAAGTGTTTGTCCTAGTGTGAAGTATTAACACTGTCAGAATGAGTTTAAACCTACAACATGTAAATCAATAAGTCCTATTAATTTCCATTTATTTTTCTAACAGCAGAAGAGCCATGAGCTGTAGTCTTCCATAAACTTACAGAGTATGCTGGACCCCACAGAACCCTTTAGGCCTCTGAGAACTTGGGGAAAACCCTGATCTCATAGGAACACATTGTTTCTGGGTGCTCACCTCCTTGCTGTGTTTTCACTTGCAGTATGTCAGAAGGTGGCCCATCACCTACAGACGTGAAGCCCAGCACCCTCAGGCTGTAGGTGATATCAGGAGTCAGGCCGGAGATGGTTGTCAAGCTGCTGTCATCCGTGTTGTGCTTCTGCCAAGCACTGAGCGGAGCTGTCAGGTCCGAGCTGTAGTACACCCGGTAGCCTCGGATTTGCCCGTTGGGTTCCTCGGGTGGTTCCCACTGGACTAGCATGGTACTGGCGCTCAGCATACGGGCTTGGACGTGCAGGGGCGGCGAGGAGGGGGCCTGTTCACCTGTACGTGTCTCCACAGGGTCACTAGGTGGTCCCCGGCCGATGTTGTTGACGGCCATGACACGAAACTCATACTCAGAATAGGGGCTAAGTCCACCGATGCTGTAACGGGTTGTAGCCACTCCTTCCACTTCCTGAAAGCCGTTGTCTGACGTCTTGGCTTTGTACTGGATCATGTAGTATGACACAGGTTCTGGGTTTCCAGAGTCCCAAGTCAGAGTCACACTAGTGGCTGTGGTCTCCGTCACAATGAGTGAAGTTGGGGGCTTTGGCAATGCTTAAGAGAAGAAGAAAAAACAGGTATTAGCTTTGATGCAGAGACTTGCAGAAAATGAGCATAATCTGACAAACACTAAATGTCTGACACAACAACACTCAGACAGAAGACAGTCATATATAACATTACCTGTAGAGCTGGTCATGTTATTTTCTATTCTGCAACTCAAGGCTCTGAAATGATTGTTTCATAAGATAATCCTTATGGTACTGTCAGCAACCATTATCCACAGATGAATGAAAACTTTAGAGCAAAATCCCATTTTTGAGTTTTATAACTAGATGGGCTATTACTGGCAATACAAAAAAAATTACAAGAGTGGCTCTCATTGAGAGTCAATGGCAAAAACCAAACAAAACAGTGTGTCTTCATAACAGCTTTCTTTACGAATAGGGGGTCTGTGTTGCTGTAGTCTCTCTAAATGGCTGTGACATTCTGTGTATCGATCAGTTGAGTGGAAGGCTGGATCAATGCAGGCAACAACTACAACAACTGATAAGAAGCGATGCAATGGGCAGACAACAGACCTGCACAATCATAAATACCCAGGTGGGTAGAACCACATTAACCACCCTCACTTGGATTTTAAACAAAAGGGACTCAACAAACATTCCAATATACATGTAAAAGAGAAAAAAGCTAGTCTACTCTTTATTTTCTACCATCCACAAAAGCCACAGGACATTGCACTGGAGCAGCAATAATCATGGGTAAGATGAACATGTCGTTATCTTAATCCTCAAGAGAAAAGCCTAGCATTGAGATGTCTATGGACATGTTTCACAAAACATTAAATCTGAGGTGCTTGATAGTTATTTTAGTCATTGGGCAGCATATTGTACTGTACAGGTCTGAGAAGAAACAAGAATTCTAGGCATTTCCGTGGACATGTCTACCTACTTTGGCTAATAGCATTTTTTTCAGACAGGTATCACAGTTAAATTCATGATTGAAAATTGTTCAAATCCAGTCAGATGGGACCAAACTGCTTATTTTTCCAGCTGCTGGCTTGACACAGAAGCTCAGAGAAGCTTCTCCTTTTTTCCACAGTTGGGTAAAACAACGTCAGGTTCATCTATATTTAGTCTTTGATTTGTACCCAGAGGCGAGAGGTACAGCAGGAAGGTGTTTTCAAATTCTCATGTTTTTCCCCTGTAATTTCAGCCCCTACTGACTAACATAACCACTAAACCATTTATTATAGACATAATTTTTAAATCTTTAAATTGTATGTGAGAGATTGTGATTTACTACAGTCTGGGCTGACTCACAGTGTGTGCAATGATACTGAACAGAACCTTACTTCCTCAATGGAGTAATTTTTTTTTTTCTGTTTTTTGCTGATGATATCTGAACTCAGGTTTCCCAAGAAATAAAACATGACCAAGCATTAGGGAAAGATGAATTACAATGTCAAAATAAAAATAAAAAAACCAATACAGAGTATTTCCCCTGAATCATACGATATGCAACACTTGAAACTAACACATAGAATAATTGCACGATTGGTAAAAATACAAAACTATGTCCAGGCATTTCTTTGTCTTTGTTGGCTGTTGTGGATGAGCATCAGTAGAGTTTGCCTTATTCCAGAAACGAGATGGGGAGATGCATACTGTGCATGAATATAGTGATTGATATGACACAATTATTTTTAATATATATATTTTGTATGTACTGTTGTGTGAACAGCATTAACTCTCACCTTTCACTGTGACCTGAGCAGTGGCTTCGATCATGCCCAGGGAGGAGATGGCCACACAACTATAGTTGGCCGACTCGCGGATGTTGGTAACCTCCAGAACGTTGCGTCCCATTGGCATCTCTTCCTCCTTGGTCAGGTCCACCGAACCCATCGTCCATTTGACGTAGGGCATGGGCGAGCCCACTGCCACGCACGTTAGGTTGACACTTCCACCAGGCATCACCTCTTGGTTTGTGGGTGGAATGGAGAATCTGGGTGGGACTCTTCGCACTAAGAGGGTGGGGAAGGAGAAGGAGAATAGTCAGGATGTATATGAGGTGAGTGTGTGTGTTTTGTTTTGTTTTTTTGTGGAATTTGATGAATGGTCTTTCCCTGTATGACAGCAAGAGGCTAAAAGCTAACTCAGAAAAGCTAACAGAACAGAGAGGCCGATTGCTTTTTGTGCAATTGAGCACAATGAGAATAATAGGACTGTCACAAAATGGCTTTGGAAATTCACAAGAAAACTTTGAGGGGGTTTTTTATCCTCATGCCTACAATAGGGAATATAATCAAAAAATAGCCCAGTTTTGCTGGAGACTATGTCTGGCCCTCTTTTGTCAGAGTGTCAAATGGTGGCGAGAGTTGCATCATTGAGGGACCCTGTGGAGATGGCATTGTTTGATTTCTCCTCCCGCTCCCTCGCTCTGGCTCCTTCTGCTCAGCCTGCCTTTCTCACTATGACACTCTCTCCCTCACTCTCTCTGCCGCTCTTTGTGCAGTTCTGATATGCAGATAGGCTGACATTAAAAAGGGGTTCCCATGGAGACAAGAAGGGCCCGTTAACGTCGCCAGGGACAAGGCAAACACCGATGCAGAGGCTCCATGCAATACTGAAAAGCTGGCCCAGAATAAACAGACAGCATTTACATATGACTTGTTTTCTATCTAAATAAAGATACATAAGAAATGCCTGCCATATTTACACACTTTAGATCTTTTTCTGGCAACTTCTGGCAACCGCAACAAACTTGACATAGCAAAGGAGCATCCATCAGTGTCAGGCCTCTCAAATTTCTGACATGTTGATCATAACCACTGTATAAGCTGAATGTAAGGAGGAGCAGCTCTTTGACCTTGATTATGGAGAAGAAGGAGCTAAAAAAGGAGCCAAACATTAGCTCCCTTGTGAGGACTCATTACTGGTATCTCACTGGTTGGTTGTATTTGAAAACACTACAGCATGAAACCATCCCAACAGAATTTCTACTGCTTGTTTCCCCTAATGCACTACAGCATCTCTGTGTCTTCCTAGAAAAAAAGAAAAAAAGAAAGCCCTTGACTGTAATTGCTCTTTTGCACCAGTCTCCATGAAAATGGATTTTCAAATGTGAGTCTCCCCTCCACCTTCTTTTTCCCTTCGTCCCCCCCCTCCCCTCCGTTCTCCTCCTCCCCCGATCTAATTTGAACCGGAACGTCGTTACAGCCACGCTTGTTATTCCCCTCATTATGTGCTGAAATGGAAAAACACAAAAGCACCTTTTGAGATTCCAGTCAGGAAAGAGGCTGGTTCTCTGGACCGCGCTGTAACAAGGGAGGGACCTGGTTCACACTCCAGAATTTATGCCAAAATAACTGAGCTGTTGTTATCGTTATTATTATTGTTTTTTTTAACACTGATAATCTCATCCAAGCTTTAACGTCTTGGCTCAAAACCATAGAATTACTAACAAATCAGATCCGCGCCACAAAAACACTGAATCCTGCATTTTTGGAAAATTGTTCTTTGAAATTTGTTTCATGTAATTTTCCAGATAAATCAAAGCTAATATTTCCCAATAGGTATACACCAGAAAAGTCTATTCAGTGGTGGAAACACATGCAAAATTAAGGTTTAACACAGAACATTAACGATAAATACAAAGACAATCTCTTTATGTTCATCACATCACTATTGGCCCACTTGAGGAGGAGGGTTACATTTGAGCCATTTTCCAACAGACGTAGACTTAGTTATGTTTTAGACACAGAAAGTAGATGACATTCCCTTTCAGATGAAGTCTACTACATTCATTTTAGCCTTACCTGTATGAGCTTACTCTAACCCTTTGCAAGTATCCCATGAACTTCCACTTAGGGCCCCATGAGTGAATGTTAGATCGTTTACAGTCCAGATTTACTTAAACCATGACATGACGTTCACAGGTAACACGGTTGATTTCTACATACACAGACTGGGCTACTGAGTAGAGCTACCAGCCTGGGAATGGGACCGAAATGACATTCTCAAGCAAACCATACACAGGAGTTGGAGGGGAGATATGGGAAGAGATCACAAGCCTGAACACCAGGGAAAAGGGAGGATAAAGGAAGAACTTGGTCCAATTTTCTGCTATAAATGACTGAACATCTGATTTCCAGTATGACTAATGCATGACAGACTTTCATTTGAGTATTCCGAGAAATATTTCTTGTTTTTTTTAGTGCTTGACTCATGTAAGTGACAACCTGAGTCTTCTCACACACAGCTGTATCTCTCTCCATATGCAGCAATTTTTCATAACGTATACTTATGAAAAAGAGAACGGTGGGAGAAGTGGGACTAATGTAAGACCATTAAGCTCAAAGTATCTGTTATTCTTTCATGATTCTGTAGACAAAACAGTGCTAAGAGGAGTCAGTCAATGGGCCCTGTGTATATTGAACATTTAATGTTGTGAATAATTCATGGCGTGCGGTTAAGTTTGGAGAGGTGCTGTGGAACAAAATGACTAGAGGGTAGGTAATTGTTATCGATTCCCCCGAAGCCTCACTCCTGTTGAGAGAGGCTTGGAGAGACGGGCTCCGGGACTCTATCAAAACCACAAAATAAGCCCTGTCTCCACTTTGCCTGCCTGCTTGCTGGATATCTATAAATTTAACTGCCTTGACAAAGTGCCCAAGGATAGCAGAACCTGTTCAGTCAATCAATATGTGAGCAAACTGGCACAGACTCAGCAGGCTTCCAGGCTTCCTGGCAGCAGTGCTGGGCGACCATGATGGCTGATCATCCCCATTGTCAGCACACTGCCAGCTCCTTAAATATTCTATAGGTCAGCTCTTTGTGCTGCAATGTTTTGCAGATACTACAAGTGAACACATAATTTCCAAAACATTGCTTCTTTTGGACAATGTCAGCGTCATCAGTTTTTATTTTTCAAACAAGCACTTGAACAATGGGCAATGAGGACCAAATCTACCAAACATCCAGTTTTGGGTTCATTTTCAAAGCTTAACCACTTGACAACTACTGAGTTACAGGTAACCAATCTAGACTTGGGGTTGAATTTGACCCATGTTTTGACTGATGTAGTTAAGGTTGTGTTTTAAACACAGACAAAGAAGATGTTCCCTTTCAAATGAACTAATTCTAACTAAATATTGAAACTCTGATTCTTAGCAAATTTTTTGATGAAATAACACATGCAGAGGGTGGCTGATGCTGTAAAAGGGTAAAAGGAGTGAAACAGAGGGCTACAGAAATTATTCTCCAAACATCAGGCCATGCTATGAGGAAGGGTTTTTATAAAGGAGGTAAGCACAAGAATCAATCACTTCTGCAGTGCTTACAGAGTAAGTGTTTAGAAAAAGTAGCTGGATCTTTTTTTTTTTTTTTTTTTAATGTATGTTAATGTTTAAAGTGTTTAAACATTTTCCCCACAGAGCCTCCTGCTGCAGTATCACATAGAGCCAGGGGAACGTCTGTCGTCTCATTTGACTAACATGTGCCTTTCACTTCCTTCACTTTTGAGGTGGAGTATGCCCATGGCGCTAAAACAGACATAATCCCCTGAGAACGGCTTTGTCAGTTGTGATACCCATGTCCCTCAGTCGGGGAGCAGGGGTGTTGCTGCCTAAATACCTGACAAATCCCGTTGCCACCTGAATACTGGAGTAATCCATCACACACCTCTGATGGGACTACTGAGGTGGATGGAAAGCATGAGGGGCATGAGGGAAAGCAGCTAGAGTGGTTGGTTGATGGGGTTGACAATGACAATGTGGGTGTGGTTGAGAAGACTTTACATCTACACATCAAGACAAAGATTGAAAAATAAAGGCTTAAGAAAACTTCACGGGGACTCCTTGCATGTTTTGGCAAGGCTAATCAAAACATACTTTGGGGGAGTGGCACTGGAAGGAATGCAAGAACTATACAGGGATTCATGCAAACAAGACAAAAAGAAAACACAAGGTGGATAAGGGTAAGACTGGTTACTGGTTTTGTTTTCAGGGAGGGGACTGGTTCATCAAAGGAACTTGGAAAACATGTTTAATCTCACCTAAAGTAAAATCTGCACCATACTGAAGAGAGGGGATTAAAAGTGAAAATGACAAACCTTCACGCTGGTCTGTTATTGTGGATGAAATGATGTGATGAAGGTGAGCAGTGGAGTGGAGAGACACAAAGTGAAGACAAAAGACAGTGAAACATTGACACAGTGGACATTAGTGTCATGGCACACGTAAGAAGTACGAGGCACATCAGGGAGGGAAACTCATTTGCTGACAATGTTGTGATGTTTATCAATCAATTCGGATAATTTTCACTGCTAGTTATTACATTTCTGCAAACTGTTTATTGATTGACATATATAACACCAGTGGCCAGTTAAATGTATGATTTAACACAATGAATTTAGATATGGTATTTACAGTATGATTGGATGAACTATTGACTACATAGATATCAGATCACCAGTTGAATATTTATTCCTTTGAGCTCTGTGAACTAATCGATCAGCTGATGATTGGAATTCAACAGTCTTCATCTTTATCAGCCAGGAATGGACATGAAACTGTGCATGAGTAAAGAACGATACAATTAGAGGTGACCTGCCAAATGAAATAAACATCACGTCTCTGTGGTTACAGTGGCGATGTAACTAGCATCTTAGATCAAGTGGGATGTACTGCATTTCATTTTGAGAATGGATTGTATTCATATAAACATTGGAGAAGATCTTATGTAATCTGGTTCAGGTTTGGAGAGTCTTTTTTAGGAGTTTTTTCATGTCACTTAAAAAAAGTAAATGGTGACCTTTCAAAATACTGTGTTTTAAGGATGTAGAAAATCTAATCTGTGATGCAGCCTGTGTGCAATCATGCATTTTCAGGCAGGTAGGAGAGTTCAACATGTGATTGACAGCAGAAATGACCAATGGCTGATCATTTTGACCCTGGTGTGATCCTATAACTCCCCTAAGTGTCTCAATGCAGAAAGCTCTACTTTTTCATAACAGCATGAAATAATTTCCATTAAGTTATGTTGATATTTAGTCTGTGCAATTCAACTAAGAGGAGAAAGCTGCAGAAGGAAAGTGTGTTCAAAGTCTGATGTTTTGTTTTTTTTTCTCCTGATTTGTTCTTCATCTTTAAGACTCAATAACTGCACTTCCATATAACAATCAAACAGATTTGATGCAAATGTTTGGATTTGCATGAACTTGCAAGGAGCACAAACAAAACTAGCAGTGGAATTAGGGATGTAACGATTAGATTTTGGTGCTACGATTGTCATCAGAGAAATAATCACGGTTTAACGATTACTACAATTATTTTGCGGGGGTTTATACATGGGGGTGCAGTCCGTGCCTCACGCCAACAAAAGTGAAACTTAACGTGGCTTACTCATTCCTCTACGTCTCTCACTGTTGTGAAGCATCAGACTATTTTATGCAGTTTAACTTGTGATCAAACAGAGCGTGTTTATTGCATCATTCACAAGTTCACCATCCCAAAGCTTGTATGACCGTCTGAACTTCTGGAGAAGAATGGCCTTACTGTTCGAAAGCTATGCAGCCAGATTGTTATGGATGGGTTGAACAATGGTAGCCTGAAGCTACGTAGATGATGGTAGCGAACGCAAACTCTATGGAAACAAAAGTGAGCCCGCATTGAAAATATATTTATGGTCTGAATTTCTGAACTGTCTGTCTCAGACAGGCGGTCAGCTCATTCCTTCTCTGTCATTTTCATTCGAGGAATGTTGAATGCAATGCTTCTGTAATGTTGCTTTTGTTCTGTGCGAGAAGCACATATGGCGTGTCTTTGGTTCTGCTCTTAATCTACTGTACTTGAGTTTTTGTCAGCCTTGACGATTAATTAACTATAACGTTTAAAATCGCGACTAATTGTAACACCATGACATCATTACAACCCTAGTTGGAATAGTCTACTTTACAAGTGGCTGTAAGAAGAAGGGATGTTTCACTGAGGAAACTAAGGAATCATATTGCAACCCTGTTGCAATTAATGACCACATTTTTGTACCTTTGGGGAATAGAGATTCTGGAGAAATACCAGATAAATTAAAGGTTTGCATCTTCCATTAAGTGCATTCATTTTTTTTAACAAAACAAACTACCTCAAACAAGCTACACATTTATTTAGTTATTTGTTTATTTATTAATTCAGAAAGTCATTTTAAATTATGCTGTTTCTACTAACATTTTCTGCAGTTGTGTTTTAATATGTACATTTTGCTCATTTAATTTCCCATTACTAAAGAAGTACAGAAATTATAATTGTTAGGAAGAGTGGAACTGGTCAAAATGCAATTAGTGCATCTCTATTGGATATTTTGGCTTCACCAATTGAAAAATGAAAGGCCTATTTCCTGACTTAAAAAAAAAAAAAACTTCGAAAGGGTACCAGCTGGTGTAGTGGACACCCAAAGAGCTCATATTGCAATTTTTTCCTGAAATAATCATTTTGTTTCCCTCCGTGACACAAACACACAAAGAACAGCATGAAGATATTTTAGTAAAAGAAAAGTCCCGCTGCAGCACTTTATCCTCTGTGACATATTGACATGTCACATGGATATATGAAGGAGTGGCAGCAGACAGAAGC
The DNA here is from genome assembly GCF_902148855.1 of Sphaeramia orbicularis. Classification (NCBI taxonomy): domain Eukaryota; kingdom Metazoa; phylum Chordata; class Actinopteri; order Kurtiformes; family Apogonidae; genus Sphaeramia; species Sphaeramia orbicularis. The sequence continues at coordinate 13,477,511 of NC_043973.1, read as the reverse complement.
TGACATCCCTCATCCATTGCAGGATAAGCGCTTGACAAATCAGCTCTCATGCACAATCACAGGACGCTTTGTGATTCAGCTCACGTTGATGGAGTCCTTCTTTAGAGGAGGGTCACTGAAAGAGACCCACCTGGCGAACAGGCCGCGCAACCGTCACCTGCACGTCTCCAAAACATGCACACATTCTTAATGGATGAGAAGTGGAAGGATGTAAATAGATACGCAGACAAGATGGGAAAAACAATCCACCTTCCCCTACACAAACCTTGACCCACTCATCCTTCGCTCCCACATAGAAATATGCAGGTATCATTCTCTGGTGGCTCAGAAATGTCAAGACACTGGTGGTAGGAGCGCGTCTGTGTATCTGCATGCAGGAACTCGATCAAGTGGTAATGATGAGTGGAAAAAAACAAAACAATATATACGTTCACATATAAAAAACAATCTTTAAAAGTCTGCGTGGGTGTGTATTTAGGTGTTAGAAGGGTGTTAACAAAAAGTTATATAACACTTTTCCATTCATGTTAATATCTTCTATATGTCACCTTCAAGTAATGTTAGCTATTGACATTTCAACAGGTTGTCGCACAGGAGCTTGACATTTTATAAGACACTAAATTTAATCCTGTGATTCTTGCAATTTACACAGAATAGTGGAATCTCAGGCCTCAATTCCAGCACCTTCTAAATCACAATGAAATAAGAATTATAACCTCATTTTCTTCTTTTTTTTCTTAACCCCTAGTGTCATTGAAATAACATCCTTAGGTATGGGCAATGTGGCCCATCTGAAAGATCACCATATCTTCAATCAAAATACATGATCTCAATTCTTTAATCTGCCACAACACCATTTCAACAATATTCTGCAATTATAATAATGATCAATATGTTGATTTATTGGATAATTAAGATGAAGACTGCCTCTCATTCATTATCTAGACTGTGGCGATACAAACGTGTCTAATTTGTCCCACTGCACTTTCATAATGAATTAGAAATATTTGGACACTTGCTTATGAGATTTCGAACATCATTATTTTGATTCAGCGAAGCATCTGTGTAAAACTAGGATTATTAAATGACGGGACATCTGCAGACACGAGCAGCTGACTGCAATTCTAATTAGTTTTTGTCGTCAAATTATCTAACTAAAAAAACCTGTCATGACACTTTTAATGCTGACAGACTCTAAAGATCAATATAAATGCAACATGAATGCTATGAACAGCCCATGATATATATTATCTTTAGCAGGCAACCCGCCTTTTGTGTCAGACCGCCCACTCCTAACTGTCCTGGTTTAGATTGTTATCAGATTTCTCCATCCTGTTGCTTCACATCAGCACTGGAAAATTTTAATCTTTCAAAGCCTGTTTGTTTCCAAAGACTGTTATATTTACAGGTATAAAAGCAGATGTTGTAAGCCCCTTAATCTCCCCCTGGAGTCTGAAAAACACATATAAGAACAGCAAAATAAGGGAGGCATGTCAAAGGCCACTTATGTTGAGTCCCTTATGTTTCAAACCCAATCAAACAGCCTGGTGATAGCACAGCCCCCAGGTCTCATCTCCTCATTCCTACTGCAGTAACAAAGGCAGACTGAAAAACATGGCTGGAGCCTTTGTTCTCCATTCCAGCCAAGTACACTTTTAAAAGGTTACGCTTGGTTTGATTTCTATCTCTCTGCTGGTGTGGCGAGGCTGGCGGAAAAGTTGGTGTCGGGGGCCAATGGGTTGACAGCTACCTGGGTGGTGTTACAGGTTAGAGGGGCCTGAGGGGCCCTGCTGGCGCCACGCCACACAACTACTGTAATTACCTCTGAGGGGGAGAAAAGGCCTCGTCTGCACCTGTGACAGACATGACCTGATTAATAGACGAGACTCACAACTCCTCCACCGCCTTCATCCCCCCGCCAAGACTTAAGGTCTGACCCTTCTGGAGCCTTCCATGTTTCATCAGTGTAGACTGCAGAAAATGACTGTACTACATGAAAGAAGCTAAATATTCATAATAATTATATCCAATATGCCAATGGGGTAAGTCTGGCATATGTTCTGCTTGGCTGGACTCCTCAAAACAAGAATAGAGTAAAATCTGAAAGGCCATAATGGAGCAAGTGGTAAAAAAGTCATACATTGAAGCTGGTACTCATTAAAATCGATGAAAACAGTGATTTAGATTACAAAGACTGAAACTGTAAGAAGTTGTGAAAGTAGTTTCACTTGTCTGCTGGGACATTACACAAACCATTGTTTTGGCTTTTTTTTTTTTTAATCTAATTCAATATGTGATGGCATATCTCATTAAGTACGATATATTTTCTTTCCTTTTTTTGCTTTCTTGAAATGCCTTTTTTGCATTGTAAAGTTGATGCATTGAGATTTTTTGTGGCAATCATTTATCTGACACAGGAGGACGTTCTGTCTGCTGCAAAAACCTATTTCTTGGATACTGAAAAATAATTATGCTTAACATGAACATTAATTTTTATAGTAAGGAAAAAGCAGTGCTTGTAATCTAATTTTACATTTCCTTAGCAGTGCTATGTAATGTTCTATCCAGAGGTGAAGATGGAAAACTAATTGACTTATTTTCTCTTGATGGATAATAAAGAAAAATAGTGGATGGAAACATGTGTTCATAAACTAGTCTGAAAGCTACAGTAATGCAGCTTTTAACTAAATCCTAAACATCTAAACATGTCTTTTTCTTAAAATAACACCTTTGCTCCTTCCTCCCACTGCTCACAACTGGAGCAGCTATTCTGTTTCATGCACAGCCGACATGGTGGTGATGACCCAGACCGCCCTCTCCCCTATACCAGGCTTTTTCCAGGATGGGCACAATGCTGCCCTTACCCTGCATTAGTCTGCACATGGAGACGCCACAACAAAAACAAGCCCCTGAAACTCCACACCTCTCTCTGCCCCTAGGTGGGTCATGCTGGGGAGGGGGGAGTAATGGAGCCTTTCGATACAGTCAAAATAAAAGAAAAAAAAAGAAAGAGAAGGAGGCATGGCTTTTAATGCCAGTAAGGAAAATGGTTTCTATGCAGCTGTTTTCATAGAGGCCACACCTGGGTGAGTTTGCAGCCAAACAGGAGGTGAGTTAACTCATTGGTTATGGTAGAAAGACATGGCAAGGATAATGGGTGAGAGAATCAGTTCAAAGAGACCTGAACTAGAATAAAGCAGCCATGTAAAGTTGACAATTTGCAATTATCCACACACGTTTTCTCTCAACTTGGCCGATTCAGATGGAGGAATGATGGGACAGATGAGCATGAGGTGGTTGTTGATCAAAAGTTAAGCCATGTTTCTGTACCCAGGGTTCGTACGCGTTTTTCAAGGTCAAATTCAAGCACTTTTAAGGTTCATTTTCAAATTTTTCCAGCACAGCACCTTATCGCTGGGGTAAAATACATAACTACAGGCCTACTCATGATTATTTTTTTCACTTTTTATCACAATATTGTACATTATATTATGCTGTAAACATCTAAAATTATGTTTCATAAAAGCAAAACGTTTCTAAATTAAAGGAGAACATAAAGTTTTATCCAAAAAAGGGAAGCTACTTGGCGTTCTTCAGACACACTCACACCGAAACAAAGATTAAGATAAAAATTTACCCGGAGTCGACCTGACAGCATCTGGTAATTTTCTTTTTTGACAAAAAGTTTTATTTTTCTAAATGTATCACCTCTTTGTAAGTAGCTTTAGCTTGTCATCTCACCTGGCAGAGTTAATATGAAGAAAAAAAAAAATTTAAAAAAAATCACATCACAGTTATAATTGCAAGCACTTAAACTGAAATTCAAACAGTTTTCAGACCTTGAAAACACAACATTGAAATTCAAGCATCTGTACAAACCCTGTGTAGAACAGTCAAACAACTATGAAACAAACTTTTGAAATGGAAAAAAAGAGGGAAAAAAAAGAAAATGCGAATTACTCTTTTCCATCCAATGATTCAGTGAAAGGAGTAGGGCATTCGGTTGCTGTTTTGTAGACATAGCTGAAGAATATTTTGGTCACCAGTCGACACATTCACCATGGAGCTGATTGGTAACATGATTAATGTTCTCAAGATAAAACATATTCAGAAAATGTGTTTCTATTTCCCACTGAGACATAAAAACACTTCAGGCATTAAACCTTTTTTTTTATGAAAAATTGAGGAAGTTTTCTTTTCAAATTTTGCCATTTCCATCAACCTTTTCCAACGTGATACTTCAAACTGTGCTTAAAAACGATGTTGATGGAAACACGGCTCAAGTCCACACACTCCCACACACACCTCAGAAGACTTTAAACCATTCAGATAACTGAAATCACTGATGTACTCCGGTGTGCAGCTCCTTTATCGACACAAAAAGAGACGGCAAAATGCGAGGTCACTTAGACTACGTTCAGACAGCAGGTCTTAATGCACAATTCAGATTTTTGGGTGAAACACGATTTTTTTTATGTGCTCGTTCATATTACACATTAAAGGTCACTTCTATCAGTTCAGAGTATGAACTGAATGTGACCCTGAAGTGACCCACATGCACAAAAGAGGACCTGATGTAATATGTGACCACGCAGGCACACACTGTGTTTAAGGAAGTGACACTCCTGGGACGCAGAATTGGGACGTTTGTCGCATTTCAGTGATGTAAAGGTCAGCTAAATACAACCTGCCCATTCAGACTGAAGTCGCACTGCAAAATATCAGATACACATCGGATTTAGGACCCCATATGAAAGCGGCCTGGGTCGAATTGGAAAAAATCGGATTTGTGCTGTTCAAACTGTCTTTAACAGATCGGATACAGGTCACATAGGGGCAAAAAAAATCGGATTTGGGCCACATTTGCCTGCAGTCTGAACGTACCCTTAGTCAGCAAACATTGCGAGTAAAACAAGACATGGTTGTATGGTTGACAGTAGTTTCCAGAGGCTTAAAACAAGAAGAGGTCATTGTTATATATATATTTGTACATTTTAAGACTTGAGAAACACTTGAATTTACCTCGTACGTAGAGGTTGGCGGGGGCAGAGTAACGGGTCCCAGCGCTGTTCATGGCGACACATTCGTACTTCCCCTGGTCTGACTCCTCGCTGTTCTCAATCTGCAGAGCTCCTGAGTAGAGGATTAATAAATTTAGCCATGTTGACAGATATGGCTCGACATAAAAGGACTGCACATATCTGTACGGTGACTTGCTACAGAGCCTGTAATCTCCTAGTGTAAGCCAAACATGTAGTGTTGTCTACAAAATGCTTACAGCAACACAAGAATTTAGATGATTTGGCAAGTTTAAGGAAACTGTTAATTACATATTGCTTAAAGACCACGACAGTTAATCTAAAAAAAAAAAAAAAAATACTATCAACAAACTGTGTATCATCAGGAGAGTTATCTATCTCAGCCAGAGGAAATAGATTTAATACCTTCATAAAACAAAGAACTGCTAAATATGAACTGTTTTACTTAACATTATTTAGTTTAATGGCTCAAGAGGAATCTAAGATTTTAAATGAGACTAAAATCCAGAAAAACTCTGAGGCATTCTGAGATATCTTCTAGCAATTAAAATGCACCTATTGTAATGGCCATAATCAAATTAAACTAAAGTGTCAGAGAAGGGTTGATACAGAACTAAAGGCATTTTAATTGTTTAAAAAGACATTGCTTTGGAGTTTCCCTCAACTTTTAAGACTGTACATACAAATCTCATTCAAACGACTCCAGATTCATTTCAAATAAGTTTTTTTTAGAATCAAATACGTTTTGACATACATTGATTTTGACACAAAATGAAAAGGTGACAAATGTTTGAAACAAATGACAGGGTAAAAAGTAAATATGACAGATGGCTGTTCCTTTCTGTCATTATTTGCTTGATGGCTCAACATTTTGCTGGAAAGTGATTCTCACTGCATGTACCTTTCCTCTAGTTGTCATTGAGGATGCAGTGGCAGTAGGGTCATTATTGCATTCTTTCATTACCAACTATTTGACCATGTCTCACTGATGCACTCCAGGGAGATGTTCCTCGGCCAGATGGCTTAGATTAGTATTCACACCTCGAGTAGCTGTGCTCATCAAACAGAAGCTAACATGTTGTTTCTAACAAAGCATGAAAGCCCTGGAGACGTGTGTTACTGTGGTCGTTTTGACACTCCATGTCCATAACCATCATATAATCATTGCTACTGAATTGCAAATTGCAGACAGATGAGGAAAGTGGACGAGGAAAGATTAACTTTAAAAAAAAAAAAAAAAAAAAAAAAAAAGAAAATCAAAGAACTGAAACAGCAAACTTACCTGATCCCATGATTAAAAAAAATACATAACAGAAATCACACTTTTCAGCAATGTGTCACAGACAGTGGTAACGGTTACTAAGTCTCCAACACAGCAAGGTACTGGCATGAAAGGCAGCCAGCTACCATGCAGACAGAAAATGACAAAAATACTCAGCATAACATAAATGTCAAGAGGTTTTTTCTATTTTTTTATCGTCGTGCAGTATGAAATGAATACAACAAATAGGTTCACCGCCAACCAAATGGGACTCGAATCACGACGAGACCAAAAAAAAAAAAAAAAAAAAAAAGACGAGCACAACAGGGTGGGCCAGTGACATGTGATAACACCACCTCAGATCTCATGACAACACGTCCCACCAAGGTGTTTGCTCCGCTTGCTGAGCTCATCGCTGTCTGATTCAGCACTGAAATGCACCTGCATACTAATGCTGGTGTCACCAATCTGTCAATCTGCCCATTCTCCCATAGGAGAAAACAGCGTGAGTACTACAGGAGTGGAGCAGGCATCCAGAGGGTTACTCCTATGGCAGCTGTCAGTGCAGCAACACCAAACTCCTTCAATTACATCAACTGCTTCAACGATGAGCAAGGCACACACTGTATAGGAGCAGTGGAGAAGTCTTGAATTTGCATGTTGGTGCCAGCTTATCTTTAGTAGAAGTGACTGTATTTGGACAAGAGGGTGGAGCTGCGATACGTGATAAAGCTCGCCATGCTAACAAGTAACGAGAAGTTGTCTGTGTATGTTCTCATTTGCCCAGGTCATTGTTCTTCTTGGTAGTTCTTCTGGCTTGAACTAAACTGTTTTTCTCTTTTGAAAACCCTCATCCAGGAGACTTTTTCAGTTCTAATACCTGGTGAGGATATTGGACTTATAAACCAGTGAGGGGAGTGGTCTGTGTATTTGTCATCAGACCACTACCTCTGGTCAGGGAAGAATTCTCTACTTTCACAAAAATGGCTTCTTTGACTCCTCTCTCAAACCAGAGAAGACAAATGGTATGACTGTTTGTCAGTTTGCATGGTAGCTCAGACAAATGGTCAAATCATTTGTCTGAAATCTACTTCAGCACCATTTTAAACTATGTACCCAAACAGTTTTCAACTAACAACCTTCCACACCTGGACCCACCTGAAAGCAAACAAACCCCAGGAAGAACTTGAACAACGACCCACCCCCTCTTTACGACCCGAACACTTAAATTCGTTAGCATATAGATGAACACCTACACAGACCACTCCCCCCACAGGTTTATAAGTCCAGTTTCCCCACCAGGTATTAGAAGTGAAGAAGTCTCGTGAATGAGGGATGAAACATTTTCAAAAGAGCGAAACAATCCAGTTGAATCTAGAACAACCAAGAGAAAAGAAAGAAACAAGAAGACAACAATATGACTCAGCAGGTGAGCTAGCTATCAATCACACCTTTCAACAAAACCTGACACCGCTCCAAAAGCAATGACCGACTTTCTGAATGAGTGAACTGGAGCAGAGTTAGTGTCAAATGGGTGTCTTTACACTATTTCTGCACTGACTGGAATTTCAAGCCATGGCTGTTGTTCCTTGGTTTAAGGTAATTTCACGTTCCTCTAGTCACCAAATGACATTAGGACCACAGTGGCTAACTTAGCTGTGATACAGATGACCATGTAGCTGAATCCGGGTTAGGTTAGGGGTAAAGGACACTCAAACACACAACTAGTCATTCTCACATGCTCCAAATGAATTCCGCTTGCCCTAGACATCCACTATTTACCTCACTCTTGTTGAATGGAAATCATGCTTTAACTCTGGGGAAAAGCAGATGATTTCCATAAAAAGGGGTTGAAGCTTCCACCTTAACAATCTCGACCAGGCATCCTGTTCACATGCTGAGGGGCACTGCAGTATAGGCTGTATGCAAATGCAGCCATTTCAATTTACATTGAGTCGGCATAGAGACGGCAGTTAGATCCTCTTGTGGCAGTGGTGGTCTTTACTTTAAAATGCAACTCCTCGCCTCATTTCGCTGAAAAGCCAGAGGAGAGTTTGAAGGCGATGTTTGTTTTGTGTGAGTGTGTGCGCTTTCGTTTATAAATGTGCTTCATTTCTAACAGTGCAGGGACAACCGTTAAAAAAACCCCTCATTTACAAGGTGACATTCTGGACTTGTGTCTGTGTTTCCATTGTCCCAAAGCAGCGTTGGTGACCATTTGTTAAGGAGCAGACAACAGTCAAAAGACAGGTTGGATGATTGTGGGGAAGAGACAAAGAGTGAAACGGTGCAGATGAACCTGATGACGTGGTACTGGGATAATGCAGGGGTCTGATGTGAATGTGAGACGTGACATTTTCCAACACACTTTTTCATCATTCTTACCTCTAATTGGTGTACCACCTAGGTGGGAGTAATTTCAATGCAAACAGGGTGGAGAGATTAGTTAGTAACCCACTTACAGCAGTGGGAAAGAGAAACATGGCTTCTGACAGGCTACTGATAAAAAAAAATAATAATAATAATAATAACAATACAGAGTAGAGGCCACTTAAATGCACCATGACACAAGTCAGGTCACTTCATTAGCACTACAAAGCAAGGAGCTATTCTGGGCTGTAAAATTTGTTTGGAAATGTTAGTGATATGATACAGCGGTTGCAATACATAATGATTCTGTAAACAAAGCAATTAACTGGTGATTTTACAGTATGTCATAGAGCTGGGCCATAAAATGCCAAATGTTACACTTTTTGGCAATTGTTTGTCATGTTTTGACAAACGAATAAAGTCTGGTTTCTTCAGCTTTCAATCACAAGCACAAATGTACCTTTAATTTAATAGAAATAATTAGTAGAATACATACAGTTATTGCGATAAAAGGAATTATCAAATTTCTCTCAGCTGCAGGAGGTAGTAGGCCATTATTTCTAATGTCCCCTGTTTAATAAGTAGAAATAGTCATATTTAGTATGAAACCTAACTTTGATGCACATATATGTCAAAAGTCCTGCAATACACTTTTCAACAAACAAAAGACTTTGTTTATTACTAAAAACTAAAAGCCTAATGTCTAGGCCTAGCAGTGGACAGAATGTATTCATTGCTTAACAATGACAAAAACAATGAATTAAACTTGCAGAAGTGCACACTGTGTTTAACTGACAGCACATTACATCATAGGCACCAGTAGTTTATCCATATATTCCTTTTTTTCCTTTTCTTTTCTTCTGTCCTGTATTTAAGGAATGTGTATAATATTTCTGGTAATAAACAACTATTATGCACAAAATCTAAATCGAGAGAAGTTTCCTTTTTTATGCAATCTGAACACTCTTATGCTACTTCCTGGATTTATTTGCATTGTTATGTTGCAGTGACAATGTAACAACAAACTACAAAGCAATTAGTGGTCCAAGAATGACCAAAAACACAACTCTTTCTATGTAAACTATCTATTAAATGTTTGAGAGCATCAGTGCAGTCGTGCTGTGACACTCAAGTATATAAATACTTTCTTACAGCCCTACTTTCTGTCAAGAGAAACTTTCTCCTTAGTATTTGCAGACAACAGCTACAGCCACATTTGTCTTTGCTTCATAGCAGTTTTAAAACAGGATGCAATTTAAGCAGATTTTTTTTTTTTTATTTGGCTTTCTAATTTAAGATGACCCCCACTCTTTGTACAGACTACATTTGCGTAGACAGCAGTTAGTAAAAGAGAGATGAATGAAAGTCATACACAGTAAAAGTGACATATATCAAAAAGTATTGAGGTCAGAGATATTAAAGTGATGAGAAGCTAGCATCTCTACAGAATGAAAGGTCTGGATAGTGTGAAAAAATAGAGCAAACATGTCTATGTGCACATTAAAAGTTGAGCATATTATATGTGTTACAGTAACAGGCACTGGGTCTGGTCTTCTCTTGAACCATGGTAGCAAATTAAAGCACTTTTTGCCTGTTTTTACCCCCCCTCCGGCCTCATTTCAGGTCAAATGAATTACTTTAAATCCTGATATGGCAGCAGATGTCAAGAAAATGGTGGATAAAAGGAACTGTTAGTCTGAGGGCATTACATATCAGCACATTCCCAGGCACTCTCCCTATATTCGAGAAAGAAAACTAATTAAAAGTCTGTTGCTAGAAGTAGAAAAATGTCACAGTTTTACTATGTGGTTTATCCTTACCGTAAAAACGCTATCAAATAGCAAAGCAGTAGTGTTAGCAATTAATTTGTGAGAAATCTCTATCTAATTTGGGCTTTGCTGGCATTGGAGTCCAGTGTTGCGAAAATGAAAGTAAAAGCTCCAGTGACCTGTTCTCAGGTCAGGAACATCCAATGCCTTTTCTGGAGTAGCCCTTGTGTCTAATTTTAGAGGCCTCTGGATCTGCAAGCCAACCTGATGCTGTCTCTAACTGACGAAGATTTAGGAAGAAGTGACAAGACCAAACCTGGTCAAAAGCTACTTATCTTTCCCCCTTGCACCTTCTCCCCTAAATCCAGGTCAGGCCAGCTCTGTTTATTAACCAAGAGGACTGGCGCTGTGAACAAAGAGCCCTTCATTGATTTTTCTTTTTTAATTGTTATTTTAGCAAGGCTGAATCCTAGGTAATGCATCATCACATGGCTTCATTGCGACCCAGCTGCATGTTCAAAGCAGAGGAGATTAAGGATTATTTAATATGGTGAGAATACTCTTGCTGTACTTTACAAGGTTAAAATCTCATGCATCACTGTCAAAAGTTGCCAGACTTTTAGAATAGCATTGCTATAATTCTGTAAGAATTGAGTGAACTAAGGTAATGGTGATGAGCTGTAGAAAATGTGATCAAAGAGTCGTACATGACAACAAAGGTCTTTTGTTTTTACACCATCCTCACTTCTACTCATAGCTGTGTAATGATATCTTTTGTGGTGTGTCTTGTCTGTGTTCGCATTCTCAGTAGAAGGATCATAATTCACCTGAGCGGAGCTGTTTTATTCGCCCGTTGCTGCTGCTGATGTCCACTGGCAGCATGTCCTTGAACCAAGAGATTTCTGGATCTGGGTTCCCGCTGGCAGCACACAGCATGGTGGCCGTCCTGGTCTTTTCCACCACCTTCAACTGGGGGCCCATATCTATGGTGGGGAAACCATGAGGGATCTGGTTCTCTGAAAATAAGAGAAGACTGATTTTAGTGTAGCCACAGACACACAGAAGAAAGAAATATGGACATATGAAATAAGCAGAAAAAACAGACAAGAACAGGCTCAAAGTGCGAGTAATTTAACATGATGTTTTCAGGTATCTGTGCTTGATCCATTACTTTTATGTTGCATGATTGCAGTTTCACAAAACCAAGACTGGTTTGAACTTACAAAGATGTGACGATGACAGAGAAGACAATCCACCGGTGAGTTTGTCGGTGAATATTACAACAAACATGACAAGGTGGAGAAAAAAAAGGAAAGGATTGTGGAGACAATGTGCCAAAACGCTTCAAAATGTGTTTGTGACATAAAAAAACAAAGATTCTTTCTGTGTGGAGTTTGCATGTTCTCTACGTGGGTTCTCTCTGGGTACCTTAGACAAGCACCTTAACAGGTTAACTGGTCAATCTAAATCACCCATACATGTAAATATGAGAGGGAATAGTTTTTGGTGTTACCCATGTTCAGGGTGCATCTTGCCTTTACCCAGCATCCCCATGACCCTCTCAAGGACTGAGCAGTTCAGAAAATGAATGTATGCATAAAACTTCATCCCCTGATTTCCTAAAGCAGTTGAATCATGTTGATTTAAATAAGCTGTTTTTGCTTTAGAAAATCAGAGGGTAGATCATGGTGAGGCACAACAAGGTGATGACTATTTAGTGGTGAGTTCATTAAAGCTGGTTCGCTGGCAAGGCCACAGAAGAGGATGAAAGAGAGCAAATCCATTCCAGATGCCATGGGCCAAACAGTTGTCAGAACACACATACACATACAAAATATGCAAGATCAGAAAATACTACTTATAATACTAGAGAATAGTTCATTTGATAGTGATACAGGTTTCAAATTTGGTTTTGAAAAAACATGCAGGTTTTGATTGAATATCATAGCGGGCTTATTACCCAACATGTGGGGTTGCAGGTTTCAACACAGGAAGGATAGTAGCAATCTGCCTTTGGGCATCCATGCATAAATGAGCCGCCTTAGGCTTAGTAAGCTAAACAAACCAATTTGAATAATCCAACTCATCATAATGAAAGTAACAGCATATCCATGACAACACAAAGTACTATTCAGCAAACGGAATTTTAAGATGCAAGGTAAAGGGCTAAAGTGGTTGTCTTCTGAAATTTATGGCTGAAGTACATCATTTCATTGGATAATAAAAGCATAAGAAATATAGTCCTGCATTATAGGACATTATATTAGTACTTATATGTTTTTATGTACCAATAAAAGAGTTTTCAAACATTTCCTCCAATCGATCATCTGATGTAAGCTCGGTTAAAACCTTACCGTTAACACAGGGATATGTGCCCTACATCTCTTTTCTTTATTCTACCTTGACAGTGACAGCTGCTGCTCAGCATCCACTTATGTGATGCTGTCCAAGTCAATAATAAGAAGATGTCACTGTGTGCTATCAGTCAGATAACGTCACTTTTAACAAAGGTGAGCAAACTAGACAGCTTTGCACAGCTCCTTAAACTCAGACGGTAAGATTAAACAACATTCATCCTCACAATGTTGACTTTATATAGACACAAAAAAAAAAAAAAAAAAACAGTAGCCTGCTGTAAATGTTTATTTCTACTCATGCAGGTTTACATTTTGACTGTGACAGTACCTGGGCAGTTGGGAACTGAACCAGGGACATGTGTGCTATGCATTTTAACTGACTCATTGTACATTTTGTTTTTTTCAGAATAATACCACGTTGCATTTGTATTAAAAAAAAAAAGACTGTCACTGCTTCAACACTTACATCAGAAGCCCATTCCCCACCCTCACAATAAATCCTAATTTAACCTGTGGACAGCGTTAATAAAGAGGAAACATGATGGCCCTTGAGAGATTCCTTTTATCAGCTTGCTCTCAGACCTGTAATCTCTTTTATCTTTCTCCTCATATGTAAATGTGTCCTTGGGGCCAAAGTGTTTAGATGAAACACTTACAACCACGCTAATGATTGAAACTCCTGCCTTTTGTTCAACGTAAGCACGCACCTAACTGTGTGTTAACAATGAGCTGGTGTGCACAGATACATCTGGCAGTTTGAGGAAATGGAGGAAAACAGAAACCAAATTAAAATGTCCCAAAAGTATAAATGTATGGCCTGTGACAGCATGAATCAGTAACATTCACTGAAAAATGGCTCTGAACGTAGGTGAGGAAGAACAATTACAGACGTCCTAGACTGACACAGCTATTTACTTATTTATATTTGTGTGTAAATGAGAGCAGAGAACAAGGCCAAAACAACTAGCTACGTGTCTCTTAGTAATAAAGATTTAATTGTTGTCGACCCAACATTCATCATATGCAAAACAAATATTTCCACATGTAAGCATTATCACAGAATAAAAATAATCTTGTATCTGCTTTGAGACTTTATCTCATGCTCTGACTTTCTTTACAAGTGATTGTCCAAATCTTACAGTTCATATTGTGCAAGTGATGATGTTGATGATGTTTTTTTTAAGGTAGAGTTTGGAGGCCATGGATTTAATTTTTTGACCGTTGCCATTTTGTTTCTCACTACTTACAGAAAGTGAGAGTGATTTTTTTTTTTTTGTAAAACAGGCTAGTTAATGTTATCCCTAACTTACTGAAAAAATACAGACCAATCCTAATAAATACATAGGAAATTTTAAGTTAAAATAAATTTAGCTACATGCTATAAGTTAATAAATAGTTGTCTTCAACAATAACATTAGTATTATGTAATGTATAAACATACTAATCAGTGCTATGTGAGTCTAATTAGCAGGCTAACTCACAGAGGCCACACAGAATTAATGCTGACATTAGCTTATTAAGCAAAGTTATGCTAATCAAAAATAAATAAGGGCAAAATTCCCAAAACATTTCCATTGATGTTTTTTGTCAGTGTAATTACTCAACCACAGCAAGGGTAGAGGAAGGGTGTTGGAAAAAAAATTATATTGAATAAATATTAGCACCAAGTATAGATAATATAATGTAACATCAAAGTAATGTTACTGATTGCCAATATATCAACGTTCTGCTAATAGGCCGATTCGAGACATTAAATTTTGTTGTAAGTGGTAAACTTACAACACAATATCATGACCATCTTGTTCTATTCAACAAATAGAAGCTACATAAGTTCAAATGAGCAGGTGATCAAGCTGTCGAACACACCTTAACAACCATTATCCACATGACGCATATCAAACCTTCTGTTAGCCTTAAAATCTTATCAACAGACCAATGATTTACAAAACAACACCACTAGAAGAGACAAGCATAACTCCTGGAAAAACTTTACTAATATTATTATGATTATTTATTAATTCTAGGATTTTTCAAAAGCAGCATCTAGTGGCCAATCATGGTATTACACTTCAGTAGTACCAGTGTTTGGGATTAGGAGTGAAAGCATAGTGAACTGAACATGGCTGTCTTCATTTTCCCTTTGCCCTCAGAACTCATACTGTAAACGTATATGGCAGAGGCATGATTAGTGACATGGGTGTTACTCTTTTGTTCTGATCCCCAGAAGAGCAGTTGTTCTTCCTTTCACCCTTGTGTTTTGGCCTGAAGCCCAGATCGTCTCATATTCAGATTCAGTTGACAGATCTTTGCATGGCCTCTTATCTTTGCAGTGAGGCTTACTTCCCGTCTGACGATATGGGACTCATTTTCAGACGCCCCAGCCAAACCTCTACAAAACAGACAACTGCAGCACAATGAAATAATACTGTTCAATTTGTTGCTGAATGAGTAATGGTAACAGTAGTGCCCTGTGTTCCTCTGTGGTTTGCTCAGTCTAACCTTCAGAGAGCACGAGAAGTGAAACAAGGCAAAGACGAGACAAAACGAGACAGGTTAGATTCAGATTCTACAAAATGTTATGGCTAGATATGTTCCTGATAATACTGCTCATTTGGAAGTAACAAAAAAGTGTGGAAAAAAAACAAAAGGGCAACAGTGAGAGTAATACCAGATTGATCTTTGTTATTCATTTAGGATAAAATGTGGGTAAGCAATTGAATTGTCCTAAACCTCAAGGGAACTGAACTCCAGCCTCACCTACTTACAATTCACTTACAGCGTGTTCAGAACGGCCGCAAATCAGCTGAGAGAAAGTCCCGTTGTGGCTGCGCACATGGGCCAATTTCTTTATATATGCACTCAGTGGGAGTGGAGGCACAGCTGGTGTAGGTTCAGGTGGGTGTGTTCAGGGACCTTGGAGTAAAATTAAATTAGGTGCCGTGTTTGTCAGTGCAACGATGCGCCAAAGCAGCTCAATATTGAGTTGTCATTACCGGATTTGGCAGAAACGGAATGTAGAAAGGTGCATTCCAACAAACCTTTGCCTTCACATTTATTCAAGTAATCAATCAATCAACATAAATGGGACCCTAATAAAGATTTGGCGACAATGCTACAACCTCAAAAGTCCTGGTCTAGAGATGCTGGTCTATTGCACTGACTTCCTTGGAAGAGAAAGGTTGTTGTAGGAGGTAAGCTGAGAATTACGTGTGGAAAGGCAAAAAATTCTGTAAATCAAAGTGAATCCTCATGTTCAAGCTGCAAAAACGCTTGATCTTAACAAAACTGTTAATCCTATATTCTGTTGTAAACTCGTACTGATCTTAATTTGAGAATAATATACAACACAAGAGCAGACTGCTAAGTTGGACTTTTTTTTTTTTACATTCACATCAAGCAGAATTACTGTCATATCCACTGTTTGAAGCCACGTTGTATCTTTTATCTGTTAACAGTGAAAAACGTTCACAGTGGTCAAGTCGGATATTTATTTTAAACACTGCTGAGGTGTCTACATCAACACAACCAATTGTATGTTCCAGCTGAACCAGCTTTCTGCACTCTGTCCAGGTCTGATCCAGACTGTTATTTCATTCCCATTTTTAAGTGCAATCCTAATGATTATATTTTGTCAAAAAAAATACACACTATTTTTGAAACTGAATGAATAATCTGGTGTATGATCCACTGTCTTTTCAGCATCTGTCAAGTCTGTTACCAAAGCATGATGAGCCACTGAAATTTCCAACAAGTCTTCTATTCAAACTCAAATGTCTGATATCCTGAACAAGACAATGAACAAAGACTGGTTCTGTGTCATTTGCATCAGTGATTATCCAAGACCTTTTGTCCTGTATTGTAACTTGAGTATCAGGGAATCTACATGCTACAGCAATCTTACATTATTTACACTAAAGTCATTATCGATCACCAGTTGTTACTCAAGTTAAGTTTCAAGTTAGTGTCACTATTTTGCAAAAAAAAAAGCACATTTTCTCCAGCAGTGGGGATGTGTATAGATCTGGGTTTAAGATCTTCACACTCAAATTAAGAAAATGGTGAAAAATGGCCTTTTACTACATTCTACTTTTCTAAAATGCCAGATTTGTTTTTCTTATTAAGTGTAAATATCTTCAAGCTACAAGGTTTTTGCTAAGATAAGGCTTATGCAGAACTCAAGCCATTTGGGCAGCACCAAAGCCAAATTAATGCAAAATCAATATAGAGAGCATTAAAAAAAAAAAAAACTGTTACTTTAACCAGCATCCCCATGGACTCCTTTAGCGGGTTTTGTTTTTAAGCTTTTTGGATGTTGTTCATTATCTACTCCAGCTTTTAAACACAGATATAGTAATAATGAAATGATAATGAAAAATTAAAATGCTAGACCCCACACAGCACCTAAGCCCTCCGAAAACCAAGGGAAAACTCGCTGCACTAGCTGAAAATTGCATTTTTTCTTGCCTGCATCTTCTCAAATCACATATTTATTTCTCTTATTTACATGCGTGCTGTCATGCATGCATTTCTACATCACGACAAATCACTACATCCCTCTGCTAGAAAAAATTGTACATAGGCTCTCAGTACAGTGCACCTTAACTACATTCTGTAAAATCAATCGACTCGATGAGATATGGCACTGCCCTGTCAATCACACCCTTCCATTTCCACTTGGGACAGCAGAGTGGAAGACAGGGGAAATCTACAATTTCGTATGTTGTTTTTAAGTAAAAATTTGACCTGATCTCTATCTACTGATTTAATACTCCCAGCATACCATCACCCACAGGAAACATAGTATTACTTACTGGAGGAAAAAGCTGTTCCTCTGAATGTCACAGTGTTTTGTGGAACCACACTTTCAGCCACAACAACAAAGGAGTATCAGCAGAAGATGCTTCTTGCCAAACCCTCATGTTTCGCCACCGATAGAATATTTACTAAGATTTTTTTTGCGAATGTTCCTGGGATGTGAAAAATGCAAACCATTGAGGAAAGACCCCCAAAGGAGTTATTACACAAGTCAGCGGCTCTGTCATATCACAGAGCCCAAACAGGGAATAATTTAAAAGGCAAAACAGCTGCTGCAAAGCTTATACATGAATTTAACCCCGTCTTCAGCGTACACTGTAGGTTAACCGTCACAACAACTCATCTGCAGGGTGTTGGATGGAAACCTGGCAGAGTTGCATGTACAGCAAATGTTACACAGATGAAGGAGGTGAGAGTGTTGCTGGACTTCAGTGTTATTTCTGCAGTTGCACAACCAGGTGAGTGGGAGACAGCCAAGGCTACTGTCTCTAGGGGTATAGTTATCTAGAAGGGAACAGGAAAGCAGTTCTATTTCTTCAGCAAACAAAATAGATTTCACTGGCTTATAAATAAAGAGCAAAATCCCCTGCCATTTTAAAGTGTTCACAAAGAAAGGACAATAACACCTCACAGTTTGTTTAATACATGAGGTTAAAGCAATAAAATCAAAAGACGTGTGTGATGTAAAGATCTAAACTGGAGTACAAATTTTCTTTAACACTGTGTCTCAAAAGGCCAGAATAAAGACTAAAGATGGTGAGGTTTGTTGTACATGCTCATCACACTTTTCAACTCCCAGCTTTAGAAGCCCAGCCTTACAAAAAAAATGATTCAACATATTTTCCATTTTGTAAAATGACTTGTATGAATTTAAAAAAAAAAAAAAAAAAAAACTTTTAACAAAATAATAGAGCTGTTTTTTTATGTTGCAAAAGCTTACAAAGTTATTGAAATTCATTTCAAGTGTTCTCGTTATCAAAAACCAGGTAGAAAACTTAGGTTGCATGGACTCCACTCGAAAGTTTCCAATGTCCTTGGTTTTTTGTAAAACATCACTGGTGTTCTCTCTATGCACATACTCATCACAGACAGTGTCAAGCCATTGGGTAAGTTTTAAGCCCTGTCTGTCTTTCTGTTTCTTCCTACTACTGCTACTCTTACGCTGGCCTTGTCTGTCAACTTGTCATCTCCGGAAGAAAAAGACATGCCTTTATTCAGCCTTCTTTAATTTTGGCGGAAAAGAAAACAGAGATGAGGAAATTTGGAAGAAAAAAATCAGATGAAATAGTGAAAGCAGTGCAGGTTGATGCTTGTCAAAATAGAGGACATAAAAAAAAGTGCTGCCAGCCACAACAAACCCCTCCCCTCATACATATTTCACCAATGATAAGTAATTTTTTTTTAAAAATCATAAAAAAAAATAAATAACTTTGACTTACCTATCCCATAATGTAATGATATCTATTCTGGATCACTAACAATCTATAAACCCACTTTGGTATGAAGTGAACCAATAGTTTTGTCACTAAAGTGTTTTTTAGTGTTTTATACCCCTTGCCTCCCCTTTGGGGGATGGGGTAAAAAAAAAAAAGGACCCTTGTACAGGAGTGGGATTGAGCATAAGAAAAAGCTCCACTTGTCTGTCTGGTGAGGGCAGCATGATATTAATGAAATGAAACTTGGATAATGTCTTACAAGTGCATTACACAGGTGAACAGTGATGCTATGAAAAGAAAAACATCATGAGATTGGAAAGCAGTGATGACTGGGCTCTTGCATCTCCGCTGTCACCGGGGCAGGTCACAGTTGAGGAGTTTTATTGAGGGTATGTAGGCGTCTTAAGGACTGGCCTTGTTTTCAATGTTGCACAAAGGACTTAAACAGTACTTCCTGTGTCAACAGTACAGCAGCTGGGCTGGGCAAAATGGAGCAACCATTGCATATTTTTACCATGGTTCAGAGGTAGAGTTGGTCATCCAACAACCGATGGGCTGGCGGTTCGAATCCCGCTCTGCCCTAGTCATGTGCTGTTGTGCCCTTGGGCAAGACACTTCACCCATCTTGTCTCCAGTGTCACTCACACTGGTGCATGAATGTGTGAATATTTGGTGGTGGTTGGGGGGGGGGGCGTTGGCAGCCGTTAGCCTGCCCCAGGGCAGCTGTGGCTACAGATGTAGTTTACCACCACCAGAGTGAGAATGAATAATGAATCAATAATGTAAAGCGCTTTGGCTGCCTTGAAAAGCACTATAGAAATCCAATCCATTATTATTATTAAAATTGTGAACCTCCTGTTGAGTACTGAGTATGACTCCAAAATAATTTTATTGTAAATCTGGACCAGCACATGTACTGCAGGTGAAACCTCATATGAGTGCTCAGTTTGCTCAGGGTGCTATCGAGCAAGTTCTTGCAAATCTTCAAACATTAGACACACTGCAATGGCAACAGTATTCAACAAGCAGTTCCCATTCTGGTAAGTTTTGATCTCAAAGGTCTTCAAATGACCGTGACCCAACTTGAAGTTCATTCTCTAGGAAAAAGTGCAATGGTTGGGAATTGCAAAATCTAGTTAAAATATTTCAGTAAAGGTGTAGACAACCTGTTAGGTGCTGGGTATGGGTCCAACAGGGTTGCCAAATATGATGGAAATAAAAACTCTAAGTGAAACCTCATTATGGCTTAATGTCTTTAAATTTCTACTGGGCACAACAGCATTTTGTCCCAACTGTACGCACCAGACTTATATAATGCCCAATTTTCCCACCACTTCTGTTTTGTGTACAATATTTTAATACATTCAGCAAGGAGAAGAAGAAATAGAAATCAGATAGATGAGTGCCTTTTAGTGTTCAGTTTCTTAAAAAAACACTGCCTTGTGTGACACTATGTATTTAGACTGCCTGACATGAATGGCATTAAGTAAGGCTTCAAGTTACTTGTAAAACGAGTCTGTGTTACAACAAGTAGTCGTAGAAACGCCCTGGATTTGCAAATGACCAAAGGCAGTGCCAGAAAACTATCACACGTGAAGCTAGGTGTGCATAAACTGGTTCCTCCGTGTTGTGAAAATAGCGCCATTGTTCTCTTAACAGGCCTTTATCACGCACAGTCATACTGCAATATGAGCAGGTTAGCAGATGAACATGTTTACATGATTCTCACTGTACAGGAGAAAAGAGAGGGCAGACGGGGGAAGCCTTAATGTGGTTTGTGGTTGTACTACTCAATTAGAATAACAGTGGGGGTATGGGCTGTACACAAAGACATGGGGAAACATTGGCAACATCATCTGTAAAAGGAGAGGCACCAGTAATGTGGTAATTAGTAGAATTAAGAAAACATGATATAGTAATGGTAAACTATTATGTCAAGGAGCTGTGGCTCTGCTGTAACCGCCGCAGGCAGGTGAGGTGGGATTTAGATGAGAGGAGAGTGAGAGAGGAGAAAAAGCAAAAAAAAAAAGAGTGAAAAAAGGGAGGAAAAGAGGAGGAGGAGGGGAGCATGCCAACCTCCTGCCAGCTCCAATTACCAGTGTGAGTGGAGCGTGGCAGCTAGGGCGATGGGTCTAATCAGAGCCCTGCTGAAAGAGACCCGTCCCTGTCCTCCTGTCCCACTGGGAGGCTGCAGGAGCTCAATCCTACACTAACTGTCAGCCAGCGTTTTTCCCTCAACCCAACCCAAACACACTCATCTCAATGGGGGAAACACTCCAGACACCCCAGTTCCTTCCTAACAGGGGGGCGCCGACATACTGTAGCGGCACAAGATGTAACACTTATACTTAAGAGTCTGGCTCATTTTCCAATTTTTATGTCACAGTATCATCTTCCAGTATCACTTTGCATTACAGCTTTCTAATAACACGGTAATTTAGTGTGGTAATAATTTGATCAAAAATACCAGGTCATAACCAAAGTAATACACAGGTTATGGTAAGAGGTTAATGACAGGGTAACAATGAAGAAACACATATATGCATACACAAACCTGCACAAAAGTTTCTGGACAGCAATTCTGTTGTCAATTTCTGGAAAACAATCATTACACATATTTTTGTAATGTAGGGGTACTCAGTGTGTAACATTTAATGGCATGTAGTGGTGAACTAGTGGATTACAAATACCCTTCGCTTGTTGCTTTTGAGTTATAGTGAGGACAATTTTAAAAAATGGAGGAAAAAAAATATCTGTATCAGTATCTGTGTGAACAAGGCACAAATCTTACACACTGAAGTTTTAACGTTTTTTCAAGTTAACGGTCACTGCTTTGAATGTACTGAAAGAAAACAGAGCATTCATTTCACTATCATTACATGATAATTATCAATGTTCACTTCCAAAAATTTTCATGAGACGTTAAAAGGTATTTTGCTGATAGTGAAAAAATATTGCAAAACATCATCTTGCATTTAACCTTATTGATATCAGGTTATAACCCTGTTAGGGGTGCAACTAACAATAATTTTAATAATTGATCAATCTGTAGATTAGTTTAATAACTAATTGATTCATCAGATAAACACAAAAGACTCAATTCTCAAAGATCTGTATTTAACCCAAAGCAATAGAGGCTGCAGACAAGTCACTAATGATTACATCCCCACAATGGCTTCAGGTATAGTTACTGAGCACTAGCCCGCTACCTAGACTTGTTATGGCTAGAGACTAGTAAGCTATAGTCTTCAACCAGTTGTGGTAGGTTAAATTTAGTCTGGTGGCCTGATAAACGGAGATGGATGAAAACATTATAATTATGACAATAGTGTCTAACGAGCTAGCGGGCTAAAGTAATCACGGCATGTAGGCTATCTTAAGCTAGGTTTACCTTATGTTCCCAGTGGCCACACCAGCCCTGTTTGCCCAAAACGTAGTGCGCCATGGGATTTTGGCCATGTTTTTCTCCATATTCAAGTTTTGTTACATAAATGGTGCACTACATTTTGGCCAAACAGGGCTGCCAGGAACATAATGTAAACCTAGCTTTAAAAATCTGGCCCGGCATCTGAAGCCTCAGCCTTGCTGCTCTGTGTTTTCCTGTTAAACTACAGTGTGTGGACATGCCTTAATGCTAACGTGTTCTCCAATGAATCGACTGCCAAATTTGTTGCCAACTCTTTTAAGAATCAATTTGGATTGACTTAATCAATTCATGTTGCGGCACTACCCATTAGTGTCATCAGATAGCATTTTAATCAAAATGTTAAATCGATAAAACACTATAACTCCTACTGCTACTACTACTAATAATAATAATTTAATTCATTTATATTTACCAAAATTTTGAGCACAATGTATCTTAAAATCATTCTAAATTTTGTAGTCACCACCATACAAACAACAGACAGACAGACAGACAGACAGACAGACAGACAGACAGACAGACAGACAGACAGACAGACAGACAGACAGACAGACAGACAGACAGACAGACAGACAGACAGACAGACAGACAGACAGACAGACAGACAGACAGACAGACAGATAGATAGATAGATAGATAGATAGATAGATAGATAGATAGATAGATAGATAGATAGATAGATAGATAGATAGATAGATAGATAGATAGATAGACAGACAGACAGACAGACAGATAGAAAAAGTGATTTAAAAGTTAATATCGAGGAAACTTAAACCTAAAGTGCACTGCAGAGAGTCAGCTGCTTGTAGTGCTACAGTTATTGTGTACTACTGTTGTATAACTGACACATGAACCGACTGTTACCATGGTACTGTTGAACTCAAATGTAAAGGGGGACTCTGAATGTTGTAAGGATTACAGAAAATAAAGTTCATGCAGTCATGACACATTCAATCGATGTGAATGAACAAGAAGGAACACATGCTTCTTCAACATTTTTGTATCAATAGCTCAGCTAACTCAGAACCACATGTGCCATTAAACATTGCAGCAATAATGTGCTCCTTTCGTGGTTCTGTTAGTACATGCATCTGGGGTGAGGTCTTATTCTCAGCAAGAAATAAAAGGCCTTGTGATCTCCAACTCGTGCCCGTTGTCAAGTGATGGATGACAACAATTAAAGGTGATGTCTCCATTGATGGTGTGAACCAAAGGACCACAGTGGCTGCAACACAGCCACTTGCCTCATGAAATATTACTGCACTAAAACCTACCCTTTTAAACATACATCAATGCACTGTCTTTATAGGTAAAGGATGAAAAAAGCTTTATGTGCTTTGAGTGCATGCCGTTCTAACATTTCACGTTCAGAGATCACTTTAGAGGATAGTGCAGTGTTTTCTCCCTTTGACTATTTTGTTTAATTTGTCAAGTGTGAACACAATTCTCTTTAATGATTCCCCTTTGTGCTTGAACAAATTATGAAGGATCCTAAATAAAGTGCAAAAGGTGTTTTCTAACATCTCAACTGGTCCCGAGTCAATCTGGCAGGGAAATGTAGACAAGCTGTCTGCAGAAACAAAAGCGCATGGCCTGGGGCTGTTTCTAGCCAAGAACATCGTCGAGACAGACATTTGCATCCGCCTGAGACACGGAAGTGTGTGAGAGGTGTCAGCGGCGGCAGGAGGTGCAAACAGAAAGCCAAAGCTAACATGAGTTTGACTGAAAGAGCTCTATGAATAGTCGGGTGGCTGATAGGTGTATAAAGCTCTCAGCAAGTTCAGATGGAGAAGGTTTAAAATGATTTATGACGAACACACAGCAGGTGGAGGATACAAATTGAAAACTTGGTGAACATTATCATATATATTACGAGCATTTTGGCTACTCCTTATCCTTTACAAGCATTTTTGTACAACTACTTGGCTAGTAGATGAACAGCTTTACCTCAGTAGCCTCCAAATTACTGCTTCTTAGTGATTAAGTGAGAAGGTTGTTGGGCATTAATTAATATAGTTGCAGAAAAAAATTATTAGACCACACCTTGTTTTCTGCAGTTTCTTCATTTTAATGCCGGGTACAACTAAAGGTACATTTGTTTGGACAAATATAATGATAACAACAAAAAATATCTCATAAGAGTTTAATTTCAGAGCTGAAATCTATCCATTTTCCATGTTTTCATGATAATAACCAAAATCACTTCAGTTGTTACATCAATAGCTATGGCATTGTACTGACACAAACAGTGCTTTTAGGCATTCCATGTTTTCTTTTCTATCTGTTTTAGTCACATGATACACACAGGAGTTAGTCCTTGATTGCATAACCATTGTTGTTGATAACTTTTGATGGTCTAATAATTTTTTCCGCGACTGTATGTTTTGCTTAGTCTGGGCCTTAAATGGTGACAGTTTAACATGAGTACAAAGGAAAAACAAGTTCAGACTAAATATGATCTATTCTTGTGGAACTGAAAACAAACATTACTTCCCCTATAGAAAAATGGTTTTTAATTTATTATTTATTTATTAAACCTTTATTTAACCAGACAGAGTCCCATTGAGATCGAGATCTCTTTTACAAGGGCGACCTGGACAAGAGGTCAAAGGCACACACTATGAAAGAACACAGGTTTTAAAAGACAAGTCATAACAATACATTAAGACAAACAGTAATTTAGTAATAACAGAAAAGTTGGACAGACTTCAAAGTGCAATTTTTAAAGTGCAAAATGTAGCTGAGGTCACAGCAATTTAAAAACACAGGCACGGCCCAATGGACACTTACTGTCTTGTCCATAAGATGGAATGAAAAGCTTGGAATGACTGAGTTCTGGTAATTATTAGCATTTATCAACCAACAACAATGAGATACACTGTGGGGTCTTGTTCTGACATCTTTTTGGAAACTTGTACCTTTGAGACACAATCTGTTTGAGCCACCTTTCTCTCAAACATACAACAAACTACATAATACATGGTTACACCCTCCACATCCTCTAATGCCACCCGACTAATCTTCTTATTTCAGGTTAAGTGAAATGCTGGCTTGCATTTCAGTTCATAAGTATCTTACAGATAACCAATTGTTGTAGCTCTTAATGGAAATGAGAATGAAGGGAGACATTAAGATACAAATTCCTCCTAACTTACTACACTGGACTCTAATAAGTGCTTTATAATGACAAATAAAGAGACAATAGGCTATTCATTTGTGCGCTATCAAGCAGCATGTTTAAAGTCAATGTGTACCTCAATATAAAACGTGACCTGGATTTTAGTAAAGCTTCTTATGTGTGCACATAATGGTGCACTAGGTATGTACAGTATGTAGTGTAGTTGCAAATTTCTTTTTCTAAAGATTGTGACTTTCAGGCACCAAATACCAGACCCCTGAGAAAGGAAGACCGACTGACTGGGATTCATGTAACTGCCTTGACACTTTTGAATTACAAAACATCGAAGGGCAAGAGTCGTCTCACATGTTCTGCCATGAGGGGTATGTGAGCAAGCCCTCCTGCTCTTTAGAGGAATAGTGGCTGGCAGAACTCCCAATGCAGAGGTCTCCTCGCCAGGGATGACACGACACACACAGACATCAAAGATCTGGCAGGCCATTGATGTAATAGTGTTGTAATGACATGAAAATAGTGAAAATCTCTATGGAAGAGGAGGAAGGAGGGAGGGAATGAAAAACAAAGAGTGGGAGATGCAAAGTGGGGTGGAGGGGGGGTAAAATCTCTTCAGAGAAGGGAATGAAACAGTGAACAGTGATGTGGTCGGTGATAACACAACAGGTTTTGTTTTTTTTTGCTTTTTTTTATCTGGCAGATAAGTCTGTTTACTACAGTTTGGACCTGGCAGCAGGGAAATGAATGCAAACATACAATGTGCATTGAAATGTACTTTGAAATACATCTGAATATCTTGTCAAGCCTGTTGTCTCTGGCACGCTATCTCCTGGACCAGGTGTTATGGCAGTTGCCATGGAGATAAGTAAGCGCATCAAACAAAACAGTGCTGAGGGCATGTGATCGGCACACACAGGCACACCTGCACGCAACAGACCATCACAAAAACACAGTCATAACAAAAACACTGTTAATGTGGCTGTTAATACACCGGGCGCTACATGGAAGCGGTCGAATCACGGCGCTGTTATTCTTGTGTTTATACAAGTGCACTTGGAATAAAAAGACTGTAATGCATGCCATGACCTTTGAAATAATACACTTTTTTGTCTGGCTGAGCAGAACATTTGGCCTTACTTCCTCGCCTACAGGCAGATAATCAATAACAGTCATCCAATTCCCCCCCAACTCCCTCATTTCCTTCCTCCCCTACCTCGGTTTTTATCATCTCCCTCTCTCCACTTTCCTATTTATCTCTTCTTCTCCCTCTTTCTCCTATCTGATATCATACTTCCACTGTCGTCAGTATGATCTACAGCCCTGCCAGATGCCCCGCGCCTGTTATTTATGCTGCAGTGCACCAGTTAGTACATAACCGTGGCCTTCGACCCATTACTACAACCCAAGGGTGGTCTTCTGAATTCACATGGTTGTGCTGACCGAGTCACCTTGTGGGACAAGCACTGCTGCACAGAATCACATCCTCCATTAACTACGCTATATGAGTAGCACAGCTGTAGGCTTTCATTTTGAGATTACAGCTCGACTTCTTGCCTTGTGGTCCTACTAACAGGAGTTTGATTGAAGACCCTTGAGATTATGGTATTACGGAGTACACGGTTTGTGGTTTACTACTCATTTTAATGTA
Organism: Sphaeramia orbicularis; assembly: GCF_902148855.1. Taxonomy (NCBI): domain Eukaryota; kingdom Metazoa; phylum Chordata; class Actinopteri; order Kurtiformes; family Apogonidae; genus Sphaeramia; species Sphaeramia orbicularis. The sequence continues at coordinate 13,450,256 of NC_043973.1, read as the reverse complement.
ACTGCCTCTGAGATGGAAAAACCTCAGGGCTCATGGTAAATATCTGTGGTAATGCGATGTGGCTAATAAGACAGGATATTCCTCCAGGTGTCATGGAAAAAGGAAAAAAAAAAAAAGGACAGGACCAAAAATCAGGAAGCGTGACGGTTAATGAAATGGGTCTACAAAAGGAAGCAGTGCAGCGGTTTGCAAATAAATTAATTAATTGATCCTCTCCACAACTCAAATTAATCATCGGCAGAGCTTTATTGTGACATGTTTAGTGTAATTACGGTAGATAGCGATGGCTTTTATGAGTTCTGAGAAAGGCAGTGGCTGTAGTGGAATGTGGCAGGTTCTGTTAATTAAATCCTCACTGACTGGGCTCCAGTGACAGCCTTTACTTCTCTCTCAGTCAGAGATAATGAATAATACACAGTCTGTGACTCGGTGTCGACTGTCTCAACTTTGATTATGTAGGGGTATGCAGAAGTGCTGGCCATTTAGAAAAGGGGGGGAAAAGTCCTATTCTGGTGCAACCTGTTAAGTGTTCTCTTTGACACACATTAATTTCATCAACGCAGACAAACATGACTGCGATGAAAAGGTCGAAACATGACCTTCGACCACAAATTGCTTTACAGCTGGTAGTATTTCATACTCACAGCAAGGTCATTTATAGAGCTGAATGTACACACACTGGTAATAACATAACATAAGAAACTGCAGTTGCAATTGCAAAGATGTCTCTTAAAGAAGAAGCTATGAGAAGAACCTAATCAAGAAACTCAAATCCTTGGGAGAGGTGGAAAAATCGATGCATCAATAACAGGTAAATACAAATAAGTACACTAACAACAGACACAGGAAAGAAATGGTGATGACAAATTCTAATTGAATGTGTGAGTGCATGTGTGGATCAGTGAGTAGAACAACATTCCTTGAACAAAGACAAAAAACAAACTCAAATGCCACATTATAAATGGAAAATGGCAACAAAACAGTGTATGAAGAGCTGCAAAAAAAGAATTGTGCACTTTTACAAACGGTGGTAGAGTTTGAAGCAGCACTGTATGAGAGGGAAACATCATGTCTACATGTGGTTCAGAGAAAAAACAAACAAATGATAGCTTCAGGTTTTTTGGGACAAATGGGTGAAATCCTGGGTCATAAACATCATTCAGCTCAATCAACAGCTTAGGTACTATGTTATTGATACTGGTATGAAATATTACATCGAACTGGCAAAGTATAAAAATCCACTTTTAGTTTTTTGTTCCCATGAAGCTAATGATGATTCAAACATTGAACAGAAGCTTGATAACTAGTCCTTACTGTTTCAGATTTAGCTAGACATGTAAAATATGCCACTTACTAATATGTACCTATTGCTGATCTCCGTGAAACAAAATTAATGACTAATGACAGTGGATGGAAATGTGTGAAAATGTGCACTTTGTTTTGTAGATTTTCTGAATATTTGTTTCCAATTTACCACACATTTACATGTACTAATTAGATGAACAGAAAACTTAAGACTATTCCTCTTACTTTCTTAATAAAACCCATAAGAGTCAGTAAACAACCAGGTGTGAACATTCCCTGACACTGAGTGTTAAATAGGGCAGATCTGAACCTTTGCATGTAGTCTGTTCAGCCAACCTTCCTCTTGCAAAACAGGTTCAAAATATTGATGCAGCTGCAGCGCATGCAAAATCAGCCGTGCCTTTGACAGCCATAAGCAGGCCGATCAAGTCCAACCTTGAAAAACACAACTGAGCGGCTTAGAGAGAATGGGGCTATGCCTCTTACACATGAGAAAAATGTCAGGCTTAAGGCCGCGCTGTAAGGCTGTCAGTGAGTCGAGCCATTCTCCCCTGGCCTCCGTTGGCCCGGCGGGGTAAGCCAGGAGGGCTCGGTGTGTAAATGTGTGAGGAAAAGGGGTCAGGTTTAAAGGACTCCCATTAGCCAGCTCATTGAGTGTAGGTATTAGAACCCCCCTGACGTGCTGCCGGCCCATCCATCCATGACTGGTCAGGGCCTGGATAGCTGTTGACTCATTGGCCTGCAAAGCCATAGTGTAGACTCTGCTCATACCCCACAGAGGTACAGAACCTAGGTGTTATGTTAACTAATTTACCCAGTTCATTATGGAGGCCACAGGATGTAAAGTATATGTCAGAAAATAAACCAACGAAATAGATTCTAGTTGGAGTTTCCACATTTTTCACAACATGCAGATAACAGCAACTTTCGCTGTCACTTCTGTCATTTTTACTAAACTAAATATGAGCAGTTGTGAACAATTCATAAAATAAATCTTCAGCACTTCAAGGTCTACACCATATGTACAAATGGTCTCATAGTATTGTTCCTTTGCTGGTATACTGTGCAAAACACTATTAGCTTGTTACTGGTTAAATCTATCTCAATGTTAGCTGGTATATGTTGAGGCTCTATATATACAAAGCCTCAACATGTGCAGCTTAATTATGTGCGTGTGAATGTGTGTATATACATTCATGAACGGACGGACAGACAGACAAATATTCTTGAAATAAGAACTTACACTTGTCATTTAAAAACATGCTCAACAACATTAGCTTAATTATGCATTGTTTTTGGAAAAAAAAATACAAAAGCTCATGAACATTATTACATTATTTGGTGTTTTGATGGCGGTGGTGACAGAGAAAGCTGTCTAATGGGCTTGTCCAAAATCCACAGGTGTTCAGCTGGGATGAATTCTGATCACTGTGAAGGCTAGACACACCACTCCTATCAGACTTTTCCTTTAATTTGTCACCTGTTTGTATATTATTATTGTTTCTCATGCCATGGGCAAAAAATGTAATTTATTGGGAGCAATTCTGTATTAACCATACTGAATGAGATGAATACAGTATAGCACTGAGACTGAAGTTAAATCCAGGTTGAACGTAAAACATTTGAACCAAAGAAAGAATAATAGCATGAAGCAATGAACAAACTGATTTGCTACCAAATTACACTGCAGATGTGCTCCGAGCGCTGAGGTATAAGGAAGTGATTGACTTGCTTTTGACCCTTCAAATATCAATTTGACTCAGCTGCACATTTCTGAGTGACTGTTTCCATTGCCATCTTTTTTGTTTATATTCAATAAGATTATTTAGACTGAAAAATACTGAAGTGTCAGATCTCAGGTCTCCACAGTTCGCAGGAAAAGAGTTCAGTAAAAAAAACTTAGCCTCAAGTTCGGGTCAGACAGTCTGGAACAATCATCAAAGGTCGAAGAGATGAACCAAATGTACTTAAAAAAAAAAAAAAAAAAGAGACAAAAGATGACCTCATAGCTCTCTCAGCTCTGAGGAGGACTCTAATGGAGGAGGCAGTGTGTCAGTCTGAATTCACGCATGACAAAACACTATTGATAATCACATTGGTCACGCTCGCACAAACAAGTCTTGAGTAAAATCTGTAATTGAATAATGAAAGGCTGTTGCAGCTGTTTGAAGCAGATATTTAATAGCGGATGTCAATTTGTGCATATGCCTGTCTGTTCCTGACAATACGCAGATATTAACCAATGTGCACATCTTGTCACATCTCCGATATCTTCCCAGAGACGGTGTCCAGATACGTCAATATGTCCTGACGATCAGCGGCGGCCATAACCTCATGTTGGAAGCAGTTACTGAGCTCTGTTCTAAATAAATGCATGACAGCAACCAGACGCAACATTTTATTTTATTATACAAGCTTTATTATAGGGCTGTCGTACCGGATTGGATTTTACCGTACAGGTGTTCACATTATTGCTTCCAACGTCTGGAGGTATTTCACATTTAACGGGAGGTTTTGATACCTTTCAAAAACACTTACACTGATATAATCGGTGAATTAGATGGCGGTGATGAGAGGGATTCCATCTACATTTTAACACGCTGTTACCCCAGATACTCTACTTGGAGAAAATGTGTCATTTGGAAGAGAGGGGAACGCTCTGGTTTCTCTAAAACACTGTTGAAAATAGGATAAATACACTATTTCAGAGCATTAGTGTTCTGTTCGGGGTGTTAAATTTTACCCCAAAAGTGGTTGAAGTTTTGAAATTAGAGAAATGTAAATCCGCTCTCGACTCATTAGGACAGACCGCAGATGTGTTTCAGAGGTTTGAATGGCAAATTACACGCTTTTGACAAATTACAAAGTGGTTGGAAGGAGCCAAAAAGCAGCAATGATCAAGTGACTCCTAAAAAGAACTGGGCGATTTCACCACCTGCGCAAAAGAATAAACAGAAAAACACAACAAGACTCTATCTTTTAGGCTGACCTAGTTCACATATTACTTAAATTCCTCAGGTTATTGCTCACTGACCTGTCTCTCTACCTCTCTGTCTGTCTGTCTGTTTGTCAAAGCCCCAAGGGCAGAGACATGATCGGCGCTGGAGTTGCTCACATACCAGACATTGCGGTTGTTGCTGATGCAGCTTGCCAAAAGTGTGTAGTAATTGATGGACAGGTACAGATGATAAAATGTTGCCTCAGAGCAACGACAACTCCAACCAGATGTCTCAAATATAACACGAATGTAATCGTGTGTCAGGGAAAAATCAAGGGCATTGTCAATCTGGGATCAATTGAAGAAGTAATCCAAAACGTCAAGTGATATTCTGCATCGACAATTTATTATTAGATTCAGAGGGTTGAGATAGTATTAAGGCCTAATTTAGAATTTATAGAAAGAAGTGTCTGTCATCAGTGTATATCATCCAACCTTCAGACGTGGGAATTAATGAAACACAAATATCTCATTACTGTATTTACACTGAGTAGAGTTGGCAGGTATGTGTGCTTTATTTATTTATTTTCCTGGCAACCTTTTTCCTTTTACTCACTTCCTTTTTACATAAACACCAGTACATTCTACTTCTTACATTTAAAGAAAAAAATAAGATTCAAAACAAGTTACTTTAAACACGCAGGATTAAAGTGTGAAGGATTATTGATTATTGTGCTCTCTTGTGTAACGTCGCAACATGAAGACACAGTTCAACTGAGACAAATGGGACAGTAAAACAATAAAAAAAGGTGATACTCGAGTATATCTACTGGTGCATATTGCAAACACAAATGCAACAAAATGAAAATAATGGCATAAAGAAAAATAAAATAGGCAGTAAATGGACACTGGATTGCTGAGAGAAGGCATCAATGTGAAGTCACTGTAAATTACTGTCATTATTATTTTACTTGCTATAAATTGTAGAAGTAGAAATATCCATCAAATGCCTCCTACACTGCAAAAATCAAAATCTTACAAAGTGTATTTTTCTCATTTCTAGTCAAAATATCTCATCACACTTAAAATAAGACAATCACCTACAGAGTAACTTGTGAGATACAAGAACTTATTTTTAAACAATAGATCTTGAAAATCTTATTTCAAGAAATCTTACCAAGATAATTTTCACTTGTTCCATTGGCAGATTTTTTGTTTTTTTTGGTTAATTCAAGATTTTTTTTTTGTTTTGTTTTTTTTTGTTTATTCAAGCAAAAAAAATCTGCCAATGGAACAAATGAAAATTATCTTGGATTTTCAAGAATTATTGTCTAAAAATAAGTTCTTATATCTCATTACAAGTTACTCTTTAGGTGATTATGTCTTATTTTAAGTGTGATGAAATATTTTGACTAGAAATGAGAAAAATACACTTGGTAAGATTGAGATTTTGCAGTGTCTTGACTATTACACTGGGAAAGCGTTTCATAGGATGTAGTTTTTTTATTTCTACTGCAGTGAAGAAGATGCATCTGTCCTACTTGAGTCAAGACTGTATACCTTCGTGTACTTTAGCCACATCTGTTAACGTTTCATTGTCCAAGCCTATCCTTGAGTCGGAATAAACGTGGTCTAATTCTGGCCAAACCCAAGAGCTCCCCATCCTACTTGTAATGCCCGAGTCCTTGGGAGTGAAGCTGTAAGGATGCAGACTGGGTGGCCAGCGGAGTGATTCCAGCCTGCCATATTGTGTGAGACCTTGGGAGAAGCATGCATAGACAGATACAGTTTGTATCTGTCAGCCTGGATATGATCTACGATGCCGGGCCTCCAGCCAGCAGATGGTGGGAGAAATTAAATCTGTGACACAGACCGTCACAATGGAGCTCACAAATACAGTAGGTGTCTACACCTGTGGATGGCTGTGTGTTTGCGGACGCCTGTTCTTAACTTCTTTTGTGTGTGCATGGGTTTATAATGCTGTCTCCTTTACGGCATGCTGTGACAAATAAGAGCTCCTCCTATAAAGCAAACCTGTCCCGCCATCATTTTTGACAACAATGCAGAACTGACCGATCACTTCCTTAAAAATCAGGAGGGAAAACCGCTATTAAAACAGCAGTGGCTCTGTTACAGAAACCGATCCGCATTCAAGAAGAGAATCACACATAGTGGAAAAGTAATGTGTGGAAATAACAGTTACACAACAGACCTTATTTTGGTCATTGTGGATGATTTGAATAGTGTAAAGGAAAGGAGAGGATTAAGTTGTCGGAGGAGCAGGGCTTGGTATTAAATCATTCCGATATAGCTTCTGTGTATTTATCTTGCTGAGAAGAGGCGCAATGAGATTTCTATGCTGTTTATCCAGTCAGGTTTGTTGTCCGCACTTGCCTGGCTCCTGAGATATTTATTACTGGCATTGTGTCGCAGTCATTTTCTGCCTCTGCACTAGGGACCATAATGCATGCCAAGCAAATAAAGGCCTTTTCTAACCGGTGAGACTGTAATTTGTTTACAGACACCAAACACAGGCCCACTAAACACTGTCAGCACAGTAAAGCCAAGATACTGTATTAAACTCCATTAAAAGAGCTTTAAACTGGGTTCAAAAACAGATGCATTTTCATTTCTGCAGAATAATTACGGCAATCTTAAAGTTAGCGAGGTTTAAAATGAAGTCATAGGACAGATTTCCATTACCATTACAAAATATCAGTCAGACTAATGTTTGGCATGTTTTCACCAAGCAGGAGGCTGTTTTCCTGAATTGTTGAATATTTCTTTTTTGACCTTTTCAAAAATTGAGATTATTTTTCCTCAACATTACATGCTGGAAAAGAGGGAAGAAAATAATAATGAAAAAAAAAGAGTTGCTAGGGAACTTCAAAAAAGGTGTGCAGCTGGTCTGAAGCAGAACCTTTCTAATTCATGCTCTGACAGCGGAGGAGTCCTGTAATGATGGGAGGCTTTTGATCTGGTACCATTAGATAACATTCCTCCTTTCTAGAGTCCTGTTTCCCAAAGGACAAGAGGGTGTATTCAAGCACAGCACAGAGTTTTAGTATCTTCTCAGGTCACATGGATATTTGCAGATAAGCTTGTCTGTTTCAGGTTTACATTGTTAAGAATTTTCCTTTTGTCCATCAGCACACTGTCTCTTTCGGCTTCAATAAGGACGAATAGGTTGTGATTTTTTTTTTTTTTTTTTCCCCATCCTTTTACATTAGGAGATGATTAAAAACAGCATATTTGGGGATTTAGTAGAAACCATATCGGCACAAATTAGGATAGAGATAAGACTCAAGACAACACAGTTATGGAAACAAGAGCCAACGGTTTTCTGCACCACTTCCCCTTTATACCATAAAAGGAACTAACAAAGCAGTGTTCGTGTTTGTACAGCGATATGTGTCTTCCAACTCCATGTTTGTATTGAATCTTCTCATAGTCTAGCTTGCTGATTTTCTCCTACAAGAAAAAATGTGGATTATTATTTTTAAGTTTCAAGTCTTACTGATAAGCCTTTTCCCCGGGCTTCTCAATGTTCCAACTGCTCACTGATACGAGCCAATTAAAACTGTGTACCTTTAAGGATGTTGCTCACGCCAGCTTTGTCAGAATCTGGAGGTATGTTTTGGCAAAAACCTGTCAGTTTCGAATTGTAAAAACAGTCATTATCCCGTTGCACTGCACAGCCTCATCAGTTTTATTATCAGTGTGAGTATAGTGGCATGGTTTTGACACCACCTGACTCATTTCTCGATCTGAGTCATTGCATTTTACATTTTACATGCTCATCAAATGTTAACAGCGATGAAAATGTGAAATATCGCCGTGACATGACGAAGTGGCAGCGCAGTGCATTTAAGACTGATGTTGTGAGCCGAGATGTCTTTTCTGGCCGGCAGTAGTTTATTTCATACATCACCAAGACAAGCACCATTTACCTGGACATTTACTGAGGCAGTTCAATTCAAGAGGGGTACTCAAGGTCAGAACATGAGCATCGTTACCCAAGTAATGAGTCATTGTTCCCTCTGGTCATCTTGCCATACTGCACTACAACATCATACCACCACAGTGTCCACTATATTCAACACAGTGAGATATAGAGAGGAGAAAGGGGACACTTAGCGAGAAAGTTATAGAAACTGAGACAAAGATAAATGAAACATAAAACTAAAGTGTAAGACAGTCAAAGAAAAGTGAGGAATAAAAGACACAATCACAGACTCTAAGTAGCCATCACTGGGTAAAAGGATGGACAGGGGGAAGATTGAGGAGTACAACTCACAAAGCTAATGCTAAGTTACTGATAAGACAGTTGGAACACACAGCGAACTATGAATGAGAAACGACAGCAAACCAAAATTATAGGCACTGACGAAAAAGCAACCACATAGCGATCCGCAACACCACCAAATAATTTGAGCTATTTGCTAAATTCTAACATATACAGTACTGTTTGACCATACAATACAACCCATTTATGCTAACATTAGCTAATGCAGTTACATCTTGCTAACAGGCTGGGTACTGTAATTAAGTACTAGCAAAGTTTGTAAAACACTTGACAAAATCTTAATACTAATACTGGAAGAAACCACCACACTGCTAAGTAGGAAATGTTATGTCAAACACCATAAATTAATTTGAGCTACTTGCTAAATGCTAACATATTCAGTTGTGTTTGATAATGGCAGAACATGTTATGTAATACTTCATTTATAAGAACATTAGCCCTTGCCGTTAAGGTAAGCTAAAAGACTGAGAACTGAAAGTATTATTAGAGGGTTCGAATAAAGTGAATAAGACCATAATGGATTTTGCATGTCAAGAGAACTTTGCTACACGCTGTGGTTGCCGCCTTTTGTTCTTAATATTCAATCTTCCCACCCCTGTATCTTCTTTTTGTTATAAATAGTCCCACGGTTAAATAATAACTTTCCACATACAACTTTATTCGCAACGCCAGTGAGGAAACAGTGCGATGTTACTTCAGAGTCACGCTAAGACACACACACACATAATTGGACGAAGCCAGGCTGACTTTGGACCTGTATGCAGTAAGTCTCTGTGGTGTGACCCCATAAGCAGGGGCGTGAGAACCGCCACTAACAAAGAACGGGGCTGTTACAGCGTGACAGAATTACAGAGTGACTCGGGACTCATGACTGCAAAAAGTGCTAAAACCCAACTTGTTTTAGCTGGTGTGAAAATATGCGCTTGCGTCTCTCGGCAGGTGGGATGACTCAACAGACACAACACAACTCGTATGTGTTTGGGTTAGGAGAGATAGAACACCAAAAGAATGTTCTTGTTTTGAAGATTATTGTGGGGAGTCCTTCTTTCAGGTGAGTCACCAGTAAGGTCCTCTGTGAATGGACTTCCAAAAAATAAGGCCAGTATGCAGTAATGTGTAGTCATTGTAGTGATTATTCAGTTCAAACAGTCTCTGCATGGAAGACAGGAAATTACTGGCAGTAATGTTGACTTTACAAGCGTGAAAAAAATATATGCAGTAATCATTTTGAAACAATCGTAAGTGAGAAATTCTTAGCAGGAATTTTTCAAACTCCCCTGTTGTTACATAACAAGTTGGCAGTGTTTACACAAAATCTTCACAAACCCACTGAATTATGCTACAAACCACAAGCAAAGACAGTGTAAATCACTTCTGAATCTTAGCATTTTCTTTTACACACGACACAGCTTTCCTCTGAGAGCAATCGAAGCATGTGCACCACTAGGACTGTCATAATCCATACTTTCTAGAAATGGGCATAAACAGAAATAAAGAGCCAGTATATGAAATAATCATAATTAATGCTTGACCTTTCTTTGCTCTGCTAAAACCTATAATCCAGATCGACTTAGTGGTATAATGATTTGCCGTTCTATTGCCTCTCTAGATGGCGGCTGCTCACTGCATTATGGCAACTTCATGTGGAAGCTCAAGTCACATGTATGGAGTGGGAGTGGGAGGATTATCTTGTTGATTCCAAGAACAGGGAGGAAGTTTTTGCTCATGAACTTATTCTGCAGTCTTCTTTTCCTTGTTTTTTAGCATCTTTACAAGTGAACGTGCCTCTGTACCTCGTTCAAAGAGTGCTGCACAGGAGTTAATTTTACAGATATTCACTGGTTTTCAGTCACTCCAATATAGATTTTACTGCGACCCGACATTCGACATGGCTCCACTCTGATGGGATACCGACTTCTCGCGCCTTCTGGCTACCTCTGCACCATTAAGAAGCAGGATCATTAGTCTCCGTCTGTTTGGTGCTGCCCCAGTGTTTTCTTGTGTAGCGCTGCTGATATGAACTTGATGTATCACTACGCTACAAACAATAGTCTAAAAATAGAGCCGAGTTGACAACACTGCTCTTTGAGGGCGCGTTGTGTTTGATCTTACTGAGGCCATTTGTGTGCATGAATATGCATGAATGTGTCCGAATATATATATATATATATATATATATATATATATATATATATATATATATATATATATATAAATATCTGCATGCCACACATCGAAATGCTCTCAGTTGTCTGGCTGTTCTCAAGTCCTCAAGTTTAGACCAAAATGTCAAATTTTCTCATGTTTCTGGGAATTCATGATTTTCCATAGGCACACAAAGCCCAAAAATCTCTTATCCTACACATTTTTTTCCTCATTCATTGATTAACACTTTCATAGATTTCTGTCATAGTCTTATTTATTTCAGTGAAAACCTGACGACAATTCCTATTAAATCAATAAAATGAAATTTCTTTGTGATAAAACAAAATAAACAAGTCATAATGTGAAATGTTTCCTGATTGTCTCAAGATATACATATACTATACAGCTGTGCACCATGACAGTCAACCAGGATGTGCTGAATGAAGTTTCAATAAGCTTAACTGATAAATATAAGAGCAACAATGACAATAGGTTATATTATGTATATTAACATATAGATAGTTCATCAGCCTATACCTTTACTCTCATCAGTAGGGGCAAATGACTGCCGACTCCCATTCCAAACAACTTCTCAGTGAAGTTCTGCGTTGAAAATAACTCAGTGTCTCCCTTTTGCCTAAAATGTTCAACTTCAGCAGCCACTGGTTTACTTTGGCTGTCTGCCATTTCACTGTGGGCAGGTAGTGAGGAGCTTGCTCGAGCTTGTAAGTCAAGAGCAGCTGTCCACCATTTCTTTTTTCTTTTTTTATAAATGAACCAACATTGCTTTGGTTTTTCACACAAAAACAATGAGCTTTAAAGTGGTTCACCTCTGCCTAGAGAGGCAGACTGAGGCGTACACTTAAAGGCCCATTCATGCTCGCTTTATGTACGTAAATAGGTATGTCCATTTCAAATGGTGTCAAGTGTCACTGCCTTCATACTTCTGTCCATTGCGTTGGCATGAGCATTTGTCAATCAATCAACCAAGAAGAAGATGTAGAAGAAGGTCAATAATAACCATGGTGATGACAGAAGAGATATTACTAATGTGGATACTAATGTTGATATTGAGAAGGACAGTTGTAATAAATATGTCGGTCTTTTTTTACTAACACATACAGTTGCTTTTGAAAAATTCCACCATTTCTGGAAATTATTCTCTTCAAATGTCAAAACTGCCTCCACGGTTCCTGGTGGTACTGCTCCATATTCTCAGTTTGGGTTCGCAACTGCAAACTCCCAGGGAAAGGACAGTATTACGGACATAATGAACACAGAGGATGGACAGAACGCTCCGTCTGTATACGTATGCATCTTTAACATTGAGCATGAATGGGCCTTAAGTGGTAGTGTAAAGAACAGCAGCATTTTTGCACTACAGAGGATTAGTCAATACAAGATTATACAACCACTACGGCTAAATGTGGCCTTGAATATGTGTTTACTACGAAAAAAACAATGCAGCATCTCTATCAAACAGCATGTGCATATATAGTAGTTGACTCTGGGGTTAGCAGCTACAATGCTGAGCACAGGCTCACAGAGAGAAGACGACTTCATGCAAAGCACGTCTGCTGGTGAGAACAGTTGCTCAGTGTTGAGTAAGGCTGTTGTCTGTCTTTATTTCACTAACCAAGAGCATCTGAACTATGTGTCCCATTTAGCCCCAACACCAACACTGTGATTAATCTCATCTTATTCATTTGTGCTTCATGACATTTTAGCACTGTTTGTTTGTGCAGGCAAACGGCATTCCCTCACGCTAGTATGCAAAAGGAACGGTAGAAAGAAAACCTTTATCTGAGCTGGAGAAAAAGTCCCTTTGGGTAGATTACGCAAGCCCAGCCGATGATATCATCAAATCACCATGGACAGAGAGAAAAGGAAGGGTGGGTGTAAGGAAGATGGGATTCAAATAGAGGGATGGGGAGGCTGGATGAGAGGGGATCTGCTTAAATGCCAGTGTAACGGCTATGGAAGGTCTTAATCCTCCTTCTAGCTCACTCCGAAGCCTTTTATTTTTTCAAAGTTCCTAATGAAATCATCTCCTGCTGTGACCAGCACCCATATGACAAAATTACAATCAATTAAGAGGGAAAATCATGCTTCTAGCTCACTGATATGGAAAGCTGAAGAGGGAGAGGTGTACAACCTCTGTCCAAATAGATCACATACATTAACTCTATGGGTGAGAAGGGGATGGATGCTCAGGAAGGTCAAACTCGCCCACAGGCACTGTAGGAAAAACCATGGATGTGGAAAACCCTCCAAAACTGTCAATGTGCCCACACAGAGGAGTTTTCATGTAGTTCTCTGGACAGAGATGGTGTTATCATGTTTAGTTCAGAAGATATTCCCTTCAAACTACACTGCTCAGAAAGGAAAATAACAACCAAACTGTGTACAGACAAGTGTATTGAAGATGTATTTAAGATGAAAATTTTGGCTCATATTACCTGAAATATACAGTAAACCCAACAGTTAATATCCACTGTATATGTTCATTTTGACTATTTATGCATTTATGTTATGATTTCTTTAGCATGTATGAACCTTAAAAACATGCTTCTTATTCTTGTGTGCTAAGCAGTACAATCATTTGGTTGTAGTGAGGATTTAGACAAGGACAGTGACTGGATTTGATGTAAAAGACAGAACAGAATTCTGAAGATTTAACTGTAAATATATAAGTGGGAAATACTGGGACTGAGGCCATACATTTGCAAAGCTGTATACGTCCTTTGAAAACTGCATTCCATTCATTTTTCCTTCGCCTTGCCGAGTTTGCATTATGATATATCTGCCTGTCCATGACACTGCCAAATACCAAGAATCCTCATAGTTTGCGAGTGTTTATGTATGAATTATTAAGGTAAACATTCGTATTTGCTTTTGGATTTATTGGAATAAAAGTTTAAAGACGGAGGAAGGAGGGGTGGGTAAAAGGAAAGAGTGGAAACAGATACAGAGCAAAAATAGGGACTTATCTTACCTTCAAGCACAGTGAGCTTGGCGCTGGTGTTGATGTCACCGGCGCTGTTGGTGGCTGTGCACTCGTAAATAGCTTCATCTCGGTGTGTGCGCAGCGGCTGGATCCGCAGTACGGAGCCCGAACCGTCATCAAACTCAATCACCTAGAAGAAACAGAGCAAGGCAAAAAGCAGGGGACGTTATTTTAGGGGCCGCTTTTTTTCCCCGTCCCTTCTTTTTAAAGGCTTATTGTAAAAGAAACGCCATTACTTTCTGCATAGTAAAGTAAGTGAAATCTGTGGTGATGGTCGTTTTGACTCCTAGATGTGTTACCTGGGTAACCACACTCTGAGTCTGGGACCTCAGACTACAGACATTCCCACTTTTTTGGACTCTTCTTGGACTTTAAATGTTTTATTCTTTCTTGCCTGTTGTACCTTTCTCAGTGTGATTTTTTTCTGTTGTTTGTGTTCATGAAAACACCTGTTTACGTAGCAGAGATCATGTGACGTCTCTCTGTGCCCGCTATCTGACGTTTCTGTAAAACTAACTTGTAGTAGTAGCTGTTTTCGTTGCTTTAAATCTTTTCCAGTGAGAAACGTGTTGGCACTTGTCGAGTAGATTATTGATGACGGAAAAAGCGAACACCTGCTCTGACTCACACAGGTCGCTGGATGAGGCAGAGGATGATGCAGACAGGTTCCCAGGATTACAAGGTAAAATGAATAGTAGTTCACATTTACTTCAGTATTTCACTTTAGTTTGGAAACACTTTAAATATTTCAGTCAAAGTCAACTTTATTAGTCAGTTTGCCATATGCACAGCACATACAGAAAAACTGAAATTATAACACTTTAAGGCCCCCAGTGTCACAAGGCACAAAGTAGAAAAACATTTTTAAATATAATATAACTGCAAACATACAATGTGACTCCAACGAGCAGGGGTTGGTGAGAATAAACAAAACAAAGTGGCATTTTTCAGTAAAGTTTATGTTTTTATTTTATTTTATTGTACTTCATTTTACATTTTGTGACGTGAACACGTTCTTTAAGAAGAGTTTGAGCTCATTTTACTTGGGTTTATTCATTGTATCCTACACAGTATAGTTAATATATTGAAAACAGAATCCGTACCTATTACTTTGTATTACACTTAGTACTACTCTGTGGTATTTTTACACATAGTATGTTACATTACTGTTTAACATAAAGATGTAAGCCATTTAAGATACAAGGACAAATATTTGAATATTGTTTTGTAATATTCTTTATTATTCTATATTAACGCCACCAAAAACATCTACTGATCTAAAATAATTAATACCTGTTGATCCATTAATCCTATCAATACATGTAAATAATTGGTGTAAAATACAGTTTGTCATTTTTTTCATGGTCATCAGATATGACCCATTTGGACGTTTAGAGGCTCCAGAGGGAATGTGGAAACACTGTCATCCTCTACAAAATTTATTCACCAGTAAAACACCAGTGGATGGAGACACTTGTTTTTACATTCAATTATTGATATATTTGTGGAAAACGTCACTTTTTCTTCCTTTTTTTTTTTTTTTTGTTTTGTTTGTTTCTGATCTAACAACCGTTGAATTTACTCTGTGCTTTAACAAACATCTACATGATCAGTAAATTAAATATAGGAAAATACATGATTAATACTGAAAAAATGCAAAATACAGAGAATAACATTGTAACAAATGGTAATAAATTGCTTAAGAAAGATCAAATAGAGGGGACCATTTATTCAGGAATTGTCACAAAAATACTACTGGATCTTTATGAGTTAAGTTATCAATTCATCTTTGTATTGTCACAGTTTCAGTAGTACATATTTTGCATTCACACCTACAGACCTGTTTCTTATTGAACATCCTTCTATGTCAAAGTGATTAAATTCATTCTGACACTGTCTATTTCTATTCTGATTTTGTAATTCACAGTTGATTGATGCTATTGATACTGATGATCTTTAAACATCTTATTGGGGGGAAGAAAAACGGTTTCACTACTCCATTATAGGGCTGCACAATATTGGAAAAAACTGACATTGCCATTTTTTTAACCCTGCGATATATATTGTCATATGAAAAACTACTCAGGAAGGTATAATAGCTGTGTGGTGCTGATGTAAATAGTCAAACAAATTAGTTGTGTTTCCTCTCGTTACAGGTGCAAGGCACTATCGATACAGAGCACATGTTTCAATATCTTCCTTCTTGTAGCTGAAATAATTCCAGGTAACTGATGTTTTTCCTTTTGGCACCAAGTCTACATTTTCGTTACTCATTTTTCAATGTTGTTACCAGCGACTCAGTCTATGTGAAGGGGCGTGGTCTGCTTTGGTAAACTGATTAAGAACTATTGTGATTGGTGGATCGCTGTGCGCAGTGTGTGTCAGGTACCCAGGTTGAAGTTAGATGACAACACGTTGAGTTCATTTGCCTCCTACATTGCAGGACTTTGCGATGTGACTATTGCGCACACATACATTGCGATGACGATGCTCAAATGATACATTGTGCAGCTCTACTCCACTACACTTCTTCTTCTTTGACAATGAATATGTCTGATCAAATGACAACTTCTTCAAGACATGGCAGCGTTAACTTGTGATGTTTAGAACTGCTATCTATGAACATCGACAGGACCATGAAATAATAATCACCACTGCTTCCACGGCTACATTATGTTTACAAAAGAAACACTGGTCAAAAACAGTGCGAGTTCCCACCTCAGGCACTTCCTTCTGTTTGGATGAGTTCAAAAAGAGGGGGGAGGGGGAATACATCAAGGCGATGTATGGTCAGAGATGGCAGAAGTGAAGAACAGGAGGGGGAAGGATGAGGGTGTGAAAAGACCGACAGAGATGAAGCGGACTATATAAATCAAGATGGAAAGAGATTAAAGAGAAGAGGAGCCTGTCTGGTCTTGCTTGGTGAGAAGAAGAAGTACAGTGATGCTCAATAACAGGGCAAATGACGGTATGTGCTGTGTGTGACCATGGATGTGATAACTTCCAGAGTTATTTTGGAGTCCACACTGGTTACATTTAATCACGTGTGTGTGTGTGTTTGCTTGTATGCATGTGTTTGTGTGTCTCGGGTCTGAGATGTCACATGCGTGCGTTTGTGTGTTTGTGCTCACCTCGAAGCGCTGCGAGCTGACTTTTTTGCCTTTCTTCATCCAGGTGATTCTGGGTTTGGGCTCCCCGGTGGCCTGGCACACAAACGACGCAACGCCTCCCGAGATCCCTGTCTGGTCCTCGGGGGATTTGACAAAACTCGGCAAACCTGAGGAGGACAGAGTAGAGGCATGAGACGGATATATGAAAGCAGTTTAACCCATTAAGAACCATTGCTACTTTTGTGGCAGTTCCCAAAGAAATGTCTTCTAGATTTCACCTTTTTAAAGTGATTTATCACCATTTATTATAATATTATCCTCTGTATTTTGCATTTAGTCAGTGAAAATCATGTTTTTTTCCTCTATTTAATTTACTGATCATATAGATGTTCACTTAAGCTCTGATTAAAGTTGAGGGTTATCACACTAAAAACAGACAAATATGAAAAAAAAAGTGATTTTCTCTGCAAATATATCATTAACTGAACATAAAAACAAGTGTCTCCATCAGCTGCCAATGATCCAACTCCATGGGTTTCATTGGTGGATTTATTAGTACTTTATTAGTACTTTATTTTACCAGGTAAAATCAATTGAGAACAGTTTCTCATTTACAATGATCACCTGGCAAGAGGCCCTAACAGACAAAAACAGTGACAAAACAAAACAGAACAAAAGAAAAATGGATAAAAGGAAACAGTACAGATGAATCCAAGACTCAAAACCAAATCAGTGTTGTAGAAGATGATAAGGTGTTTACACATTCACTACGAAGCCTCTGAACGTCCATATGGGTCATATCTGGTGACCATGAAAAGATGACAAACTGCATTTTACACCAATTATATACATGAATTGACAGGATTAGTGGATCAGCAGGTATTATACATTTTATATCAGTAGATGATTTTGGTCGCCGGTGGAGGAAAACAGAGGAGGAAACTGGACAACAGAGGCAGAGCTGAAGGTGATATTAGTTCCCTCTTGCCATCATATCAACAGTTACCTACAGGCATCAGCTTCTTTACAACAAAGGGGGGAAAAATGAGAAACGTCACATAGGGCATTGTTACTGCTGCTCAGTCAGCCTTTGTCTGCTTGTCAGTGTTTAATTCCTCACCTTAGCTTCACCATTTGTTTGAAATGTTGTCACCCACAAACAAAGAAACTACACTTCCATGCATCTGTCATCAAGAATAGTGTTAAACTCAAAAGAAAAAAAAAAAAAAAAAGGAGGGAAAAATCAGAAAAGAAATAAGATCAAGCTACTGTTAATTAGACACTTTGGGAGTTAATCAGCTTCTTCTTCTATGTTCAGAAAGCCCATTTTTGGCTGATTATAACTGATAACTGCTTGGCATGCCTGAAAATACAAACAAAGCAATGTTGTGATTCTGTTTCTGATGATTTCAGAGATAACCTGTGATTACATCAACGCAGCAGACAACCTTGGAAAACACCTCAGAGAATGGCTTCCCCTATTTTCCTTCAGGGTGGGATTTTTTTTGCCCCCCCAAACCAGAGCACCACACCCAGGATCACTGTAAACTGGACAATGTGGTGTTTGTTTCAGCGACAGTCAGTCTAAGTGGACTTGATGCTACAATGAGCAAATGTGATACCGGCCAGACTTTTTTTTCTCCTTTTTTTTGCTTTATTTACAGCCTCAGATGTGCACAATGAGAGTCTGGCTTTAACAACATGACACAATGTCCTTTTCACCAGTCTCGTCATCTCGTGTTTCATCTACAGAGACATTAAAAGGCGAGGTGTGGAGCACTGGAAACCACAGAGATGACGAGTATACACACTAGGGTTGTGTACGAGCAAGAATCTGATAGAAATAGAGTAATGCATGGGGGTCAAACTCAATTTCATCTCAAGCGGGCCAGATCATGAAAATATTAGTGTAATAGCATATACATAATGACAACTAGTGTAAAAAAATAAGTTATGAATAACTTAATAGCTTATACATGCTGAAAATATTCACATTTACAATCTAACCTGAAAAAAATTACATTTAAGAAAAATTTAATTGCAATTTTAACAGTATTATGTCTCAGCTTATCATTTATATACTGTATATGCATTATGAATCAAATCTACACAGGCAAATAAAAGCTCTGAGTAACAGGCAGAATACTGTTAAAATTGCACTTAATTTTCTTTAGATATTTCAGGTTGTTCATATTTGTTCTGGTTATTCACCTTTTATTGCTAAAGGACAGTTTGTATAAATATTTTCATAACATAACATTTCACATTAAACCAAGAATGAAATTTTGGAGTTGTCATTATTTATAGGTTATTATGCTATGATTTTACTTAAGATCACAATAGGGCTGAACTATTAACTCTTAATATCTT
This sequence comes from Sphaeramia orbicularis, assembly GCF_902148855.1. Taxonomy (NCBI): domain Eukaryota; kingdom Metazoa; phylum Chordata; class Actinopteri; order Kurtiformes; family Apogonidae; genus Sphaeramia; species Sphaeramia orbicularis. The sequence continues at coordinate 13,431,075 of NC_043973.1, read as the reverse complement.
CACTGTAATTTATGCACTTTGCAAATCATCCCACGGGCTGGATCGGAACCTTTGTCGGGCCGGTTTTGGTCCACACATGTCCTCACATGATTGACACCCCTGCCCTAAACTAAAAACTCACAACAAATAAATGAGGCATTGAATTTCTGCAAGTTTACCACCACCATAGTAGAGGGAGTGTGTAAGAATCTGGAAATAAATGTTTTACTACTTATTTATTTACTTATATTTCTTCTGTCTATTAAATTCCCACATCCATATTTATAAATGTATGAAAAAACCTTCATCCACAGCCGGTTTTCACCCATGAGCCGCACCACCATCACATGTATGAAATCCATCTGCAAGAAAGAGTCTCCAACCCAACCCCAAAACCATCACACTTGGGTTGCCTGAACCACTCTTTCAAATGGCCATCGTTTTGATATCGATGGAGGCTTCAGCGAACACGTTTCCCATGTTCACCTGTTATATCATCACACTCTACCCTCACATAGGGAGTGAAAGAGTGGTGTTGGTGGCTGTCCTTGCTCGAGGACATCTCTGCAGTTGAGCTTTCTCAAAGCAATACAACAGTGAACAATAAAAGGGACACGGGGGCTGCAGTGTGTGTGTTTGTGCGTGTGTGTGTGTGTGTGTGTAAATATAAAACTGCACATATATTCAGATGGAACCACTGAAAGGTGCAAACGCAGATGTAAAACCCACATCCTGCCAAACACTTTTAACTAGGGCTGCACGATTTTGGCAAAAAAAAAAAATCCCGATTTTTTCCTCTAAAAACTTGATTTTCGATTTTGATTTTGATTTTTGGGTAAAACTACAAAAGACAACAGAAGTCAGCATGTCGTTTTCGTGAGCAGCCCACAATGCAAGGCACTGCTCTGACCTCAAATCTGTGATGGTATCATGTGATGAACCCCCAGAAGTTTATTTTTTCTTAATTAAATCTTTATTGAATGAAATAGAGTATACAAACAATGTATGCAACAAGAAAATAACATAAGTTTGCCAGGGGGAATACACTATAATACAATGTCCAAATCAGAGCAAATACTTATGTTTTTTATAGCCTTTTTGTTTCCAGATTTATCTAACAGCTTTAAATAAAGTTCAACATCTTTCAAAAAATAAATAATATTTGTTTTTGTGTTACAGAACTTACATTTGTGAATGAAAAATTTAGCAAGAGGACTAAATTAATTATTTAATTTTTTTTAATATATATATATATATATATATATATATATATGTGTGTGTGTTGTTGTTGTTTTTTTTTTTTTTTTTTTTTTTTTTTTTTTCCCCTGGGTATCTGGGCCTACAGAAGTGATACCAATGTAAGTCAGTGACAGGCATCAGTCGTGCGTGCGTGCGTGCGTGGACCAGGTTAATATAAGTGATCCACATGCGGTTCTGTTTAAACTGAGGGATCCGTGCGTGGAATAGACTGACCCAGGACACGCTGGAGGGATTCTATCCTGGAGCGGGTGGATGTGTGTGGGCAGGGGGCTGTGTGGGCTCCTCTGCTGAGGCTGATGACCCCGAGACCCGGACCCGGATCGGAAGAAGACAGTACGGTACGGATCCGGGACAACGGAAGATGAGTGATCCGCATGCAGTTCTATTTCAGTTGCGGGATCCGTGCGTGACGCCACGGCTTACATTGCTATAAGTACTGCGGGCTCATGAACACATTTAAAGTCCGGTCATTGCACGGAGTTCTGTGACAGACCGCTGTCACTGATAGGAGGAGGAGCCTACGGGAGCCCGCAAGCGCACGGCCCGCAGGCACGAGAGAGATGAAATCGATTTTACGATTTCCCTTTTTTAAAAATCGTCCTAATTAAAAAATCCGATTTCGATTTAAAATCGATTAATCGTGCAGCCCTACTTTTAACATACATTGATTCAGAATCGGAGATTTCAAACAGGTAAAATAAAAATAAGAAAGAAACAAGTGGTGCCAGGCACAACAAACCCCACCCCTCACACATATTGTTGCTGTTTTTGGCATCAATCCAGCTGATGTCATCATGTCTATGCGTGTGCTGATGTCAGCATATCAATTGGCTCTATATACAGTCGACATACAAAAAATTATTAGACCACCGTTGTTTTCTTGAATTTCTTGTTCATTTTAATGCCTGGTACAAGTCAAGGTACATTCGTTTGGACAAATATAATGATAACAACAAAAATAGCTCATAAGAGTTTAATTTCAGGGCTGATATCTAGCCATTTTCCATGCTTTTCTTGATAATAACCAACATCACTTCAGTTCTTATATCAATATCTATGGCATTGTACTGACAAAAACAGTGCTTTTAGGCATTCCATGTTTTCTTTTCTGTCTGTTTTAGTCACATGATAAACACAGGAGTTAGTAGTTGATTGTAAAACTATTGTTTTTGATGACTTTTGATGGTCTAATAATTTTTCCACAACTGTATATGTAACCATTTCTATGTTATATGCCGTTAAAATATGGCCCATTATAAGTAAAGGCACAATTTGTTGGTTAATCCAAATTGAATAGATTTATTTATTTTCATGTCTTTCTTGCATCATAAAACTTCAGTTTACTTATCATCATTTGATTCTGGTCTCATTTAGTTGTCAGTAGTATTAAGTAAACAAACAGTCATTCAAACTTTCTTTATTATGTCTTTCACTTGATAAGGACCTTGGACTCAGTATGAACCTGTCAGATTTATAAAGGTGAGTACTTCTAATTCTTTTTCTATGTCAATATAACAAAAACAAATTGTGCTTCCATGGAACTACCAACACCTCAGTCAACAGTAATACATGACTCCTGTCAGAAACTCATGCTCAGGGCATGATGAGACATGACAACAGGAGGAACATGAACTCAGTTCAACCACGACATCAGTTCAACTACAGATGGAATCAGGTGTTTCAGACTGAGGAACCCTCAGGATCCCAACACAACAGCATTCCTTTAAAAACAAAAACTGACAAAAACAATGATATGAAGTTACTAGAAACCAAATGATTGACAAAGTTGTGGAAAAATTGAAATGACGACTAAAATGGGTGTAAAAAAAAAAAAAAAGTATTCCTCTGGGGTGTGTGGGTGCAGCAGTTGGAAGGATTCAAGTTAAACACTGTTTGGAAATGCACAACAGTTCACAGATATCTACTCTAAATCAGCTGCAGGTTCGGTTGCTGAGATGATTTAGGTGTCACTATTGATTGGAGGGTGCAATCCAACTGTTAATGTGTTTACATCAGTCAAAAACAGGTGATTGTACCAAAACAATCCAGCATGCTGGAAATACAGATGTACTTTAAAAAGCAGTGACATTTATCACTGTCGATTTTGTAAAAAAGAACATTTTGACCAATTTGTTTTTTGGAGTGTGGCATTTAATCTGTCATATTAGCAAAACATGGAAGTTAACAGGTCCTCTGTTTAAAAACCAATAATGAGAAGCTATCAGACCAAACCTCTCCACAGCATTTACAGAGCAGTACTAGGATGGAGTGTTCTGTCAGAAGTGTGTGAGCAGGAAGTTAAGCATGTTTGGTACCACACACTAATCCAACACATGCATCCATCTGTGAAGTGTGACCCCTTTATCCACCTGACATTTGAATGGTGTTTGTCTCCTCCTTCTTCTAGATGAAGACCACAACACAACAACAATAAATCCTTTCCTGTATCATCACCAGATGTGAGTGAGAGTCACATCCAGGTAGCAGCAGCAGAGCTGTTAACGAGTTGAACTTCATAAGAGTTAGGAGCGTATGCACGAGCATGCATCAGTGCACGTAAGGGTGGTGGGCTGGAATCCTCAAGGCCTGATTATCACTGCTCTGCCTTCCAAGGTTTTCTGCTAACATCTGTCCACGGCGCTTCTATTTAAGTTGATGTGAGAGCTTTTCACTGTGTTGCTCAGAGGGTAGGATCAGGAAGCATTAAGCAGTTCTCAGCGCATGCTTCAAATTAAACGGAAGCTCAGCATCCATGTGTTGCCGTAAACATTTGAGTGTGGAACCACTGGATTTTTAGGGATAAGTGGAGGAAGAGGGTAAACTGGCCATCGCTGAGCTCTTTTTTTTTTTTCATATTAATCCTCTTAGATGAGCTTCTCCTGAATTTTGATAGTTGACCCACACCCTCAAGGCAAAAAGCACAACACATTCCAAGTCGTTCCACTATTAATCCAGATCTCACCAAGAATCCAATCACCGACAACCTGGCTTGAACTCAAACTCCTGACTTCTGGACCGGGTTAATAGTGGGTTTGACACTTCGTGTACAGACCAGACACATTTCCAATGTCTCCTCCATCACCAGTCGGAGCTGCTGCTGGGTGAGGATATGAAAAAAACTGTTGGCTTTGTCACTTCTTTTCATAGAGAGACAAAATCCATGCTCGACCCTTTTTTCTCCGCCTGTGTCCCATTTTCCTCGCTGTCATGCAGTTGTCACATGAAAACAATGGCAGGGAAGAGGTGGAAAAACACATAAGCCTACCTATGCAAATCCCTCTCTCAGCCAGTGACTGTGAGCTTTGAGCTTCAGTCTTCCTCTGCTTTGATACATCACATTCAGAACTACTATCGTGGAACGCCAGGCTTCAACTTGTGCTCTCTTCTCTGTGTTAGACAGAAATGCTGTAACTGTCAGGACCAGTATTGGAAGGAAAATGTCACAATTTCAGGGATGGGGTTATGATTTAGTGGAGTCACAGCTGTGTCTTATTCTGAGTCAAATAGATCGACAAATTATAAATCTGTAAAATGCTAAGAAAATAGGACCAATGGCCCTGTATCTCACTGGCATGTTCTATCAAGAATCAATAACAAGTTGAATTTGTGAGGTTTGTCAGGTTCCGCCGCTATGTCAGAGTCCTGTGGTGTTGATGCAGGAGATCAATCTCCCAATAGAAGTAGGTGGTACTTTCACTGGAGGAGAACTCAACTAATGAAATGAAAGTTTATATATGACTTCCTATCAGTGCTCAATAGTAACTATATTGATACAGTCACAGAAAAAATTATTAGACCACCCTTGTTTTCTTCAGTTTCTTGTTCATTTTAATGCCTGGTACAACTAAAGGTGCATTTGTTTGGACAAATATAATGATGACAACAAAAATAGCTCATAAGAGTTTAATTTCAGAGCTGATATCTAGCCATTTTCCATGTTTTCTTGATAATAACCAAAATCACTTCAGTTCTTACATCAATAGCTATGGCATTGTACTGACAAAAACAGTGCTTTTAGGCATTCCATGTTTTCTTTTGTCTGTTTTAGTCACATGATACACACAGAAGTTAGTACTTGATTGTAAAACTATTGTTTTTGATGACTTTTGATGGTCTAATAATTTTTCTGCGGCTGTATCTGTAACCATTTCCATGTTATACGCCATCAGAATATGGCCCGTTATAAGTAAAGGCACATTTATATAATATTTCAAAAAAATTGTCAAAAATTCAACAATCAAAATTTCTCAAAATCGTGAATGAATTTTGTAGACATTGTCCCAAAGGAACTACACATACAATTTGAAATGAATCTGACCAGTAGTTTCAAAGAAAAGTAGTTTCAAGAAGATGTTTAAAGAAATTGCTAACGAACATGATGACGACAACACCGAACATAGCGCCTTCACAATAGCTCCTGGCTTAACGACCAGTGAGACAAAAAGCACTTCAACAGTCAGTGACTGTGATTTTTCAAATACTAATATAAAATATTTGAAACTATTTTAATTCTGATTTTCTGTAGGATCTATACAGATGTACCATTAGTGTGTTCTCCTCTCCTCTCTCATTAACACACCTCTGTAGACTCCACTCCATCACTCCCTCACTCATTCACGGTGCTATTTCCTTCTCGTCCCGTGTATCACTCACTCAGGTTTTGCCCTAGTGTTATCTCATTAAAATCTTCATGACACAGCTAGGTAGTCTGATAATTTCCCCTTGTTAGCTCATCTCTCATGCATGTCTGTGTGCTTCCTGTAAAAACAGGTATCTACTAAGTTCATGTTAGGACAAGAGGATAAAAGGATTTTGAGAAAAGTTTGGTTTCTAAGATTAACAGAACATTAAATAAGCCTATCCAATTAACAGTTGTTGATGTAGGTGTTGTCCTGTTGTTGCACTAACAGTCTTTGGTAATTCTCAAAGCTGAGAGCTGTTTGGAAATGTTTAAAAGAAGAAAAAGCATAAAAACAAACCCACACATGAGCGCTGGTTGTTGCAGAGCAGTGCTAAAAGGTGTTTAGCATATATCATATATGTATATTTTTCTCCTTTTTTTCTTTTTTGTTGTATTGATAATTATTTTCCTGCTACTTTTATTACACTTGAATGGAGCAACTGTAACACCTAGGAATAATAATTTTCCCCTGGGATTGATAAAGTATTCTGATTCTGATGAAGTAACTAACACAACAAGTGCCCCTGAATTTCAACATCAGTGCAGTATTGAACATACACTCCAAAGGAACTGTGGTTGACCCTGTTGTTGGTCCTACAGCCATTTATAAATCTCAAAGCTAAGTTAATCCCCTCAGAGCTGTCAAGCCTGAGGAATCAAACAGCAATGTCTGAGAAGGGAACATACTTGGTCAGAAGTAAATCAACCCAGATATGCAGTACTATTAATCCTTTATAGGGCACCTAGAAATACTCAAAAATGTGTTATTGGAGGGCATAACAAGATTTTATTACTTTTGTGAAATTTTTCCAAATTTGTTATTGTCATGTAGAAAATCAAGGTCAATGAAATTACCATATTTGGTTCCTTTACCTGTAAGTGGCAAAAAAAAAAATGCAATAAGTATATACAAAAAATACAAGAAAAAACACACGTAAGGTGAAAAGAACATCACTTTCAGAAAATTACAAAAACGTAAGTGCTGATCCAGACACCTGTCAATATGCACAATATCCCTTTGAACATCATTACTTACATTAGTGCCATTACTTAATGGTTCCTAACAAAGCACTTACACTCACTGTTCATGCAGAGGTGAACCTTACAGACCCTGCAGACCACATTTGGAAATGTATATATATGTAATGTATGATTAGTAGACACATTTTATAAATATCAGGAAGATTTCAAGCCAAACATTGCTCCCATTCATGTTACAAAGCCATACTGTGTCATTGTACAATCATTTATATGCATCTTTAGTAAAAATCTAAAAGGAGTCTGTTTCCTTTTCTCCCTTATGTTAGTGAAAATTACATTTTCTACGGTATTTAAAAAAAAAAAATAATAATAATAATAGAAATTGCAGTACCATTACAACACACTACACACAAACATTTAACCAATTATCATCTATATCACAGTTGGAAATTTAAGCAAACGTTTTATAAGACTGACATTCAAAACATATATCAGACAAATTATGAGTTTATTAATCACTGGTTATTAGTTGAAATTTGTGGCATTTCTAAATTTTGGTTCACTCCATTTTATAAGGATAAGTGTCTGTGCTTGTTGAATTGAAATATATAATAAATTAACCCTGAGGACAGGCTATCGACATGTCTCCAAAGATCCCTGCTTTAGAAAGGAGTGAGGAGGCCTGGAGGCTGAAGGCTGATCTGTGTGGGAGCCAAAGTATCTCACCTCCTTCACCTTAATGCCTGAAGCTGTGTTTGTGTGTGTGTGTGTGTGGGGGGGGGGGGGGGGGGGGTGGTCTGTTGTCATTAAGAGACATGAAAGCTGGGAGATGTGGGGGGTTTCCTCAACTCCTGGGTGGTTATAGGTGTTTCATTCTTCCACCAGACAGTCGACAGGGGTTGGGCTGAGTAATCAAGGACCACCAGTCGACGTGTAGTAAAGTCAAACACAACTGGGACTGTGGCTGTGGATGAAGGTTTTTTCATACATTTATAAATATGGATGTGGGTATTTTATGGACGGATGAAATATAAGTAAGTAAATAAGTAGTAAAACATTTATTTCCACATTCTGACACACTCCCTCTACTATGGTGGTGGAAATTCAGTGCCTGATTTATTTGTTGTGAGCTTTTAGTTTAGGGCAGGGGTGTCAAACATGTGGCCCGTGGACCAAACCCGGCCCGGCAAAGGTTCTGATTTGGACGATTTGCAAAGCGTATAAATTCCACTTAAGATATTAACAGTTAATAGTTCAGGGTCCATATACTGCTCATTTGTGATCTTCCTTTATTGGTCAAGTGACTATTTTTGGTCATTTCCACATACATTACAAGACAGTGACAGCAACAGTTACAGTGAGGACAGTGAGTCAACAATCTCAGATCCAATGTGTTCTACAGGGTCTGTAAGGTCTACCTCTGTATGAACAATGAGTGTACCTGCTTTGTTAGGTACCATGAACAATGGTACTAATGTAAGGAATGAGGTTCAAAGAGACAAAGTGGATGTGGACAGGTGTCTGGATCAGCACTTATGTTGGTCTAATGTTCTAAAATACATGTTCCTTTCACCTTACATGTGTTTGGGGTTTTTTTTTGTATTTTTATATATACTTCTTGAATTTTTTTTGTCACTTATGGTTAAGGAACCAAATATGGTAACTTCATTGACCTTGATTTTCTACATGAAAAAAAAAAAAAAAATCACAAAAATTTCACAAAACTAATAGAGTCTTGTTAGGTCATCCAATAACGCACGGTGGTTGAAATTTCGGATTTCAGAGTATTTCTATGAGTGCCTTATAAAAGGGTTAAGTAAAATAATAGCATAATAACGTATAAATAATGACAACTCCAAATTTTCTTCTTGGTTGAATGTGAAAAAAAGAATGTCGCATTCTGAAAATATTTATACAAATTATCTTTTAACAATAAAATGTGAATAACCTGAACAAATATGAACCACCTGAAATGTCTAAAGAAAATGAAGTGCAATTTAAACAATATTTTGCCTGTTACCAAAAGCTTGTTTGGCTTGTTGTGCAGATGCACATGTATAAATGATAAGGTGAGGCATAATACTGTTAAAATTGCATTATTTTTCTTAAGAAATTTCTTTTTTTTTTTCAGGTTATTCACATTTTTTGGTGAAAGGATTGTAAATGTGAATGTTTTCATCATTTAAAAGTTATTAAGTTATTCATAACTTCTTTTTTTGCACTCAAACAAAGATAAAAATTTGGAGTTGTCATTATTTATATGTTATTATTTTGATCTGGCCCGCTTGAGATCAAAATGGGCTGAATGTGGCCCCTGGAAGAAAATAAGCTTGACACATAGTAGATGATATAATGAACCTTAACACTGGATGCAACCTTCCATGAAACAAAAAAAAAAAGAAAAACTGAGCTTCTGTATAAACATGCCTGCGGATAGAAACAGCTCATTGCAAGGTAACAAAAACAACAACACATATATTTACATGATCAGACACTAATTTAAATATAATTACAAAACTTACATTCCAGTTCTAGTCAGACCCTGGTAAATCCACCTCAATCTACAACATGGAACTTTAAGAGTCTGATGGGGGTTTGTTTTTGTTATTCTCTATGCAGCTGTATAGTTTCCTTTTTTTGTTTTCCTTGTCATGGGCCACAGAGACAGGATTGTAATAAATGCAGAGACAGCAGGGAGAGGTGCATCAATGGCACTTGTGTGGCTAACAATTAGTGTATTCCCAAGCCTACCAGAGTGCCCGACGAGAGCTACTCTGCAGTGTAGAGTATCAGGAATCGATACACACGCGGCACACAGAAAACCATTAATTCTTATTAATAATGGATTAGCAAGTTATCATTTTCATGAGGCAACACTTAGTGGAAATTTGTCTGATGACATCAGCACTGGTTGTTTTAATGGAATGCTTCCATTAAGGTCTTTTTAGACCATTAGCGAGCAACTTGTTAGCAATTAATTCCATATAAAGCTGCCTCCCTGCAAGTTATTTACCCACGATAAAGTCAACTGCACTTCAGGCTGTTTGTTTAAACCATTAAACAACACGTTCGTATGTGCTTCTCGGTTGTAACACAAAGGAGCATTGTGTTATTTTATTGTTTTGAATTTATTGTGTTATGTTTAAATTTTAATGAAAGGAGCCACATTATAGTAGTAAGTGTTTCTAAAACAGCCCTGTAGTCAGATGGAAGCATTTATTTTGGCCTAACAACATATACATGTTGTAAATAGACTTATCATCAGCCTACACCTTTCATGTTCTACAGCGATGATCATACCATATTATTTTATTGTAAAAGAAACATCATGTTTCCATTTTTATTTTAAATCTGCCCAACAGATGTAACATTTTGTGAAAATATTTCTCAGAGCATTTCGATGTGCACGTCTTCGGCTAACCTTTTCCTTATCCTCCTCAGTGTGAACTACCACAGCAAATAAAGGACACTGAGAAACAGGAAAGATGTTTTTCAGCTCACTTACTGTCACCTTAATACCTTTAGCCTCAATATTTCTGCAGCACAGTCACCTGGTGTCAAGTATTTTCACCTCAAATTGAAAACACACTGGATCTGGACCCGACGAGGACATTTCTTAGTGACTTAATTCTAACTTTCCAACAGACAAGCCCGTTTCAACACACCCACTCATTCATAGTCAGTTCACGCTGCATTGTGATAACACAGAAACCAAAGAAACTTCTTCCCCCCCTTTTTTTTTTTTTTGGAGGATGATAGTGTAGTAGCTTAAGATTGATGGAGCTTTATGGGCTTTATCGGATTTTCAGCAAAATCACAAGAGCAATGCGATTCATCATCACCGAGATACTGTACTTAAGACACAACGTCTAAACCTACAGAAGAGAGCAGGAAAAAGAAAAACATTAAACTTTCAACACCCCTGTGGACCACAAAGAAGGCCTTTCTATCAGGCCTTCTAGCCCTCAGTGAATTATTCAAGACAGCAGAGAAGAACAAGAACTTTAAGTGCAATTACCCTTCACTCCTCTCTCGCCAGTGTGAGCAACATTAATATAATGGCTTTCATCTTTTCAAGCTGATTATGAACCAAGGCACTGCTCAAACCCACACTCTATTGTCTCCTGTCAGTCACAAAAGACAAAGAAAATCCACATTATGCTTTGATGACCGATTCCTCGGCTAAAACAGCTGTTTAAAAACACAAAGATAAATGCTTCATTGTGTTTAAAGGTGAAAATGTGGGTGTTGGCACAACTGGCAGTCTGAGGTTTTGCTTTACCTGTGGTATTTAAAGTGGTGCCTAACCTAGATCTGGTCCAGGATGACTCATTATCTGTGACTTCTTCTAACCCACCTGAATCATGAGGCAGAGGGTTTTAACAGACATTAAGCAACAGTCGACTCAATCTGCAAGTTCTTTGATATATGTAGTTAAAGGAGCAATTTGTGAATTTCCAAAATAGTAATAATATACAACTGTCATTAGAGTGTGGATAAATACAGTTTTAACATTATGTAAAGGATATCAATGAACCTTATTTCAGAGGTGTTTACAGCAGTCAACATGTTCATCTACTGTGCTATCTCATACAATGCCAAGTTGAACCTCTAGAGACGCAGTGAGCCACTGAACTCAAATGTGACCTGACCAGTGTCAGTTTAAAAAAAACAGTAAATTAACCATGAAGAACACAAGACATCTGGTTTAGCGGTGCACTGAGAAGTTAATTTTCTGTTAGGTTGGATTCAAACAAACACTTAAGTCAACACAAACAAAATATCTAATGACTTCTGTTTTCTATCAGTTAAAATCACAAATAGGGGTGTAATGACTTTGAAGAAAGCTGGTTGGTTTTAGGTTCCTCACATAAAAGACTTGTCAGACAACAAGGTAAAGAGGTGGAGATATTCTAAATACCACATACACTTAAGCATTTCAGCAGTTTGATACCACAACTTTTACCACAACTTTGTGGTAAAATGCTGCTGCCTTTATAAAAGCAGCAGATGTATTCCTTGACCACTGTTATCATTTCAGACAATGCCAGTGTCTATAGTGTATGTTTTACAGATAATTTTCTGTTTGTATATTACACAGACTGTGTTAAAATATGAACAACACAAGTGTGATGCCCAAAATCACACCTTGTCTTCATAAGTATGTGCCCCAGTCCTAAAAGCTGTGGTGGCTAATGCGTTGCCTTAACTGTGTAACTCATTTACATAACCCTTGGGTTACATCACCTCCGATGTTCATTTAGTTCACTCGCAGAAGTGTTGTCATTTGCACTGTCATGAAACTAAGCACTTTTTAAGCATTTTGGCAACTGTGAAGGACGACTGACTGCTGCATTTGAAGGCGGGCGTGGGTGGGAAGCTGAGTGTCAACCTGAGGACAACTGCATGCAAAACTAAATATGAGGACGGGGGAGTACAGTGGGTTTTAAATGCAGTTTGAATATGCAATATGGTATGTAATGGGAGACCTTTGTAATGGAAATCTGGGGGATTCTATAAAGTTGCTTGGGGAGTGCAAAGGCAGATTTGGCCCAGGGATTTTTTATTTTTTTAAAAGCTGTGGCTGGTTAGCCGTCCAGTGGTCACCTTGGCTTGGACCCCGGCTTTAATAGACTGGCGTGGGGAAAATGTTAAGTGTGTTAAGAGATCCCGGGAGGGGACTTAGTTGCTGAGATGGCTCCTAGCTCTTACAGAGATCACATTTTGGGGTTAGATCATCATCAATCACCATGCACCCCCCCACGACCCATACTACCCTCATTAATTTGCCTCCCCTAGATTAGCCCTCCCTCGGAGACCACAAAAAGCCCCAACTATTGTTCTCATGCTCTCGTCCACATGGCCTAGGGGGTCTTAAGTAATTCAGCCCTCCACTAGCCAAAATTGAGGGGAAATTAAATTATGTCACTGAGGGGACATGGAACAAAAAGAGACTCTTTCTTTATGGGCACCAATAGGCTGTTTGTTGTTTCCTTTATGCATTAAGACCTTTATGAAGCTAAGGTGACCATTTAGCCATGAAATAGCTCCCACTTGAGATCCAACTGTGTTTTACATAGTTTCATATCCACAGGCTACTTGGGAAGAGTTAAGGTTGTTAAATGCACTGTAGAGGATACTCCAAAAGTAAACGGTACAAGGGAGTGAAACCGTGTGCACCTATGATGTTCCATTAAATGCTTGCGGTGCTGATTTCATTCACAAAAAAGATAGATCAGATTATCTCAACTCTGCTTCCATGTTTCCATACAATAAGAAAGTCAATTTAAAGAACTTTTTTTTTTTTAAAATACTGGGAAAAAAAGAAAACAGCAAAAGCACTAGAAAAAGTGATAAAAAAAAACTGAGATGTGAGTTTTGCTACATTGATACTTTGTCGAGCCTATCATTAGCTGCTGTTTTTACCATTACACAAATTACTTCTAGAACAGTTTTCAACTCTCTTTCAAGACTGCAATATGTCAACTCAATATTACTTAACAGAGTAAAAAAGAAATCAAGAATCGAAGTATGATTTGTCCCTAAAGCCATCATCCATGGGAGCATAAAGTTTACATGTCTTTCTCTTTTCCTGACTTCCCTAGAAGGACACTGGTGGATGTTGTCCTGTGGCGATGCAGAATCCAGGACACAGCAGTGGGTTTTGGGTGACTGCCACAGGCCTTGCTATTGAGCTTCCTAATTAAACTATTAATCTCACATCATTAACCTCTGATGACCCTTTCCTCCCACTGTCCCGTTACAACACTAAAGCATGGGCTTATGAAATAACTTCTCCCTGAATTGTCCCATGCTCTAATTTGGGTCCCTCATTCCAACACTTTATCTTTCGGATGTCTTTGCCACTTGCACTGCTTCTTCAGCACTTGCTTCATGTTGGCCAAGCCACTCTCTTAGGCTATGTTTATGTCTGGCAAAACAGAGATTGTTGTCTGCATTTGTGCCTATTGTTTACATGACAATGATGGTCACGCCCACTGAAAGTAACGATTTCTAAAAACTCCAGGCAAAGTGGAGATTTCGGCAATTCTCCGTTTTCACGTTTGCGTGTAAACATAGGGAAAAGGAGATTTCGGATGGATGTCACAGTTATTGACAGAAACACATATGCATCACCTGTGCGACTATTGTTTCATAATCGAAGTAACATTTTGTTGTGATTCTTTTCAGGATTCTGATTGATTAATGGTACTTGATAGTTTCACCACACTGCCATCTACAGGCTTGGCATACTCTTAACAGTGTAGATATACTGGGCTGTATCAACAAAGATTTTTCTGTAAACAGTCACATGTGCACAAGGTGTTTTGTTTTTTGTTTTTTTTAATGAAGAGGGGGAAACATCTATTTTCCAAAATAAGTGTAAACGTAGCCTTAGTGGGCCTATTTGTACTGGGGCCTTTCCACCTAAGAAATTGCGGGGCAGTTTTACGGGGCTGGGGCAGTTAGTATGTGTTTTGACTGAAGGAACTGCTCCCATGGAACAATTTACAGGAATCTTTATGGGGTCTAACTTAGACCATGCTTCGGGGTAGGTACCAGTGACGGCCCCGAAAACTCCTGGGTGGAGCTTAAGGGTTCACTTGATGCTGATTGGGTAGCTCCAGAGCTGGATAGGAAAAGCATCTTCTTTAAAGCCCTGCAGAAGATGAGCAGTAAACAGTAGCATTTAGGAGTATTAACGAATTTTACAATGGAAAGAATAAAAGATGATAATTGGACCAACGTACATGTGCAGGCACCGCTTGCATTCTATGGCCAAATTGGTCGTGTAACGATTGCAACTAATCACGTCGGCAGTGGGTCCTACTCTGTGGTGAAGACATGGCAGCCAAGGGAGACAAGTGAGAGGATATTCTGGTAACCCCACCCCACATTCCCCATGTACCCCGAAGTTCCTACGCTGGAAATGCGCCTTATGATAGGCCTATGTGTGGACCACAGCTGCGTGTTAAGTGCATTACTCTCTGAGTGGCTCTCCAAGGTGGATATGGGTACTTTAAATTAAAACAGAATCAATTTCTGTCCCTGTCAGGGTTTTTTTTTTTTTTTAGACTGGACTACCATATGGACAGTTAAAAACACAATTCAATTTCCCGTCACCCAGCCCCACAGTCTGGTTAGTCCTCTCCAAACCACTTTAGGACTTTGATCAAATTGCTCTATTGTAGGAGCTTCACAAATTGTCCAATCAATCTATTCAGTCTCATATAGGTTCATCTGCAACTGTAACAGGGCTACGCATGTGGATTTAATGGCTTTTTGAAACCCTTCTCTGACTTTCTTGAAATATTCCTTAGATATGCTAAATTAAAGATTATTTGAGTGATGTTTTTATTTTGAGCCAAGTTTATAAGTGCATCCAGAATGATGGACTAGCCTTTTGAGCATACAGAGCCATGAAGAAATATATCTTCAGGACTGCTGTTATTCTATCAATGGTACGTAACAGAAACACAAATAAGCCACTAAAAGGCGGACATATGAAACACTTTTTAAATTATTTAGTTAATTATAGTGTCACTGTAATCCCACTGCCACTGGGAATGGAATAAAATCACGGTCGGGTACAAAGGAGGCATCTGTGGTGTTGGTTTGCTGTACCACACATGAAACGCCACCCAAGATTATAACATGAGAGGCGCGAGAGGAGACACATACATCAAAAGCTTATTAAAGCCAATGAAATAACTCACAATGACAGCACTACAAAAAGATAACCATTACATTTAAGTGCTGGGTATGTGTGACTTTGAGGCTGACCTTGTGGGCCACTGGTCTATTGTGTACAAAGAGCTGTATAGAGAACTGCTTGATTAGGCCCAGCTCCCCGGGGATCGATGGGACGTCTGCGATCAGCACTCAGGGTAATCACACTGTATTGTGTGCCTACTCAATGACTGTATAGGATGAATGATGCCATTGGGTTATAACACTGATAACACGAGTGGAGGATTTCTGGTGATGAATGTTACCACCCTGAATAGTAAAGCTAAACAAACTGGATGACAACAGATAGTACAGATTTTCTGCAGGTCTCAACAAGTTAAAAGGAAGACTTTTTAAGACCCCGTAATACCATTAGGAAAACAATTTATGACCCATTTCATGTAAAAAAAAAAAAAAAAAAAAAAGAAAGAAAAAGATTTTTCCCCTCTGACATTGTCAATGGAGGACAATCAAAATCAAGAATGATTGTGTGTTTTACTGCATCTTTTTGGTTGGCAGGTGTTCTCCTAAAGTGTTAACTTTGCAGATACTTGCAGGTTTTTGTGAAATATTTAGTAATATCTAACAGTGAATTTGCAGATGAACACCACCCCCACCCTCCCATACAGTTATTACAATTAAACGTCCCTTATTACAACCAGTGTTTGTCCATCCTAGTCTTTTTAGTTAAAGTGACACTGGTACAAACTCATATGGCAGGTGACGGTAATGCACTTCAACAGTGATGCACCCTGCAATAAAACAGAAAAAAATAGGGATTCTTCCAAAAGCATACTTCTAAGGAAGACTGAGGATTAATAAAACTTTCTAAATTAAATAATTATTTAATAATTCATCACTCCATCATTCACTTCATTCATCAGCTTATGTATTATATAATCAAAAAGGCGGCAATAAAGATATAGTGTACACTGGGTTCAGCTGTACTGTGTAGAAATCTGCAATTTCCTTCATAACCAAGTAAATAGATTCACATCACAATTCACAGTGTGGTTCTCAATATATGACTTTTTCAGCCAATCATTCAGTCCTGGGTGATTTTTTTGCCTTCTAAACTGTTCATGGGGGAGACAAGGACAGACAGACAGACAGATAGACCTGTGTAATCACAAATTCACCATGCACCCCGCCCATAATATGTGTCTGCTGTCTGCCCTGTAATACAGGAAATCCAAAACCAGAACTATCAAGTTCAGATAGCTAACTTGCATACAAATTACAGGCACCAAATGTGCACAACCCTGCCATTAGTGGTAGGTGTTATTTTTGCCCCCCAACTGTCTTATTTCTAATTCTATGTCTGTTTGCTTTACTGTCTGGGTAATAGCAGGTCTGAGCCTTTTCCCATGTGTGCTTACATTAAACTACATACATAGGTTAACCTCGGACCAGAGCCGGGCTTTTTAATGAGCTATTCTGTTTTATTTTTTTCTGCCGAATTCCACCTCTCCCTGTGTCCTCTCTTTTTATATCAGTTTTGTGTCTTCAGTGAAATCACCTGTGCTGACATGTCACAGCGGAGTATCTTTGTCTTTTAATTAAAATGCTCAGCTCTGTGTTTTTATCTGCAAATGATATGATCACTGAAATTAGAGGCCAGGCCAGAAGCAATTTTGCTCTCATGGAGACAGAGGCAGAGAGCAGAATGAAATTGGTAAAAGTGAAAACAGTGGAGAACATTTTTTTTTTTTTTTTTTCATTTATTTTACACTTATTTTCAGTTATTTTATTGTCTGGGAAATAGCAAATGGGTTTATTTTAAAAGGTGAATCCATCTTAATTGGAGTCAGACTTGTAAAACTATCATTACACTGAAAAAAAAACGTAAGATTAAATAAACATAAAAACTAATGAAAATTTCCAAACTAAATTTCATAAGTAAACTCCATGGACTCATGTCATGTTTTCATGTGACGGTATGACACCAGAAAAGAAGAAACCCGTTTGTGCAAAACTTTTCTGCAAGGTCAGATTCACACACACACTAAGAAAATCACAACACAGCACAAGAGCCAAAGATGATAACACAGGTCTGAGTGAGTGAAGGCAAAGGGTACAGCAAAACAAATCCTACTGGACCCACGTATGAAAGGACGGAGCCGCTGATATGACTGGGAGGGTGGGGGGTGGAGGGGGTGGGAGGGGTTGGGGTATAATTGAATTACAGTGACCCTATGACAGAACTATAGGTGAGGTCATGTGTTGAATTAATTCTGTCCCTGACCTCGTCTTCAGCGGGGCAGAGCCTCTTGGCCGCCCCCGAGACCCAAAGGCGCAGCAACAGTGACACATCTGTCTGAGAGCCTTCCTCCAGCCAAAGCCGTCATTCAGACTGACAGCTGGGCTCTCACACTGATAGAGCTTCAACTGCACCTACTGTACACTTTGTTTTTACTGCAAACACTAAAGCGCTCTACACTTTGGTGATAATGCATTTGACAATAGTTTATTCATCTTGAATCTGACAAAGACACCGGAAAATGTATTTTAAAAACATCTCCGCACTGAGCAGCATGGACACTTGTTCTCTGTGAACAATCAGTTAATGCACAACATTGCTTTGAGTTAAATTAAATGTCAGACAATAATGGTCTGTCCTTTCAAAAGAGGAGAGTCTTTACAAAAGGTTCAGTTGTGAAACGTATTACTACATCACATGCTCTTTTTCATTGCATAACAGACTTCATAAACAAATAGAGATTCACCATTCTTAACATGTCTAATAATAAAAGGCCTTTGCACATTTCACTCAGGTTTACACACCAGCTCTGTAACTTTAGCCCAGGTTGGATTTCATTATTTTTTCCACATTTGTCAAAAGACTTCAGAGAGCTGTTTGACCACCCACAGCTATTGTACATATGAATGACATCATCCAATTCACATCCTCTCCCAGAACAAAGCACTGCACAGAACAGGATAATTCTACAGATATTAAAGACAGACTGCGGCAGGAGACATCTTTTAACTGGAGATGACACTGATTGTAAAGTATGTATGAAACACTAGATGCTATGGGTAGCCAAATGACAGCTGCTGCTTTTCCTTCTTTTCTATTGTGTTGGTTGAAACAGTAAAAAAAAATGTCCCTAACCTAAGGCTGAAGAGGTCATTAAAGTATGTAAAATTGCAACGTGGACAAGATCTAAAGCTAAATCATGTCACATGTTTTGTCAGTATGTTCTATATTAAATGAAGCACCAGGGTGCCAAAGAGATAACCCATCTTAAAAATGATATTCTAGACATAAGGGCAACCTGACAGACCCCAGCCTATCATCACATTATTGTCAAAATGAAGAGGAAAAGAAAAAAAATGGCTATTCCCCCTAAAATTGGTGGCTCAAAAACTAGGATGTTCTCAAAGGCTGATGTATTAAGAGATTGCAGGTTGAAGAAAAAAAAAAAAGTTTGAGGTGTTACTTACTGTCTGCTAGAGAGAAGAACACCACGCAGCTGAGAAGAAGCAGGAACCGCAACGCCCCTCTGGGCACGAGGGGCACTATCAGGTGAATATTAGGCACCATGTTCCAGGTTGGCACTGCCTCCTCCTCAGTCCCCTGCTAGACACGTCCCACTCTGACAGGATCAAAGACTAACACCTGGGAGAGCAAACACATGGAGAACAGGAGCACAGAAACATTAGTATTCAACCTCACTGTAGATTTGCATATTTGAAGGAGCATAACAACACGGTAAAGCAGAAATATCAAAGCCAAGTCACAGAGCAAAGCTAAAGGGGACAGGATTTTTGTTTATTTGTAAGAAAACAACGGCAACAGTTGAGATGTTTGGTCGTGATCAAGAAGATATCCTATACCCAGGACAAAATCCTGGTCAGAGCAGGGAAAAATGGTGAAGCCTGGCTAAGACACGCAAACTACATCAGTAGATGAGTTGGGAAACAAATGAGGCACAGTGTCACTGAAAGGATTTCTGAGGATAAAAAGAAGAACAAAGGCCAGGCCAGGACTCAGGATCAGCTCACAATGGAGGATAAGTTAAAAACCCAGAGGAGTGTCAAAACATCACTCCCCAAGGACCCCTACCCTCTTAATGGTCTCCATTAGGAAATTGAAACTGAGTCTTCCAGATGGGGTCAAATTACCCAAAGTGCCATGATCTCACAGAGTGACACCATGTATGCATACATAAACAGTTAACAACACAACAGGCCCTGGAGGTGACGCGTTTAATCAGTAGAGCTGCATCAGGTGACAGACAAATTAACCAGAAATACGTAACACTGTGCAGAGATTTCCCCCCCGTAAGATAAACAGACTTTACAAAAACCAAGTATCAATGTTAGTACAAGCACAGTCTGGTAGTTCAACTAAGAATAGTATAGTTAGTAGTTATAGTAATAGTTAGTATACAAGTATATGCTTTAAGACTATTTAACCCATAAAGACCCAAACAGCTGCCGGCAACCAAAAGCATAGACTGAAATAAAATGTTTAATCTCTGTCAATCCTATCAATACATGTAAATAACTGATGTAAAACGCAGTTTGTTATCTTTTCATGCTCATCCGATATAACCCATTTGGATGTTCAGGAGCTCCACAGTGAACATGGAAACACTGTCATCTTCTACAACATTGATTCACAAGTAAAACCCATTGAGTTTGATCAAGGACAGTGGATGGAGACACCTGTTTTATTTTCAGTTAAAGAAATATTTTGATGAAAAAGTCGCTTTTTCTTCAGTTTTCTGTCTTTCTGATATAATAACCCTCAACTTTAATTTGAGCTTTTATCAACATCTACATGATCAGTAAATTAAATGTAGGAAAATACCTGATTTACACTAAAAAAAAAAAATAACAAAACAGAGTATAATGTTATTATAAACAGTGATAAATTATTTAAAGAAAGTTTAAAATAGAGAGGAGAAATCATTTGGGAGCTGCCGTAAAAACCACACTGGGTCTTTATGAGTTAAGTTGAAGTCTACTATTATTCTGCTCCAATCCCATGTTTATAAATGAATTATTTTAATACCTCCTTTTAGTTTCATGAACATATATTTGTGTAGGAGTAGTAAGCTTCCCAAGTACACCACTGGTTTACATATTTTCTTATTTTATTTGTAGAGTGAACTGTACTGTATATAGGTACTAATCTTGTACCAGAATTTTACTTTGTTTGATGAAAAAACATCCACATTAACCTTCACATATACTGTTGCTCTACTAATTAGGTAATACTAGTTTGCTTTTTAGCTTAGAAAAGTATACTTTGTGTGTAAAAATTAGGATACGACTAGTTTTTGACTGAGCCATCGGCCAATATGTAAAAAGTATGTAGACCGCTAGCCCATTAAGTACAAGCATATGTATCATATGTTCTGTTTAAGGGAGGAATACTTAATTTTTCTAATCTTACGTGTATCTTAATCAAAACATGGGCTCTAATAGTATAAATCCAACATGTCTTACTGGGTTATTCTAACAGTACACAGAAAAATCTGAAGCTTATCTCTCATAAGAACATAAAAAACAGACAAACCATCTTATTTGCCATTTAAAAGAAGTAAACTAATAGTACAAAGGAATAAAATTCTGTTTTCTAAGGACATGGAAGCATAAAAACAAAGGCCAACCCCCAACGTAAACTGATTGTTGTCTTTTCAGAAATTAGATTTTGTTTAGGAAATGACTAAACCAGCCGATACATTTCTGATATGTGACCTTAAGCTTGCGATGGTCTGCAGTTGTAATGTCTAATGCTATTATAAACACAGTAACAGAGTATACCCATGAATTGCGCTAACTAAATTTCTTATCGTTACACTTGTGCCCGTGGCCATCTCTGATGAGTAATCGCAACGCTGTACAGCAGGCCACAATATGGTAAGGACAGATATCTCTATTTTGATGGAATTAAAGCAGTATCTGTAGAGAACTTCAGGAAAAAAAAAACTGAAATGAGAAAAGTTTGAGGAGTTTTAAAGTAAGCCTACTTTTGACTTCAAGGGCTCAAGACAATGATTTTGTACAAAGCTTGTACAAGATGGCTGCTGGAATTGAAAACTTTCTCAGCTTGTCAGTTCTCAGTGGTTTGTATCAGTGAATGAACAAAACTGATATTTGTGAAAAGAGAAAGAGAGACACTCACAGCGTGGAATATCTTGCGTCTTGCTGGGTGGCCACTCAGCTTTAGTCTATTCAGCGCCGTTAAATAAGTTAGAGTGTCAGGAATACAATGCCTCTAGTATCTTGTGGGGGGGGGCCTTCCATTCTTAAGCCTACAGAGGTGTGGAGCAGCCCATTACTCACGTCTCTATTTCCATGTGTGGAAATAGTTCAAAAAAATCTAAGCAAAAGAAAAACTCCACACATCAGGCACCTTTTTGGACCACCCTCTTTGTGAACCAAGACCAAGAAAAACACTGCAAATTCAGCAGAAGTCTTAGCAAAGCAAAATTTCAAGACTTGCCTTTTCTTCGCTTGTTTTAACGACTTTTCAACACGTCACTGGGCAGAACAACAAGACAGGCCTGGGTGAGTAAAACGATGTGAGCGTGAGTCATAGCGCTGGTGCCTCACCTGGGCTCGGCTGCAGACAGGTATCACTGACGGCTAACTCTTCATTTCTCTATGTCACTTAACAAGAATGTGCCTCTGGGCTTCCACGTCTACACTAAGCCAATTTCAGATGTAACGTGCCTCGCATAAAAGGGAATTTCAAAACACAGCGTGCAGACACCTTCATTTGTCGTCAAGCTGTGATCATATCAAGCTGTATTATATTCCTGCCTGCGTGTAGATTTCTGTGAAATACTCGTGAGGACTGTTAAAAATTATTTCAGACCTCAGGCCTCCAACTGGGTATGAAGCTCATTGTTGGTTTAAGGCAGGAGAGAACACACACACAAATTGAATACTAAAGGTGTCAAAGATTACACCTTCAGTCTACACTAAATTAATCCACCCTTTAAATGGAAGCTGTTGGAGGTGAGGGTTGGAGTTCGGTTTAATAGACGAAGTATACACTCAATACGCTTGTATTAGACGTCTCTGGAAATAACACATCTTCTCTGTGTTTAGTATGGAATTACAACACAACAGACAGTGCCTCAGTCGAAACATGGCCCAAATGTATCTGTACCAGTAACTTTTGCTTAAATTTATAACAAAAGAAGCATAAAGCCAAAATGTAATAAGTTTTGGACTTTATTTCAAATGGAACATCTTATTGTTTCTGTGTTTGCTACAACAGTTTAAACATTTGTCAAATACAACCCTTAACCCAAACTTATAATTAAAAAAAGTTAAAGCTTTTAAACAGAAGACAAGGCTAAAATGCTTCCATAAGACTTCATTTTAAAGGGAATGTCTCCTACTTTCTGTATCACCCCCCTAATCCTCACTCCTCATGGGTTTACAGTGACTTGGTGGATATTAAGAGGTATTTAAAAACATTTAAGATAAGATACGATAAGATAAGACAAATGAGTGAAAAATGAGATATAAAGAGAAAAATAAGCAATTTGGTATTTATATAGTATTTATATAATATTTATATAAATATAGAATTAGAGTTAAAATTAAATATTATTTACATATATACAGTGTGGTTGCACACGCATATGGTGTGATATTGGGGGGGGGGGGGGGGGGGGTTTACTGAGAACTGTAGTATAGTCTGATGTCTGTGGGGAGGAATAACCTGTGGTATCGCTACGTCTTACACTGGGGATGTAAAAGTCTTTTTTTATTATTCTTTTTATTGCAACTTAAAATATATTAAACAAGTCCAAAGAAAAAATAAAACAACCCCCCCCCCCATACACACACACATTCATACTTAGTCAAATGTACACAGAAATGTGAACGGGGATGTAAAAGTCTGGTGGTGAAGGAGCTACTCGGGGCCTCTACAGTGGGATACAGGGGGTGGGAGGGGTTGTCCATGATGGAGGTCAGTTTAGCCAACATCCTTCTCTCCACCACCTCCTCGATGGAGTCCAGCGGGCAGTCTAAGACAGAGCCGGCTCTCTTAACCAGTTTATTCAGTCTCATCCTGTCTCTGTCTGTACTACCATCTCCCCAGCACACGATACGATAAGAGTACTGCTGAGGTCAACGCAGTGTCATAAAAATTTAGGCCCCATTTTTATGCCAGTTTATTTAACCCAACTTGGATACACAAAATGAGTCTAACTCCCATCAAGTTTGCTGGCTGAGACATTTGTTTTGACACTCATTTTTGTGTACGCCAGCGTTGCATTGGTTCATGTCGGTGGATAGACGGAGTGAGTGAGGCTGATAGAGTTGGCTACTCGCCGTGCTCCACACCCTTGGCGGTGGAGGGATATCTTTCACAGCAGATGCCAGGAAGAGGCAGATGCTTTTCATCTTCAATGAGACAAATTCCTAGAGCGAGACTTTATTCTTTATTTATTTAGCTATTATTTCTCCCTATGCAGCTTGGTGCCTCCCAGCTGCACGCTAATACAACGGAAACAATGACTATAGTATTTTGTGGCAGGACGAGGCACCGATGTGAAAATGGCGCAATGTGAACCATAACTGAGCAAGCATGTGGCGCGACACAAACACAGGAAGACGATGTGGGAGAGCAGAGAGAGGGTGGACGTTTGGCCTTTAGTGTGAATCCCTCTGTCTTGGTAGTGATGTCATCTTTATTTGTGTGAGTGTCTGCGAGTGTGATCAAGACAGAAAGCTGAGCGGGACAATGGAAGAGTAAGCACTGCATAATTATGGCTACAACGATCATCCAGATTATTTCACCAGAAATCCCATTTAATAATCATCATAATTCATCAGGATGCATTCAGGAGTTTAATTGTCTTACAGTTCTCCATTGTGCAATCTTAATTAATACAATTTCAACCTGCAGGGAATGACTAATCTAATGCTTCAAGACCCGGTATGACAACATAAAGCAATGTGCATATATTATTTAAAGTGTAAACAGTGAAATTACGTCAACCAAGCAAACACAGTTAAGTCCAAATTTAATCACAACCCTGCTATTTTCTTCCACAAGGCTTTCATTTTGCAGGCAATCATGATGGAGCTAATGTTAGCAGCACACGGTTAGTACAAGCTAGGGTTGATTATTGGTTTCATTGATTTTTGCCCCACACCCCAAGGGGAGGGAAGGGGTATTGTTTTTGGTTAATTTTGTTTGTTTGTTTGTTTGTTTGTTTGTTGGTTTGTTGACACTTTAGCAGCAAAACTATTGGTTGAATTCATACCAAATCGGGGTTATAGATTGCCAGTGACCCAGAATAGATGTCATTACATTTTGGGAAGAGTAGGTCAGTTAGAATTTTTTATGAATTTTTAAAATCTTTTTTCTTCTCCCATTTACTGATACTGGCCGAAATTTCACGTCTATAAAAACATCAGTTTTGTATCAATTTACTTCAAACTTGGCACATATATAGAAGCAATTGATATGCTGACATCAGCACATGCATAGACATAATGACATCATCTGGATCGATGCCAAAATATGTCACAATATGTGCAAGGGGCGGGGTTTGTTGTGCCTTGTGCCCACTGTGCACATTTTCAATGTACTTGGCTGATTCAATGGGCATTGATACATAACATGTGCCCTGTGTAGACATATTACAGACAGTTGGGGGCCGCATCACAATGTCACATTTATTAAACCAATGCCTATTGAAGAAACAAAGGGGAGGCTGTGTTTCATAAAGTGAAGCTTTATTTTATGAAACACAGCCCACCTTTTTTGGGATAGTTAGTATGGGAATAAGCAAAAACATTTGAGACCAACTAAATATAATATATGAGAAGTGTTCCAGGGGTTGAGAACCAGGATATTATTATTATATTGTTGCAGTTAAAGCACAACTACCATTGGATGTTTGCTGATATTCTTAGGGAGTAAACATTTCCAGAACTGATATATAAGCCAAAATATAGGTTTAAACATACATTTTTGTGCAATGATCCCTAAAATATGGTTATCACAGTCTCAGTTCAAGGGGTGGATTCATAACATTGCAAATATTTTGATGGCAAATGGGATCTAGCATGCTAATTTCACAAATGAGATGCTGTTGATGTTATGGATGTAATTCTAATATTCTAAATACAATTTCTGACAAGATTTTCTAAATATTTTTAAGGAAAACCCTTGACAAATGCAACTTTGTTTAGAAAGCAACCCCTCTGGACAACAAACTTCACTTACTTCACCTATTTCTTTGTTCACCCTGTCCTGAAGTAGCATTGTACTGTCTGGCTGCATCATATTCTATTGTATTTGTATTATGTTGCTGTACTTCTGCCAATGCAGCACTACAGCTCAAGCCAAATTTCCCTAAGGGGACAATGAAGAAAATGAGCATCTGAAGTTTTCAAATCATCCAATAGCAGAAAACATGTGTTATAGATACTGATATGTATGTGATAGGCCCATAACAACCACTAAAATCAGCTTTAGTTGCAGGAGAATGGAGTCTAATTTGTCAATATTACATGTGTGGTTTAGGTAGAGAAGACTCACAGACACCAAGTGAATAAATTAGACCGGACACTCCAATAACTCTTAATAGACTGGCCAGTTAGTTATGAGAGCACAGAGTCTCCTCACTTAAGTAAAGCCATTCAGGAAAACAGGTTTGGAGTCTAGAGTCTGGGGAGTTGTCACTAATGCAGAGCGTGACATATACTGCTCATATACCATACCCTGTAAAGTAGGCTTAAGAGGTTTAGTGAGGTAATTAACATGGGAACAATGGGAAGTGAACATCTCAAATGGTGAACTGTGAAAGACAAAGGCGCTTTCAGTGGGAGGGGAATATGAGAAGAAATACACACCTATCCTGTTTGCTCATCTGCCACCCACATCAGGTGCTTGTCATTCACGTTATCACCCCCCACCCACACGGATATATGTGTGCACATGTGTGGCAAAGAAGTGACGGGCCACCCATACAGTCGTCTCCGAGCAGACAATGCAAGCCACAGCTGTGTGTGGAGAGAGAGCGAGTAAACACTACTATTACAACTAACTACAGGTAGCATCTCGGCTCTCCATCCATCCCATCCCTCCTACTTGAGCTCTTTCTCTTTCACTGTCTCCATTCAATGGGTCATCTGAGCAACAGGGATGGTGAGACAGCTGAGATATATGGCTAACAGAGTGTGTGTGTGTGTGTGTGTGTGTGTGTGTGCGTGCGTGCGTGCGTGCGTGTGTGTGCGTGCGTGGAGGGGGGAGCTAATCATGGCCAACTCTGGAGGTGATAAACCCAGACCGGAGAGGTTTGTGTTGGCGCAGGTCTGCAACGGCTCCATAAACACAGTTACAAGCTGAATTTCGACAGCCGTGCTTTTGGCCCCTGATTAGTTTTCCATGCCCTAGAAGGCTCACCCCTTGCAAGTCTGCAATCTTTTTTTTTTTTTTCCTTTTGGACCTCAGCACTGAACATACTGCAAGACCCCAAGAGAATAGACTGCAAGCCGCTGAGCCCTGCATTGTAAAATGAAAGTGTAAAGTAACCAAATTAGGTTTTTGCCTCCAACTCTGAAAGCCTTGCTGTACCTACAGACTTGATGGTGCATGTCTTCTTTACAGGGCTGGGACAAGGCTACGCACTGAAATTCACCTAACAAAGAGTAATGTCCTGTGACCTATTGAGTTTTACCGCACTTCTGTTTACAAGCTGAGTCTGTTGAGTTAATTGTTAACACTTTACCACCAAGTATCCTTCCTCAGCTTGAGGAACAGAAAGTACGGAGCAACATTTATGATGATGTGCAATCACAATAATAGATCACATGACCAAAGTGTCTGTGTAGATGAGTCACATGGTTTATAATTTAAAATGATTCATCGATATAGACATTTACAACATCAGAAAGTTTCCATGACTCATTGTGATGCAACCTGTGACGCATTAGGTTTGGATGCCCCTCAGGGCCTCTGTCAACATCCTGACACTGACTTATTTCTTAATAGAACGCAAAGACCCCTGCATATCATTTTCACCCATATGATACAACGTCGATTGACATTTAGTCAGGTTGAGTGAACATTTAACAAACTCAGGCACCTCCATAAATTGCCAGTGAAGTAGGGATTTACAATCACCTCTAGGGGGGCTACCAATCTTTTCAGCTGCAAATCAATCTGAGAATGAAAGGTGATGTGTATTACACTGATATGTATTACACCGAGTAGAAGAGACATAGCAGAGTGCCACTTCCATTTGAATTTATTGGAGAGTGATTATTGGCGTTGTCGAGCTGCAGTGCGAGGAGAAAATGGCTTGCACTACAAAGTGCTGGGCAAAGGGCCCGTAATAAATCAAAGAGCTGGCTCAATGTAAAACAGGCATTCATCAAATAAAAGCAATGTAGTATAGCCTATACCTAGAGCAATCAAGTGTGCTAAAATTCTCTTGGTAATGACCAGAGCAAACTAGTGGGCTTTTTGGTCTTTTAACAAAATATGCAAGGATACAGACATCAGTGACAGATTTTTAAAATTCATTCAACGCTTTATCTTCAAGATGGTAGCGGGGTTGCTGGAGCCTATCCCAGCTATGATATGGGTGAAGGCGGTGTACACCCTGCACGTATCGCCAGTTCATTGCAAGGCTGACATATAGAGATGAACAACCAACCACTCACACACATTCACAACTATGGGTAATTTAGATTAACCTATTAAGTGCATGTCTTTGGATGGTAGCAGGAAGTCGGAGTACCTGGAGAGAACCCATGCAAAGGACCTTCAGTGCTAGCCACTGAACCACCATGTCATCCCTGATTTAATGGATTTGTACTATTTTAATCGAAATATTTGGAGCATATATTGGACGATTCAGTCACGTTGGAACACAACTCACTTTTTATTTGTACTAAACTTAGCACAGTGATTTGAGGGGCATTGGTTCTCACAGAAACTCGTTAGAATTAACATGACTTTAGAGCAAAACAATCAGGCATAATCAGCTAGTCACACTAATGTTTAAACAAGTATTGCATCAGCATAACATAGTTTGCCTCGTGAGCTAGACTTAGGTTGGAAATTTGTCACATTTTCTTTTCAGTTTCATTTATTCCTTCATTCGACAGCAGCAGCACTTATTAATCGCTTTAATCATAAAGACCAGTAAATGAATTTTCAACTATTATTGCTACTCAATGTTAAAAAGACACCCAATGGAAAGAAGCTACAGTAAAATAGAGAGGGAAAAAGCAAAAAAAAAAAAAAAAATAATGTCACATCCACTACAAATCAAATGGGGCCACTGCGAGCTACTGCTACAAGGAGTCTGATCCACTTGGTAGAATTAAGATTATGTCTGTAAACCTCTCAGACTACAGATTCTGTCGGACAGTCATCAAATCAGAAACACCCTGCAACTGTCAGGAGGGGGGAACTGGACTCATATTTGTCCTCTAGCATGGGACCAGTACTTTAGCATTCAGATTCACAAAATACACCTCAGATTAAAGTGAAAACAGATCAACTTTACATGAAAACCTGATATTTTTAAGCCTGTTTTCTTCCTTCATATTTTTCATTTCCACCCATTTGTTGACATATTATGAATATTATCATGCAACTTATTCCAATGACTCTTTCACTGCTGATAAATTCTTTTTTATTTATCTGTTTCTTACTGATCAGTCCTTTGTCTTTTATCTTGACTCACTGTGTTATCTTTGTTTTGAAAAGTGGTAGAATAAATAAAGCCATTGTTAGAATTAGGCCAACCTGTAATTGTACTCAGTCAACAGCCTTGCCCTAGTTTTAAAAGATGTAAAAGTTTTAATATTTGTGTTTGTTTAAACTTCATGCTGTTCTATAAATGAATTACTGCATAATTAAGTGTGATTCTATGATATGGCCAAACATTAAATTAGCAATATAAACTGAGACACATACTCAACAGCAGATGTGTGTATATATCAAAAGGAAATTCACACAGTCGGGTAGGAAAGATGAGCTGAGACGTCACCACTTGACGGTTTACTTGCGGACAGATGGTATCATAAAATAACTAGGCAGGCAGGCAGCACAGAAGGCACTGACTCTCCCCCCTCCTTGCTCACGCCACCAAGAGGACTTCAGCCCCCCTCTTCCTACCTCCACCACCCCCTGGGCAGACAGCCTCGTCTCCGCCAGTAAAAGACAAACAGAGTGAAGGCATGTGAGCAGAAAGACTGGCAAATACACGGCTCCATAGATCAATAGCTGGCCAAACAGAGGCAGTTGTTCAGAGCCTGGCTCATTCCACTGATAGAAGTTTTTTTAGCTAACACAAAGGGCAGAAATATTAGAGGAATTAAGCATGGGAGAAATATTATACATGAGAAGACAGTACAGAGAATGCAGGACTAAGTGTAAAAACATGCTGCATTAGCAAGTTTTCTCACAATAGGAAGAAACCTTTGTGTTGGGTTTATAGTGTGTTGATTTTCAAGAAACGCCACCGAGGGGAGAATATTTGGTTGTCTTTAAGAGCATAAAGCTGGATTTATGGTTGCATGTAGGTCTGCATCATGTAGGTACGTCATATCTGACAATAGCATTATGTGCTCTCGTACTCGAGCGTGCTGTAGTGGTGTCGTTTTGAGACAGTGTTGTAGTTTCCCCTCCAAATCAGAAGGTGGCAGTAGTGCTGGTATCGGCTGGTTATAAAGATGAAACTCCACAGGGCAGAGTTCTTTCCATGATTTCAATATCTTCTGGCAGACATTTCCTGTTTTAGAACAGCAACAATAGCGGCCGACATGGAGCAGTGTCTTCGTGAGCTCGTAGAAGTCAACGAAGATATCATTGTTCTTTTAAAAGTATTACAGCATAAGCGATGAAGAAGGAGGCAACGTAGGAGATGGGCCGTGTGACCGCTGAACAAAAATAGGTTAACCGACGGGGAATACCAAAATCTAATAATTATTGATTATACTAATCAAATAAAGGTACAATTGTGTTAAATTATGTGGGTTTATTCATGAGCATAACCACACAGGCTTTTCAGGGGCAAAAAGTAACAGACAAGAACAAGTAATGAACAAAAACAAATGAAGTAATATACAGCAGAACTCCACAACATTTGTTGCTGTACAGTCCTGGCGTCACATGATCATAAAGTGGCCAACCAGGAGGGGGTGTCTCTGCGTTGCCATGCCCCATAGTCACAATCTGAAAGAGGTGCACGTAAAGGCAGTGCGGGCCAACGCGGGTCTGTCCAAAGTGACGGTGTAGGTAGTGACGCGTGACGTCCGCACGACTATAAATCCAGCTTAAGGAGTGGGGTATGGGGGGGGGGGGTGCTCCATACTATTCAGCAGGTGTCTCTACTGTTCTAAATCAATTACCTCTAGTCAGTTGATGCTTAGGGTAAGGGGGGGTATTGTAAATCAGCTTGGTGTCGGGCCAGATTAGTGACTGTAACGGTTTGGGAGGGAAGCTCTTTGGTCAGCATGGACACCTCCAGAGGCCAACATGTTGGTCTATTTCACACAGTACTAGAGTTGAGCAATACATGGGCAATAAATGATAACAGCATTTTTGTAACACTGCCAGTTATAAGTGTATCCTGATGAAGCCTAAAGATTTAAGAAAGAACTTAACATAGCATTTTAACATGAAGCTGCTTTTTCTTAATGACAGATACAGCCCTATTTACTTAAGTAATGGACAAGGACAGACTGATATCAGACATCCCTGCCTCCCATAGACTTACAATAAATTGCTGTCTAAAAATTTTTAGTCAAATATTAAGTGTTTTTTTCCCCCAGGACTCATTTCCATGTACATTCCATAGCATTTGGATCCTCAAAAATATGTCCTGGTGGTCCATCTTCAAAGATTTCCTCCATTAGATTTCTAGCCGAACAGAGGCCTTGATTTCTGCCATACTGACCTATGGTTGAAAGATCTGTTTAAGTTAAACTTTTTGTTTTGTTTTAATGTATAAAGTTACACTAATAAGAGGCATAAATTTACTTTATCGTGCACTACTTGGTCATGTTTTGAGTCAGTAAGTTAGCATTTTGCATTATCTAAGTCCTCACCCCTCACACATGACCCCTTGTACTCCAGTACCTCTGTCCCCTCTGTCCAAACATCATTTCCAGCTCTAAAAAGGTTTAAAAATGGCAGTTCAACAACCAAAGCACAACATCATGGTTCCTCCATCCACTAATTGTATGCAGTCTATGTTTCTAACAATGTTTGTGCCTACTCAAGCATATAGTCGTGAATTTATAACATATGTACCATGAAGTCTGACCACATGTTTTGCCAAAGCTCATTTCAGGGTATACAAGGTGTACTTCAATGCACCATGAAGTCCCTGTCCCAGGAAGACAAAGCAGCGTGTTTATAAATGACACTAAAATGCAATAGTTGAAAAGTATTTACATGCCAGTGTTCCAGGTAGCCTTCTGAGATGCAAAAGAATCTACCTACATAGAATTGCAAGTGGTGTAAATAATTCTTCTAAGTGATATGCCGTTTGACCTAGGCCTATCCATATCAAGAAAAAGTGTCTTCAACATATCATTATCGACCACCCTAATGAACAGTATACTCTCAGACTCTGATGCACCACTTCTGTTCCTTATACCATACAGACTGGGCCTTTGAAGTAGCATTTTAATTTGCATCACATCAATTGAATATATAGATTTCATCATTTTTATCAAATGCCCAGTTTCTCATCTTACAATTATCTCCCTCAGCATAAAACATCAACTAATATCCAACATTTGTCTTTGGTGTGAAAGCAGTGCAATTGGTTAAAAAAAAAAAAAAAAAAAAAAAAAAAAACTATCAGTATCCATCCCCTGGTCAAATGACTCTGCAGTATTCATGGGTATTTATCGACTCCAGATGGAAACGCAACACCCAGGTCTATCTGTCGCTATTTTTCACCCATTTTCCAGCACGTTGCTATGATGTCTGGAACAAAAATAGCCAGACGGGAACAATATTTATTGTGTTTTTATAGTCAGGAACAAAGTGCAATGGTGATTTTGTTCTTTGTATTATGTGCAACATTGGTAATACAGCAAGGTGAGAGATCTCCTGATTCTCCAAGAGGAAATTAAAGGAATATCACAAAAGGCCCTAAAAATACAAAACAGAAAGGCAAACTTGTCTGCTGACACACCTTTGTTACAAGGTACACTACGTTACAAAAAACTGCTGTAAAATAGTATTAAAAACATTGTTACTTCATTCTGTCCATAAAGTTTCTCAAGTCTCATTTCACATTTTATTTTTTTTTTACTTTAATTAGATTTTGCCCACTCCAACTGGCACAAATCATAGAAGATTTATCCAGACTGCTACTATTGGCATTGGGTCAAATAAAGCATTTAATTGCTTGTGGGCACTGTGGGGATGAACTCTACGTGTCAAACTGCATGCTCAGAAACAGTTCCTTATCTCTTGCTTATGCAAATCTGCTTGAAACTACTATGTTGTTGGCAACAATATACCATTAAAACATGCAAGTGCTGAATATAAAGGTGAAGACAAACCACATCAGCCTTCATTCACGTCACAACCCAGAAGATTTTGTACATTATATTGGTTGGTTAAAGGCTTGTTTGTCTAAAGCCAGAGGTAAAAAGTGTGGATTGTGTGTGGATTTCACCTAACAACAGAGCATGTAAAAAGACACAGGGAAAATAATCTCCTGAGGTCCAAGGTACAGAGGAACAAACCCAGTGTTGACACAGGGAAGGGTTAGACGAACTCAGAGAGGGCTGAGAAAAGCCTGTAACCAAGCATTTGTGTTGGGAAACTAAAAGCCTGTGCCTGATGGTGAGTGAGACAAAGTATAAGTCTCTATTTAGAAAGGAGGCCCTGCTGATGAGGAATGTGTTTGGATGAATTCTAAAAAAACACACACAAAGATTTGTTATGCTAGGATATTCCTGGGTATTCCTGCTCTACCTGAAAGATTTAAGACCAAACAGATTAAACATGGGATAACTGTTGTTGCAAATGAGGAAAAGGAGGACCCCCAAGGTCCTAATCCTCATCCTCGCCTGCCTTCGACTCCAGACGGCTGTCCTCTCAGCCCGGCTACCTAGTGAATAGAGGCAGGTTCTAATAAGCTGTTCTATCTTTCTGTCAGTCTGGGTTTCTCTGCGCCCTGTTCCCCTGCTCTCTCCCTGACCATCTCTCCCTCACTATCTTTGCTTTTTTTTCTCCTTTCTGTCTGAGCCATGAGGCAGTCTGTAGGAGCAGATGGAACCATATATCCCCATTGCTCTCCGGAGGGCTGAGGATTTAAAATGTAAAAGAGATGAGTGAGGAATAGTAGAGGCCAGTTGATAAAGGGCCAGAGGAGCAGCGACTCAATTTTACTCATGTTCATTAAACAAGTACAGTATGCCTATAAAACTATCACTGAAACTATCTATAGGGCAATAAATTACAAAGATCCCCTTTTACTTTGTGAATCTGTACATAGGAAAGAATATGGGAACAATATATAGTATAAAGTACTTCAAATAGCAATAGGAGTTACTAATAAAGGACTGGTTAACAGAAAACTAATTCACTTTAATTCTAGTAACACATTTACAACTGAGGTTATTCAATGTCAAATGACTTGGAACAAATAATATGATGCAATACACAATATGGCATATGTATTGTACAATATACACTGTATATTGCATGTCATATATACATTACACCTACTGTATGATATAATTCATACAATATATCGTATCTGTGGCACAATATATGTAGTTTATCATTTATACTGCATACAATATGTATGTAAACAATTGTGTACAGAGCGTATTGTACAATGGATGCGGTATATATATCATATCAAACAAACAAAACATATTGTTCTAAAACCATGCATGCATGATAATCAGACTCCCTGATGATTAGACCAACCAGAACCACTATTTATTAGAAAAATGTCCAAATGGACGTGGAAAATGCACTCACTGTGGAAGGGGTACCATGCTATGACTCAATGCATGTTTCTTGTAAGTTATTTCTTTTCAGTTGTTAAATTTCATGAGACTGACACAACAATGTGGTGAATATTCAATTTCTGTTTTTTCTTAGCGGTATCATTTCTTTAGTCTTGATTTGTCATGTATCAAGTATCACAGAATCACTACATAGTAATATTATGATATTGTTCCATATTGTGAAAGTAACTCTGTAGTTCTCTGTAGTGTGTGATTCCCACAGCTATATTATCAAGCAAACACCAACTTGTTCTAGTTTTATTGTTCTACAGCAGAAAATGCTGTTCTGACCATAAAGTAGCGTTTAAAACAACAAATATCTGCTTTCTTTAACTTTCACTCCGAATCAAAAAAAAATCATCCTCATACTATAAAGAAATCATGCACACATTCATCATGATAATTATCAGTATGATGGAATTTTCATTATGACAACACTTTTGGTGACATCAAGAAAAAAAAAAAAAAAAATCACAGGTCAGAATAGTGATATGCTAAATAACATAAGCAGTTTTCTGTGGCTCATCTTAAATTCGCTTTCTCTTCAAATTATTTTGGCCAGAAATGTGGAGACCAATCAGTTTTCTTCTGCGTCTCACCTTAGGCTACCTTTCATCTAATGAGAAAGTATCTGGACACTCTTTAGCTGTCGTCTGAGAAAAGATTCTGCTTCGTCCTCCATCTCTGGGTGGCAGGATGACAGACAGGAAGAGTGAAGAACAACAGGCCGACAAGGCTGTGAGCGGTACAATCGATTGCCGGCTGACTACCAAGGTCCATTATACTGACAGGCCGGAGCCACAACACGACGACCTGCACTCTACTGACGCCCTCATTACTACCTATGAATTTCTCAGTGGGACCAATCTCTCTCGTGCCCCATTCCTTCATACCTTCTCTCTAAAGCACTCTCCCCCCAGGCAAAACGTAGCATAGCATTTTACTGTCAATCTGGTGGAAGTGTTTTAAAGGGAGAAAAAGCAATAACTAAGGACCTGCAGTTAGTGATGCGCACTAGGCAGACAATCGACAAAGAACAACAGTGGGGTATATCCGCTGTTCTGGGGAGCCATTTTCTGAAGAAAAATGTGACCTTTTTGAGGACGTTTAACTGTCTGTGAGAGAAAACCTCACCATATTAAACATATCTACCACTACCCTATCTTCCAGCAATGCTATCTTCTCCCCTCATCCTCCTCCCCAACACCATCCACCTAGTTATTCTGAAATCCTCAGTCCTTGGAAGACTTATTTATATACTCTCTCCTGCCCCCCAGTACAGCTGCAGATAGGATTTACCTGCAGCTGAGACAGCCTCCAGACTATCAATTACCTACCAGTGTAGAGTCACTGTTCTGTAGCTTGCCTAACAAGGCATACACACACAACACACACAGATCTCTTAGACATATCCAGTTAGAGAAATTCCTTAAGTCTTAAAACAAAAATCCAGACAAGAGCTTTTCACCCGATTACACTGCCAGTTATATCAAGTGTTCTATCAAATAGAAGCATCACTAATTAGCGAAGATGACACTGATGTAATCTTCAGAAAGTAAACACTACAACACATAAATCCCTCAGACATAAAAATTAGGTCACTTCAAGACTAAATAAAGAAGCCTTAAGATCATCACTTAACACTTCGACAGCAATACATGTTGAGAGAGTGTTATGTGGATAGAGGCAGGAGTGAGGAGCTTGAATTTGCAGGTTTTGGAAAGTTTGGGGAAAAAAGTGCTAACATGCAAACCGTCACTCTGTAATCCACTGGTATAGTTGAAGTGTTTGACTGGTCTGTGATGCACTGAAAATGGAGATCTCCCCAAATTCCTCCTGACATGGCATCTAAGACTCTAAAAACGAATGGAGTGACCACCAGGCCTTTGCACTTATTGTAAGACAAGCAGGGACAGGACCTGTCACTCACCACCCCAGATCCATCCTGACGCCCAAAGTGCCTCTGTCAGGTCAGCAAATGAAAAGCCATCAGAGCCAGTGCTGAAGTCATAAAGAGGAAGTCACTCAATGGACTGGTTAAATGCCATCTTGCCAGATCCAGTTAAACTTGGCTGTGCATATATAGCACACAAGCTGTCAGTTCTGATTCCATGGCTTTAGTGTTTTCCTGATTCTTCTTGGATACACCATCATAGGTGGTGAACAACCATCTATGAAACGGACATCTTGTCAGGGGCATGGACCAACATTTACTAATAAAAATCTTATGAGTCTGCAGCCTGCAATCCAGCGAGGCCTGGTCATGTAGTCAGGCCATGCAGCCAAGTGTAAGCCTGTCAAGTAAGATCTAAGGAAGTGAAATCCTTTTAAGTGAGCCATCGTGTCTAGCCACAGCAGTACTGCTGTGATCATTAGGATAACATATTCGGGTCAGAGAGCTAATGAATGTGCATTAATGATGGACGGTATGGTAACTGTCTCTGTAAAGCTAAATACTCCTGAGACACTTGCAGCTCACCATCAAACCATTAAAATCACTAGATGAAATGCATGAGATACATAGATTTTTTTTCAAGCACTCACCAATGGGTACAAAAATGTGCTTTACATTAATTATGAAATGAAGCAATAGATGCAAAGTTACAGCATTGCTGTCTCCAGATTGGTGGAAAGTTGCAATAAACAGACTGCATGAAGAAAAAAGATCTAGCCTCTGAGATATTACATATTTGTTTGTGGAGTACTAAGTCTGTCATTTTAGCCTTCATCTTTGCAATTTAAAGCTAAAAGTGATCATATAGGGAGTTAAATGACTGAAAACACCAGCCACATTGCTAACCATGATGTTAGCAAAGGATACAGATTAGTAAGAACTGAAATTCAATAAATTCTTCCATTGCAACAAAACTGCCAAGCAACAGAGCTGTTTTTCCATCATTATCTAATGAAATAAGTTTGCAAACACTGTATTTTCATATTTTACTGATAATATTTCCAGTCAGTGGCCTGAAAATGGTCCCTGTCAAAAAAAAAAAAAAAAAAAAAAAAAAAAAAGCCCTGGAATTTCCCCTCTATGCTTCAGTACTTCTGAGTAGCTGCTAATTTTGAATTAATGCTACCATCAGGTAGCTAAGTTATGCTAACAGACTGGATATTGTAATTAAGTAACGTTAAAGACACATCACATTCACAGCTGTCAACATAACTCACACGAGAGGTCCAAGCTGTCTGCTAGCCCTTAAATCATAATAGAACAATGATTTACAAAATTAAGACTTGTTGCAGGCAGCATATAGTGGCCATCAATAGTATTACACTTCAAAATATTTGCGCATTAACCTCATTTTCAAGCCACAGCTGTGAATTTCAAAGAGGTAACTGGTTATCCCTTGATTTCCCGTTTCTTTAACCCATTCCCTTGTCTGCCTGTCAGCCAGGGCAGCCAAGTCTACCATGTTTAGTAATGTAGAAGCAACCCCTTTATCAGGGAAGAGATTTGTAGGGAAGAGGCAGGGGATTAGCCATCAAATTACCAGGCAGACAGCATCCCTGCTCCGGAGGTTGTGAAGCGGTAATCGCTGAGGCTGAAGGAGGAGATCCAGATAAAGGTTTGGGATTGGTGCTGTGGAACTCCAAAATCCACAGTATGTATAAATAAAATATGAAAGTGTTTCAAATGACTTTTGCTTTTTGTCCCCTGTTTTGCTGTGGTAATGCATGTCATAAGACATCTGCAGCGACTACCACTGTTATTAATATTTTCTACTCATGTATTTGGGTTCTGTGGCAAAATTACACAGCCCAATATCTACTGCCAGAGTGCTTGGAGTTTGATAGGAGAAGGCTTTCTAATGCTGCACCCAGGCAGACAGGAGCGGTGGAATTAGATTTCAGTAGCCTTGCCCATGGTTCTTATATTGTCACCCTCTGCCCTCCCTTAAACAAGCAAGAGCTCTCCTCAGAGAATACCCCCCGGACACAGGAATGTTTCATCAATGCCTCAGCCGCCAGCATCCTTACAGGGCCACGGTGGACCAACAGGCCCTGTGCAGCCAAGCTATAAATAAGTCAGGCATGATAATGAAACCAAATGAATCTCCATCCATCTTCCCAAAACAAGCCAGGGACCTCAGAATTTGGCAGGAAGAAGACACATTGCCTGTGTGTGAGGATGTACCAAAGGGTGAAGAAAAACTACTAATACTTAGTGCTAACAATGCTTCTGCAGAGTCTGCACATGGTGAACTACGACTGCAAAGACTTATTATTCCATTAAATGACATCTTACTGATAGTAATAGACCAATTCAGCAGCAGTAGACGATTGAAAAAGAAGTTATAACTTTTGGAGGAAGTGACAGGAGGGCTGATAAAGTAATCAAGTCAAGTGTCTGGTCCAAGTCAAGCATTTGAAGGAATTGGGAGGCTGAGCAAACACAAGAGATGGCTGTGGCAAAGGGATAAATCAGCAACTTGACTGTATTCCCAGGACTGAGCATCAAATAAATCAAGCCTGCATCCAATTTTATTTGCTTTAAAGCAATTTAGCATCACTGTTATCCCATCATACTCAAAAGCAAGGTAAAGCCACAACCTTTAATTCCCTTTAATGGTAGCTGACAAGCAATCTGACCTCATCTCCTTGTAGAAAAAAAAAAACAAAAAACTTTATACACGTATAAGGTTTTGGCAGCGCATTGTGCAGTTTTTTGTTTTTTTTTTTGTGATAAAACAGTACCCATGTAACGGAGAAGCAACACTCAATCTTAACCTCTTAGTTTTGAGAAATGTCCTGCTTTATGGAGGTAGCACCTGTATGTATTCAACCTGCATCACTGCACATTTCATATACACGGGTCTTAGCCTTGTCACACAGGGTACAAAAACATGCAGCTGCCCCTGAAAATGGAGGCTGTTTCAATCAATGTGGAGGTGTAATGGGATGATATAGAATTGAAATGAGTTTTTTGCGAGGAGGGAAATGTCTCTCTTTGACAAAGCAGATTTCTGTTCCCACTGAGAAACCCATGGCTGAACACAAGGTTTCAAATGGAAGGTGCAAGGGCATGAACACAAAACAGACCTTTAACACTGAGCATAAATTACAGCCTGATAGTTTTAAAATGGAGAGTAGAATGCACTACATACTGTATAAAGACTGAATGGACTGAATATAAAACACTGTGGTTCACTTGTTTCTCCATTCACT
Source organism: Sphaeramia orbicularis (assembly GCF_902148855.1). NCBI lineage: Eukaryota > Metazoa > Chordata > Actinopteri > Kurtiformes > Apogonidae > Sphaeramia > Sphaeramia orbicularis. The sequence goes on along the minus strand of NC_043973.1, from coordinate 13,391,279 downwards.
TGCTAAGATGAGCCTTCAAGGCTTCTTAAAGCACTCATCACTAATTAGCAAGAAAAAATGTACTGTAACCTGTCTGCTTACTGGAATATGATATGCCTGTGCACAGCAAAAACATACTGTAGACCTCTCTGTTCTGGGCAGCTGAGGTAAAAAAAAAAAAAAAAAGTTGTTGTCAAAACACTGATTATTTCAAACGGTAAAGAGGCCAGTTTTTTCCAAACCTTTGTTTTCCTCTGTACCTGTCAAAGTGAATGAGCGACCATCTTATTTAAAAAAAAAAAAAAAAAAGCAGTGTCACAATGGAGTCCAGAAAGTGCCAATCAGCACAGCTAAGACATCACACTGCTGGTGTTTGTTGATTGACACCACACATTGCTGAACTGAACCTGAATCTGGCACACTCACCCCTTGTAGTTGCATAAACATGTTATTTTTTAAAAGAACAGTTGATTCACAATTACAGTCTGTCATCATAAAACAGCTACTCCTGACCTTGTCACCGTCAGGCAAACAGTCCTGACACCAAACAAATGAAATATCTTCCACCACTGACATTTTTAATTCCCGAGACTGGATCATAAACAAAGCTATTTGGCAGCTTCTACAACAAAAGCTTCATACTTTATTAACACAAGCTTGTAGGTTTTTTTTTTTTTTTTTTGTCATTGTACACTATGCATCATATACAAATGTCTGGCTCCACTGACACAATCGCCTTCTCAGACATTGATCTGTGATTGTAAGCAACCTCTTTCATGTCCCAACTGGGACAAGAGTGATTAAGCAAATCCATCATGCGTTAACAGGCCATTACACATCACCCAATTCACCAATGATGAGAAATCAAGTTCTATGGAAAAATCTATATGCTCAGCCCATAATTACTTTTGAGAAATCCAATGGGGAGTGAGATTGAGTGAGTGACGGCTCCAAACAGAACAGAAAAACAGCAGAGTAAATCCTGCTACATACTCCACAAGAACAGACAAATTTCTTGTCGCTCCCAGATTGTGTCATTTTGTTTTTGCAGACCAGGTTTGGGAGTTCAAGCTGCTTGTTCTCAATACAACATTCAGGGCAGAGTTTTTTTTCCTCGTGCACTGTCTGAGAACTATTGTGTGATTGGTCAGGAATTCGATGTGTACATGGTTAATGTCGGAAAAGTACAGGATCTCCCAGAAGTTTCGGCATTTGAGTTTCTCAAGAAATATAAAATATCCTGGCCAGAATTAACTTCATTCTTGTCCTTTCCACCTCAGGAAAACAAATTTCTCTGTTTTTGTAGAGTATGTAGCAGGCTTTAGGCAAATATATTCCTCAGGTCACATCCTGGACATGACTTAATGTTATCTCCGGTGACAAAGTGACTGAGGCTCAGTCGTAAATATGGAATGTAGGGTCGACAGACAGCATGGTGGAGGTGAAGGAGGATGACCCACAGGTCAACCAATGAGCACCAGGGTTGGTTTTGTTTAAAGGAATGACTACGGTCGACACTTTTTTGTCTTGTTTGTTTATGCTACTGTGCAGCTGAACAGACATTGTAGCAGTCCATCTTGAGTTTCGCCTCAAGGTCATTTTATTTTCATCATGTTTTTTTTTTTTTTTTTAATCTAGCCTGTCAAGTCAGGGGTGAGCTTGTTCAGTGAGTCACATTGTACTGCTGAATCATTTAATAAACTAAATAAAACACTAATATACTGAAAGAATAAATAATAAATCGATATAGGGCAAGTGCAGATTTGTTACAGCCAACAGAGAAAACACCAGTGGACTGACATGGACCTGTGGGGAAGTCTGCCTCTTTCAAAGACCAGACTAAACCAGACAGTCACATTGTCTACACAGCATTCTCTGGACATTTATGACAGCTTTGATGAACAAGTTGCAAAAGGGATCATTTTCCCACTGACACCATTTAGTTGAACTGAGTAACAAACCTACACTGCAACAACTGCTAAATTTATTGTGACCAAGAACAAGATGTAGGAAAAGTTCTCTGTCCAAAACTTTCAGATACAAACACATAAACATTTTATTGTGCTCTAAAAATGGATTTAAGACATAATCACAGTGAAGGGAAACATTTAGGGCTGCTTCTTTTTTGAGACCAACGGCCACAGCGTCAGACTGTAGGCTTTAAGTCGTGTGTTTCCCTGTTTTCATCATAAAAGATAAAAAGTTGTGAGCATGTATTACATGCTATACTTTGAGGAAGCAGATGCCTGAGCATTTTAGGGCTCATAATTTGTGACTTCCAAAAGTTCTCCTCCACAATTATCTGGGATTTCAAAGCCTTTCAGTGTCTCCTTCTGACTGGAATTCTTTTCGCTGAAACTTTACCCTCCAGATTGCCCAGGGAGATAAAGACAACTGGAAAAACAGGTTGTTTGGCCTCAGTGTAGGCCTAACGCAGTAGAACGGCAGGGTGCCTCACCTTAGCAGCGGTAGCTAGGGGACATTCTATGGCCCTTCTATTCAAAGTCCTCTGAATAAGTAGGGGAGGGTTTTGCACCAGACAGGGCAATTTGCCAGAGAGCCAGCCAATAGAGCTAAGCCAAGACGAGGTTAACTATTGTTTTGGCTTAACAAGCAAGAGTGAGCAAGGACAAAGGCAAAAAGGGACAAAAGAATAGCAAGAAAATACCTGACCACTGAAGTGTAACACGTCAACTTATTTGGTTACTTCTATCATAAGAGTCAATTTGTTAAATGGCATGTCCTGAGATTATGATTTTAGGAAGGGGGATAAAGGGGTTGCATCAGAGATCAGGGGAGCCAGGTCAGTTTCAAAAAATGCACCTGTGCTGTATTTGTGTCATCAGTGCAGATTTGTTTCCTTCAAGAGCTCAAGAGTGGTCAAAGTTTATACTTACCAATGCATGTCACTTAGGTCCACTTATAAGAAAATAAATCCTTTTCTTATTCCTTTTTTATTGTGGAGCACTTATTCCAGAGTGAGACAATCCAAATCCTAGCAAAAGAAAATCCAGCAGTATCCACAAGAGATTATCCCTGCGCGATGTCTTATAAAAAAAGAAAAAAAAAAAAAAAGTATGTGAAAGAGAGAAAGGGAGCAAAAGTGGTCTCCAGTTCCTCTTCAGTTATTCCATTGACAGCGTTTCATTAAAAAGCAGAGAGGAACTGTCCTTTAGGCTCTCCGGCGATACGTTTCCAGCTGTGGCTAAAGAGCAATGTGGCTTAGGGAGAGATCCTTTACAGGCAAAGCTCGTTCCCACACTGAGAGGCTGTTCAGGGACTGCCTTGGAGAAGCCAAACCCACCATGTGATGTCACCAGTGTCAAATTTCAGTGAAAGGGGAGGAGGCTGCGGGGCCTTACCTTTTGAACCTTGACCAATGGGAAACAATTTTGCTGTGCACCTGAATGAATAATAATACATTAAAAAAAAAAAGAAAAAAGAAGAAAAGGTTTGCGGTGTAAGTACACGTGATGTATTCGTGCAGCTTAAAGAATCCATTAGGTCTTATCTATTGACAGGCTTTTAGGCAAAGAATGTGACCTAAAGTGAGCTCTTATGCAGGCTTATGATAAAGTAAAAAGGCTCAGATGCAAGAGGCTTCATGCGTTCATTCCGCCTTCAAACGGAACTTCTGCATGCCCTTTAAATTCATTTCCCCTTGTCATTATCATAGACACTAAGAGGTTAATTAAATGTGACCGTGATGCATACAGCATAAGTGTATTCTCAGGGGACACTGCCCATGTAATAAATGTCTAGCAGCATGTTCTGTGGAAAATACATCAAAAATAATTTAGTACACACTGGGGGGAAAAAAAGTAAGAAAATAAATATGCAAAAAAAAATCCTCATTCTTAAATCAGCAAAGTGTCGAGTTTAGACACACAACACAATGGTTCTCACTCCCTCCGGTCAAACTCTGCTAGCCATGGAAGCTAATCATCCACAACAGATGTTCAGAAATGTTCAGTCGGATTTATGACGGAGCTCAGAGGAACAGCCAAGTCAGCCTCTGGTGCTGTTTTTCTCTTCCATCCCTAGAAGGACAAGGGATTGCACTGAGAGAGGATGTCAGCACAACCACCACCACCCCTTAAAAAAAAAGGGGGAAAAAAATTCTCTTGCTCTCTGAGATTCACCATCCGAGACGACAGTGCCTTAATAGATCACAGAGCCTCGGGACCCCGGGGGAGAGGTTTGCTCATTTATCCCAATAATACTGTGTGGACTGTAACTCTACTCATCCAGCAATACTTCAACAATGTTTCACCCTCCATGTAAAGATGTTTTTGACTTTGTTTTTTTGTTTGTTTTTTTTGTTTTTTATCATTGCTGACGCTGCAAGCTATGACCTCAGCTCAGACAAGAGTTTTATTTCAGCCTGTACACCATACCATGCTGCATGAATCATTAAATTATACTTAACAACTATATCATCATGTGTTAGTGTTTACTGAAAAGGAAAATTAACTTTCAGGAACATTATTGCCCTTTGTGGTTCCATTAAATTAAACAGGGCAGTGCTACTGTACCTTAAAGAAATCAACATTTAAAATATTAAAGTGTGTTTTTAAACCCACCAAGAAGGGTTTTCACAAAGAGCAAGTGGTGATGAAATGTCTTTTAGGCTTTAACTCCACTGCAGGAAATGGCGAACTGGGATGTGTTGTGCATTCTCTTTGTTGTTAACAAAGAGAGACAGTCTGATTTGACTGGAGGCTGCAGATCTGCATACAACAGACTTTTTCAGCAAAGAAAGCATTTGTTTTATCTTCAACTTTTCTTGTAGTTGAGAACAAAATGGGATCTGGGTTAACTGATTAAAAAGTCATTTGAGTTATGGAGCTTAAAATATAAATACAAAAGGAAAGACTGAATGTGTCGACGAAAGTGTCTCAGTGAAGCGTTGAGTTGCCACGTTCAATTCAACATGTATTATTATAATGGATGTCAACTCAACAATACTAGCACAGCAACACCACTCCAGAAATACTGAAGGAAGCTGAATACCTGTGAATAAAACCAAGTTGTCTTTGTCAATAGGGTAAGTAAACTTTACTTCTTAAAACCACTGAAAGACTGCAATGAATCTTAAATCTATGGGGAATAAATAAATAGAAGTAATATATACACAACAGTTGCGCAAGTGGCCTTTCTTCTAAACTAAGGTGAACAATGTGGTCCCTTTGCTGGGATTATACAAATAATTACTTAGTATTTGCTCATTAAAACAGACTTAGATGTATTTTCCTGATATGGGATTAATTTTGAATGATAAAACATGCTTAATAAGACTATTTTCTTTAACCCAGACACCGGAAGAACTTATTTTTTCTGCAGTGAAACATGATAAAATTGAGTTAATAACAACTATTCTTTATGTAATAAAATAGGTAAGATAAAGAAGTCACAGAAGTCTCTACTAGAAGGACGAACATATTCCATAATCTAATGATTCACATCATTTCCAATCCATTCAGTGACCCCAGTCAAGCTGAAATAATCAGAATAATTGGATTCATAAGCAAGCATCAAAGGTAAAAAGAAATAAAATAAATAAACCTACTTAAAAGTACATCACAACTAACAGTAGAAAGGACAAAAGAGCACAGTGTATACATTTTGGGAAACCCTCATCCTGACTGAAAAATGAGAAACCTTCTGGAGAGTAATTATCACACCCACACAGTCCTGAGGAAAGGAGGAAAAGTATTTTTGTGGGAGTAAACAGTGTGTGCCAACTCAAATGTCACCTAAGATCAAAATGCTGAACACTGCACAGCACTAAAAGGTAGAAGTAAAGATTATCGGCTGTTGGTCTGAACAGCAGAGTGGGAGAGACAATTAATTGTAAGCCAGGGTAATGCAGTGTAGTGTGTCAGCTACACAACATGAGTCATTTCATCTCTTAGTGTTATTTCACTTTAGTGCGATGTACAACTCCAAACACACATACTCAGGCTGTAACCCTAGAGTAAAGCATGTTGCCTAGACTGAGTTTTTGTACCTTGGGCAGTTTTAGGACTTATCTACCCCCCACCTCAAAAGCTTGAAAAGACTTAGACACACCCCCTACTAAGTCTGAGAATTTATAACATTGTGACAAGCGCCCATCCCCCTCACTCATTTCTTTAGGTTAACAAGCAGCCTCACCCTGACTCAAGCCAGTAATGCTACTTAAGTTAAAGTCCTCATAAAGAGGAACACCCTCAGTTTTTTTGTATGACCAAATGTTCTGTTGCTCCAGGGGTTATCTGCAGGTTAGCCACACCTGCACCTGGCCAAAAACCAGAGCTCAGTGGTATCTAGCTCCACCATCTGACAGCAGACTGTGCTGGATGCCGTAGGATGGGATGAATCACACTAGCCCTGGGCTTTATCAATTTAACTGTCTGCAGCATCTGACAAAGTCGGCCAAAACCACTTTAACAAGGTTCAGCTCGGAGCTAAGAAAATAAGCAATGTGGTCTGGGGTCCAAAACTCACAGGATGTCTAAGTGAGGGATGTGTATCATTTCAAGTCTATTTCTGCTATACTGACACACTTTACAGTCACCTAGAACTGCTTTTCTCTACCTTGTTGAGCTCCAAAGTGTACTGTGTTAAGTTTAAATACGCCTTCATAATACTGTCATTTATTCTTATTTAACTGCAGATAAAAGTGTTGCTCTCTGAATGGCAGAGGCTGGATGTTTCAACCAGATATTATTTTAACTAATTATTATACCCATGACCCTTAACTAGCTATTTGAACTGTTTAGCTATGTTTACTACTACTTTTACTATATTTATGGTAGCCTGTATTGTCAGCTGTATGTTCTTACTAAAGAAGCTACTACTATGCTTCGCCTCAAAAAAATCTAAATAGGTTTCCTCTTAATTCACTTCTTAGCTAAAACTAAATTACGTAGCTATAATTAGCTGTATGCTAGCTCTCCATTGCAACAACCAATAAAATTACAATTATTTTGACCCTTTATTAACCTATCTATTCCTTTTGCTATGCTATATATGAAAGGTCTTTACATTTATCTTAAGATTACAACTTTAAACACATTTATTGGCTAATAACTGAGTAGGTCGAAATCCGGTGAGGCGGTCAAACCTCACATGACCTCTCGCTTTGGAAATAAACATGTAAAGGAATCAACAGCAAACACTACCTTGTTTTTGGATCCATTTTAAGTTATGTCTTCAATTATATCTATGATTTTTTGCCAATTTAAAAGATTTTGTGTGTCAAGAAAGTCACAGTATGTTGTAAAGATAGTACCTTCATCCTAATGTACCATTTAGTTTAGAGTGGAACAGCTCAGTGGACTATATCTCACATTAATGTGTCACCACCTCAGAAAAAGGCTGTCACCATGACACATTTCACCGCCTTCTTCACCTCTCATATTGAAACCTGTGAGAACAACTACAAGTCTGATCAAATTCTGCTGCAAACACATCAGCGGCTTTGAGCAGCTTGTGAAGGATAAAGTTATTTCAAATGGGATAAAAAAAAAAAACAACACATTATTTCTAACTTTGCCTCTCTTTATCAGTGTGTAATATTTGTGTTTTGTCTTTTTGTCACCTTAGTAAGTAAATCTGGATCAACATTTTTATCAGTTGATCTTAAAAAATAACTGCAGTAGTATCCCACTATACCGGTTGTGAATAATTAGCCTAAAACAACAATGTATTAAATAAAATCTCTTATCCTGAATAATAATTCCCTTTACATGTGTGCAATATCTTGGGTCACTGCTAAACACAATTCTGGGTGCATGCCAGTGAAAAAATGCTGTGTCGTAAAACAGTGAGCTGTGAAAGTCAGTGTGCTGCTGCTGATGGGCTTTAAGACTAGCACTATGTCATTATGTCCGAGAGCACAGCTGGGCAACACCTGTTCGCTTCGAATTCCCAGCCTAATTCACAATTTACTGAGGCCTGGCTACTGCCGCTGTCTGCTTGTTTGCTAATTCACCCTCAGATTACAACTGCGCTGTCATCACGATCATATGCATGGGTCCTATTATACCTTAACACGGGTTAAGGGAATTTGCAAATTACTAATGTAACCTTAACCTTTTAGCCTGAAATCCAAGAAGAGATAAGGTGTATGGGCGAGCTTAAAAGCTAAGCAGGGAGCATGTGGTTGCATTAGGAGCCTGTAGATTTAATTATCTAACTATACATCTGCTAGGCGTAAGCTAGCAAACAGACAAGCCAGACATTGTTGGAGGATTACTGCTTCTGTAAAGTCTTCAAAAAAAAAAAACACCAAGGGCATGTTTTTGGCCCTGAATTTCTCCTCAGGACTGTCTGCAGATAACACCGGCTCCAGTGTTGAGAGGGAAGGTGATGGCACACGGCGACAGGAGGTGTGAAAAAGACAAGGACAGTGGGAAAGCGAGCACATACAAACACAGATAAGATTGGCTTCATTGTGTTGACCTTCAGTGAGTGGCTAAGAGTGTACGTGCCTGTATATAGGGAACGTTGGGAGCATGTGAAACTGTGCATGTGTCCCTGAGCCTTGCTGGGCCCTACATGTGTCCGCAGAGGAGGGGCGTGTTGGCGAGCCTACATCGACATGTTAGTCACAGACGGAGTAAGAGAGCAGCAAAAAGAAATAAGGCTAAGACAAGAAGCGGAGAACCGATAGAGGGAGGCACCTATTTTCCTGCTCCTCGTTGAAAATCAAAAACAACGAGCGCTCTCCATTACACTCTGCTGCTGACAACTGGCAGGGCACACTCTCTAAGGGGAATGGCAGAGCATGTCGGCGAATGCATGAGACAAATCATTTTTATCTAGGACCCCGGCGGGTATTGACAAACCGGGGATGCATTTAGATAGCCCAATTAAAATGGGGAAATGAAGCGACATTGAGGCACTTTACAGCACTGTGCCCCCTCTCTACCCTCTGGCCCCCTGCGCACACTGAGCCTCTCCAGAGACTCCGACTCCTTGCATGCTACACTCAGCGAAGGGTATGGGGGTGGCGATGAAAGACAAGAAGCGGGTGGCTCAGAGAAAGTCGCTTTGAGGTAAAATATGCAATTCAGAGGCAGTAATGTTTGTGAGAGAAGAAAAGGCAGTTCCAGTGATGTAGCATTGTTCTATTGCAATAAACTGCACGCCTTGTTTTCATGCCATCCCTCTTGAGAAGCAGTAAGACACAGTTTCAAGTATCACAAGAGGAAAGGCTGATGGAAACAGCAGGATTTGGGGAAAAAAGTTTCTACACTTATGAGGTTTTGCCTTTTTCAAAAAAAAGGAGTTAATTGTATAATACGTAACATTTCCTCATTAACATACGAAAAACTTAAACTTGTGCTATATATGTACTTGTACATACAGTATATACAGGGTGCGATTTGTCAAAAAACACAGAGGGAGGGATTTTTTTTTGTTGTCGGAGTGGGGGGGTGGGGTGGGGTGGGGTGGGGTGGGGGGGGGGTGGCGGCAGCAGCAATTATGTACGTGGGGGTACAGTCCATAACTAACATAACTAATGCTGGCCTGAAACAAAAGTGAAACTTTACATACTTTCAACATCCAACTCCCAGGTTCTATTCCTCTTTTATATACCAGCTCTTACACAAAATTTTCACAACTTCTAACCTTTATTCACTGGACGCTCACGTTTACCCCCCCCCCTTTACGGCACCCCAGTGCATGGGGATGTTCACGAATTCCGAGACCGCAGACAGTTCAGTTCAGGTGAACGTTAGTGCCAGAAATGTAGGATATAGGTATCAGAAAACTCCTGCCTGTTATTTCAGTTGGTTGGTTGTTCCCCCCCAGTGGTTTGAAATTCATTAAGAAGAAGTAGGGATGTAAAAACAAGAGGGGGGGGGTTGATCTCCCCCCCAACAAATTGCACCCTGAGGATATTGTATTAAATGATCCCAAAGTCCAGTATTCTAATTGAAAGAAATCCATCCTTTTATTCAATGTAATGGCCTCATACCATCATATTTCTTTACTAATGTATAGCATTATTTGTACTTCAATAAAATGAAATTACCTAAAATGAAGGTATGTCAGTAAGCGTAATGTAAAGAATACATTACTTGGTCTATAAACATGATTTCTGCCAGGTGTTAGCAACAGGAGACTGGATTATGCCTTGAACTAACCCACAGAAAACAGTAATGAGCACAATCTGCTAAGAATAACAGATCTGGCACAGACTCCAGTTTTTATTGCAACTACACATAACATGGTCCGCACTGGTAAATCCAGATTACTTTATTCACTCACTACCAGTTGATGGAAACAACTTTGCTTCACATTGGCCACAGTTTACATGGAAATACGGTCACAGTCACACAGAGGAGATCCCAGTTGGGAAGTGAGGCATATATCGGGGTCAAGAACAGCACACAAAACAAGGGATTTGATGCAACTCTGTGAAACTTCAAAGGGTAAGTTGGCAATCAATGATATGGATGTTGGCTCCATTTGTCCAAACGTGTCTTAGCGAGTGACCTTCACTGTCATCTATTTCCCTACTCTCAAGCCTCTGCATGGTTCAATTCACTGTTTCTCTCACCTGAATATGTCTCCCTGTGGTCTAATTTTCAGACTCTCTATTTGTCTTTTTGGTCAATGATCACTCCGCTGAGATTACCATCAGTTTTTGGAACAGAGGGGACAGTTTTTGACACGCACAGGAAAGAAAAAATAATAATATCAATCTGAGTCATCAGAGTGCTTTGCTAAAATGTTACCAGACCTGGATATCCTATAAGACGCCTCACCTTCTGTGTAGGTAGGCGACAACAGCCTGGCTAGTCTGTTCAATCAAAAGGTTGTGAGTGTGGAGACAGAGCAGAGCTGTGGTGTGGTGTGGTGGGACCAGCTGCTCCCTGGTGTTACATTTCACAAGCCACCGTTAACAGATCCGAAAAGATTCAAGCTGTTTCTACACTGCATTCTGTTTCGGGGGAGGCTATTGTCAGTGGAGAAATTGATATCTCTGCCTCCTTTATGAGTTCTGCCCGGATGTTTGCAACATCGCCTTTATCTCACGTTTTAAAATGGTCCGCTGCAAACTGTCACTTTCGCTAAAGCACTAAACTATCACAACATGTGGCTGGAAATTTTACAAGAATAAGGGAAATGTGTACAGAAATTAACATGACAATGGCATAAGTCGGTGTTTAAGGGAGGATTTTTCTTTAAACCGATGATTCTATTGAGAATATTGACTTGCATAAAAAACAGTGTTAAAAAGCACCTTACAAAAGATGAATTTCAAGAAAGTAATAAAAGCCTTGTTTCTGGGAAATGAGTGTTGAAATATTATCTTGTCAATCATGTTTTCCATTAAAAAAGTGATCTAATTTGAAGAAAATCTACCTAACTTTGCCTTAATAAGATATTCCAGCTAATAGAGTAAGATTTTTCAGTAACACGCTAAAACAATGGTGTCCATAGTATCACGGCAGAGGAACAAGACCATTTGCATTTTTTGAAGAATCAGAGCACTTGCACATTTTCTCAGTTAAAGAATGTTAAATCTGATCTAAATATCTGTATTGTTATTGCTGGTGATAAGTACAACTTGCTCATCACTTATTTTGGGGGAGTACCTATTCCTCTGTTAATGCTTGATATCCAGTTTCTTCTACTTTGTGGTGTAACTGGGTTCCGTCAACAGGTCAGCTTTCATATTTTTCCATAAAAATATGATCTTATACATAAGATTTCAAGTTGACGCTGCCATAAATCAAACATTTTCAATTAAACAGAAGTTAACTAACAGTTTTCTCTAGGTTTTTGGAGGGTTTCAGAGCTCGGAGTTTGGGGGTCCTCCTGCAAGAACTGTTAACATTTTTCATTAAAAAGTAACTTTATGTCATTTTACCACATCTGCGTACAAACACTTTTAAAAACTAAGATAAATACTTCTACAAAGCCAAAAAACCAAAAAGTCCACTTGGAACCAACTGCAACCATTAGATGTGCGAAAGTAGTATAGTTGTTTTTGATGTTTTCCAAATACTACATTAATTGAATGTTAATTTGGCTTAAGTGTCAGCTAAAACATCTGCACCTGATACCTACCTGTATTTGCCCCTCACCCAGGAATGAGATTGTCTTCCTTATTTTTAGAGTAAGAATCTCAGAATATTAAGTCATCTTAAATAACTGTATTTATTTTGTCCCTTATAACACGCTTACATTTTGGCATTTTGTTTCCGGTATTTTCTGTATAATTTTTCTGCGACTGGACTTTCATCCTTGTTTTAAGAAATCCCGCCAAGCATAATGCGCTTAACACATTGAAAGATTTATTTTTTTTACTTAATACAAGACAATCTGGCTGTATTTGAAGCTGCATTGGAGCTGTTTCTGCAGTATGACTCCAGACTGAAACAGCAGCCACTACCTTTTACAGTGTCTTTCGTGTGTAAGTGTGCCACGTGTGCTGTGGAGACTGATAAATCGGAAAAACTTTCAGTGATAGGTACCTAATAAAAGCCCTGCAGAGCAGTCTCTCCCAGCCCCAGGGAGGCTACACTTTGTCTCTGACAAGGCAGCCGTCCAGATGCTTTCCCTCAATAAATTTCTGACTCACACAAAGGATAAGGCGCTAGCACTCAAGAAGATGGGTAGTCTGACTGGCTACAGCAAGGAAGTGTCGACTGCTTTTTATAATATCACCCTTTAGCTTCATGAATGTCCACTGCACAAGAGTTTTTTTCAACCGCCCAGTAACAACATGCAATTCTCTCACTGATCTGATGTTTTTTTCCAAAAGAATGAAGCACATAGGTGTCCTAATAGAGCCTTTCAGTATTTTACTGATTTCCCATTGGCATCCAGGAAAAACAGCACGGACACTGAGATGCATCCAAAAACACAAATCAACTTCAGCATTGTTAATAGCTCTCACAAGCTGGTCTCCCCAAGCTTTGCACCAGAGCACATCACCTAGCTAGAATCAGAAGGGAAATGGAGGTGGAGAGGGTCAGGGAAGGGTGGGGGTGTGGGGGATGTGAAATTATTCCCTCTACTGGAGAGGAATGCTTCCACTGCTAAGAGGAAATAAGCCACAAATTATGAGCTCCGACTTTCATGTACAACTGGTAATGTTCTAATGAAAGGAGGATGATGACACTGAGAAAATATGACTCATGTTGCCTTTTCTGTTATATAAAGGTTTCATATGCAACTGTTTAGCAGTTTGGCTCCAATAGAAAACTGAAAGTTTAAAATTTGAAGGTGGGCAATATTTTGCTCATAGTTTTGAACTTCAGTGTGATCTTTTACTTTAGTCTGAGAGTTATTTTGAGGAACTGAATAGTTTTAGTTTAATTTTTTCAGGTATCAAAAGCCTTGGTTTATCGACTCTGAAAGAAAGCTTGACATCAGATACTACTGAAGGCTCCATAATGTGCATAGCCATTTAATTCTATATCGTTATTGTTGGACCTACTGAAGATTTGAATAATTAACACCTTCAGCTAAACCTAAAGCCAAACTTGAAAAAATAAGCCAGCTTTGCTGGGGCTGAATTAAGGTTCTTGATTAGAATTGCTGATTTTGACAAACAATACTGGTTAAAAAACCCAAATCTGGTCCCACCATGATTTTGCCGCGAGATGTTCCCTTCCAGTTGCTATGGTAGAGCTGAACATTTTTCGGGACCATTAATGAGTTAGTGGCTTTTTCCTGCTCCAAACTATCATTGTTATAGTGACCTTTATCACCCTCTCTTTCAACATACAGTGTGCCTTAGGGATTTTTTTTGTTTGTTTGTTTTTTTAAAGTTATTTTAGTTTTAGTGTTTTGAAAACTGTTTTATCCAGTTAGGCCTACTTACACTTCTAAACCTGAGCTCATGAGCAACATAACAGTTTCATCACAAATGGAGGAATTTTTATTATGTTATTTCAGTGTTTGTTGTTCATTAAAATACACAGAAGAAACCCCCCAAAAAATGCTCCTATTCATTCCAACATGGATAAGAACACACACACACATAGAACAGATGATGAAAAGTCTGCTGAATAAAAGAGTAATCCATCACTCGTGCCATTTTGCATTTGCAGGGCCTCCTTCTTCAACAATGGATTGAGTGACAGGGAAAGATAAGGGCCCTCTGTCGACCAAAACCAAGAGCACATGGGAAAACAACGGTAAAGTCATCACACTACAAGAGGAAACTAAAAGCATGCCAGGAGGAGTTTGTCCAATCACTCTGTTAAGAATTGGATCCTATGAGATAGACTCTGTTTTAGCCTTAGTTTACTGCTTTAATAGAGACTTTAACAGTTATTTCCTGATATTTACTAATGTTATGAGGTATCAAAATCAAGGAAAAGACTAGTTTAAACCACCACATACAAACTTAAAGTGAACTACTGATTGATGACTACGATGTATGGAACTGCTCTAATGAAGGGATTGACTTGCATATTTTCAGATACTAGACAGACTTAATACCTAGAAACAAACCTCCAAAAACCTGACCTGATAAACACAGGATAAGTGGTTGTTCCACATGACCCTCTATGGATAGTGAAGTGGACACATACTACTGAAATCTGAAATATAATAACAAAATACACAATAATATATTAAAAAAAAAAAAATTAACTAATTGGGTTTTATCACATTGTTCCACACTCAAAAATAATAAAAGACTTATAATAATTATAATAATAAACATATAAACAAATAAGAAATAATAACTGTGGTTGTTTTAAAGTGCTTTATAAATAAAGTAGAGAGAGAGAGAGCTTAATTGTTAATCTTCCCCCTGTAAGTCGCTTTAGAAAAAAGCATCTGCCAAATGCATAAATATAAATGTAAATGTAATAACAAACAAAAGAAAATAACTTCTCAGACATTTGTCAGTTTTGTTTTGTTTTTTAAACCTCTGGTACAGTGGTTCTTAACCTGGGGTGCGTGCCACCCTCAAGGGGGTGCAAGAGATTCCGGGGGGGAGGGCCCAAGGCTTTGTCTGCATTGAGGTTACAAGCTGTGAAAATTATATTTGTGCATGTTAAAGAAAAAATACTTATACACCCAATAAGATAATCAAATGTCCGTATGAACCCACTCAAAACATAATTTGTCCAAATTTAAAAACAACAAGCTATTTAATAGCCACACTCTCTTGACTTCTGAAACTTTGTGACCCCCAAAACCAGAGCAACAGTCTGGTCAGGTCAGATAGGTAATTCATCTGAGTTTTTTTTCCTGTTGTCAGTGTATCATCATATGTATAAAATACCCTGTCTGCAAAATGCAGATGACTCATCAGTATCAAAAAAAGAAAGTTGAGAGTTACTTTAACTTTGGTTTTAGTGAAGGACAGTTTCGATTGGGGGGAGCTGGCTTGTCTTGGACACAAGCAGGGGGGACTCCAAGGAAAAAAGGTTAAGAACCACTGCTCTAGTAGTACATCCCTTGTTAAAATGTAGTATTCACAATGATCTATTTTATACACCAGAATCCAAACCCAAAGACACAGTTGAGGCTAAATGGCACTATGATGACCATTAGTGGTGATAGGGCTGTAAACGGGATAGAAAGTGTGTTGTAAATGCAGTTAATAAATAAGTAAATAATTGACCCATGTTAAGCAGTAAGCGGAGACTCCTACATCTTCACAGGAAACCTCTGTGCTTCTCTTCTCATTAACCATTCAGAGTCTGGAGTAACAAATGAGCTTCAGCCGACTGACTAGAAAGCTAGCCCAAAATAATTAAGGAAATGAAATATTCAACATAAAACTTCTTATTATAGCATCGGCGCCTCATAAATTCATAGAGAAGCAAATGAGTGGATTAATTTGAGTGCTAATGGAGAAGAAAGCCACTCATTTCCCTTTCCTCCCATTCGACTTCATTTAGCCTTTTTAACAGCTACACCTTCTATTACTTATCTCGGGATTTCTGGCAAATGGTTAAGAAAAAAAAAAGATCAAGCACGCTAGGTTCAGGGCATCAGACTGCTTCATTATAAAAGAGGAGTGTGTGGCCAAAAGACCAAGCTAATAATAACAAATATCTGAGCTTAAGTGCTCTAAGGGGGAAAAGGACCATTTTTCAATTAGTCTGGAGCCCTCTGTGTCATTTTTTAACCTCTTGATGGGGAGGTTCTGCCAAATGTCCACATGCTGGAGTACAGTGCTCTTTGAGGGCATAAAATAAAGAGGACGATGCCACAAAGACAGTTATGGACATGGAGACTGAGGAGGACACCAGTACACTTTAACCCCACTTCATACAAATAAAAAACCACTAAGCTCAACACTTCACAGGGACTGTAAAACCTCAGCTCTTATTCATGTACTACCCTAATCCCTGTGCTAATATCTCTAAAGTTTTGCATCTTTTCAGTAACAGTTTGGAATAGTCAAACACTTTTTGCCCCAAGTCTTTGCATTTATTGCCTGAAGTTCATTTAATCTCGAGGCTATTCGACATGCGGGATGTCTACAAACAAGGATCAATGGAGGATCATGTGATAAAACACCAAAGCATTACTGGGAAATGAAAACCACAGCATCTCTTACCCATCTGTTGTTTTGATAGTCACTTTTTGTCCTTTAAAATATCTGTTCTTACATGTTTTACTCACATGCTTCTAAGGAGGCAGTTGAATAGATATCAAAGCCTTTAACAGCAATGAGATTCAGGAAAAACACACAGAAAATAGATCACTGGTGATGAAATTATCATCAGTCGAAGCCATACATACACGTTTGATGGGTTGTTGGATGTCAAACTACTTTGATCCTGTTGGTTGTAGGGTTATTACATAAAATGAAAACTAGAGTGAAAAAATAATTTCATTCATGTCACTTATTTTTGTGAGAAAAAAAATAAAACAAGAAAAGGAACTAAAACAAAATCTGGTGGAATCAGCTGTTTTCCGTTTCCCTATGTTGTTTATGGTTATGGTGAACAGGAATAAAATAAATTCATATAATGTGGAAATACAATTGTTTAGTGATCCTATTCAGCATTTATGTCTCAAGGCTTTCCTCATAATACAGGAGTTTTCAGGTTTTATCTATGCAACAGACTCCATTTTAGCTCAAATACTTAGTTTTTCACCAGAAATGAATTTTCTACTGGTGGTCAAGTATTCCCAGTATTGCAGTTGTATGCTGACTTCATCAATCAGCAAGTTTGTTTTCTAAACAGTGTAGTAGTATTGGGGCTGCAACTAATAATATTTTTAACAATCAATTAATCTGTAGATTATTTTAATAACTAATTGATTCATCGGATAAACACAAAAGAGTCAATTTTCCAAGATCTGTGTTTAACCCAAAGCAATACAGGCTGCAGACAAGTCACTAATGATTACATCCCCACAATGGCTCTAGGTATAGTTAGCGAACACTAGCCTGCTGCCTAGACTTGTTATGGCTAAAGACTAGCAAACTATATTCTTCAACCAGCTCCAGTTATAGGCTATCAAACTAGTGTTGTCTGTATTAGTTCCAGTCAGCGATAGGTAATGTTAGTCAGGTGGCCTGATAAACAGAGATGGATGAAAATGTTATAATTACAGTAGTGCCTAACTAGCTAGCGGGCTAAAGTAATCACGACACGCAGGCTATCTGAAGCTAGGTTTACATTATGTTCCCAGTTTGCCCGAAACATTGTGCGCTGTTGGATTTTTACCATTTTTTTTCCCCCAGATACAAGTTTTGTTACATAAACGCGCACTACGTTTCAGACAAACGTGGCCACCGTGAACATAATGTAAACCTAGCTTTAATAATCTGGCCCAGCATCTGAAGCCTCAGCCATGCTGCTCTGGGTTTTCCTGTTACACAACACAGCGTGTGGGCATGCCTAATGTGCTCAAGACCCAACAAATCGACTGCCGAATTTGTTGCCAACTCTTTTAAGAATTGATTTGGATCAATTTAATCAACTTGTTGTTGCAGCTCTAAGTAGTATACGGCCAAATTATGCAAAAATTAGCCTTTTTTAGTCAACTCTTTAGTTTACTTCTGTTTGATCCTTAGCTAAAACACTAAAATGTTTTAATGTTACAAATATACAAATTTTATACTGTATATTTTTATGTTGAAATAGGTTTTCATTGCTCTACCTCTAGAGTTTAAAACCACACATAACCACCTGGCTTCTTCAACTTTGGCTCAGTATCAGAAATCAGCCAAAACTTAAATGAAATAATGACTTAACATTCATCATTGTAATACTTTTTGTTCACATCTCCCAGCCAAACTTAAAAAAAAAAGTAAACAGTTAATTCCATAAGGAGACTACAGACACCAAATAAAACTAATTAAAACTTCAAAACTAGAAGAGTTAATTGAGAAAATATTTGTGAGCTGAAGCCCTACAGAGGCAGCGGGTGGATTATCTTCATGAGTTAAAGGGAACAGTGTCCATGCTGTTGGTCGTCCTGGGCACAGCAAAGGCATGAACATTCCTGAGTAAATAAATTCCATTAGGGCTCCCTACTGTCTAACTCACAAGCAGGACATTAACACAGGGCCGCCATGCTGGCAGAGGAGCACTAAAGCAGCCTTGTAAATCCCATGTACCAAGAATAATCCAATATTTCAGCTTGAGGTCAAAGTGGTAGTGTAGGTCACACCGTGGGTATTGCTACCCAGTAAACACCGCAAGCCTTCATGATCACAGATCAGACTTTAAGAGGTGCTGCGTAGTTAAAGTTAGACTGTCAGAAAGGTAGCATCCCTGTTCCCCCCTCTGCTCTGAGCTGTGCAGCTGATCCCATCGGACAGCCCCAAACTCAAATGCTAGGTGAACCGTGATGTAATTTCCCCCAGCATCTCCTGATGCGTTTCGCCTGGTGTTCACTGCGAAGAAGCTCCCCGCTAGGAAAATGTTCAGATCACTTCTGATCTCTGTAATGAGTTTTGCCACTCCTGTTATATCTCTGAGAATATTAAGAGCAGCAGTGTGGTGGACAAACACCGCCTCTCTGTCACTGTGTGTCCACCACCACAGTTGGACTTGTCTTTTCTGGGTGACCTTTGTGTTTCACTGAGCCTGTTTACATGACCATAAAAGTCCAATAACTGGGAGTAATCAAGTAATTGTAATAATCCAATCTAACGCATTTACATACCCTTAAGAAATGTGATAATGGAAAACCCTGGTTTAGATACTCCAGTCCATTATGGGATTTCTTTCAGAGTATGTACGTATGAAATGATTGGTGACTTAAACATCCTGTTTTTGTCTTCCGCTCAGGTTTGACTACATAACTTCAGTTTTCTACTATTTTAATTCTGTTTACACATGCACAGAAGTAAAAGAACAAAATAAATCAGATGAATCTGTATACATGCAGGAAGACATCGGAGTATTGGGAGAAATCCTGGTGGGTTAATCCGATTTCTCATACTCAGATTACTGTTGTTATCTGATAAAACAGATCAGATTATCCTGTTTACATGGTCACTTGAACCTGGTAACTCCAGAAACCAGATAATGATCGGTGTATTGGTGTGTATGTAAACAGGCTCAGTGTCTCAGGTACAAAAACACACGATGTTTGAGCTTTTGATACTTAGATGAGAACTCTGATCTCACACCACTCACTAATGGAGTTTCAACTCAGTTTCCAGAGTAAAAGTTTGCCAGTGTAAAGTGTTTTGTGCACAGCTTGAATACATAGAGTTTCCAAGTTTCTGGGGTTTTTTCCCTTCCATCACAGGCAAGAGGTGGTTCAGGTGAGTGGTGGATCGATAAACTCCAGGACTTTGCTACATGACAGTGGAGTCCGTCTACCAACACTTGTATTTGATGACAAGCAAAGGCTGTGTTCTGGTTTAAATATTTTTAGAATTATAATACATAATAATAATAATAATACATTATAATACATGGTGGCACACTTTTCATTCTTTTTGTATAATTTTACTTGTATTGAACCAGGCCTTTATTGTCTGCAATTTATAATTACACACAACAATACTTTTGCACAATTATTTTCTTTATCATACTGATGTAGAACATACAGTACAAATTGCTGTTCTAATTGTGCCTTAATAGTGTTTTCATATGCATATTTGTTTTTTGTTTTTTTTTCTTTTTTTGTCTTTTTTTTTAGCAAAAAATGTACAATTGCAACAATAAGTGTGTTTCTTTTTTCTTTTTTTAAACCCTGTTATATTTAGACTGCTGGCAACATTATGCCAATAGATTGATGCAATGTGAAAGGAGAAGTCAGGCTGGTACTCAATATCAACAGTCTAACCTGGATTCTCCAATAATAATAACGCAGTTCTTTTATAACAGAGAAATTGTTCAAATAACAGGGATATGCTCAGATTCTAACACCTCAGTCTATACAGTATAATAGTGTACAGCTCCTAAAGGTCTGGTTTTTCTGCACCTTAAGACCCACTTTCAGATGTTTTGGAAGAAAGCAGCAATTAGGTACCAAGGTTACAACAGCTGGAAGACAGAAATAAATAAATAATCTTATTTTCGTCTCATTTCTCAGACAGCATGATTTATGTTATGAAAATAATAGATTATAGGTATATCTAGGCTAGGTCAGCGCTTGAGGGCTAAGTGGGTAAGACAATGCCAAACGCCAGGAAAGCTAGGGCAGTTTAAAAGTTGATAAAGGTCTTCCCAAGTGTTTAATACTGTAATGCAATCTAATACAACATCCGTGCAATAAGTATCACTTCTGTGCCACTTTGCCCCATCCCATTAACACACAGTGGGACAAAGTAACATAAATATCCTGCAGCTACAGCGTAACCCGATACAACACCGCAGCGTCCGAAACCTCAACTAAGACTCAACATTCTAACCTTCCCACAGACGGTGTTTATTGCAAAGGCTTGTTGGGTTGTCTTGCGCGACACTGTACAGGTGTTTATGTTACCACCTCCCATACATTACAGCGGTGGTTTAAAAAAAAAAAAAAAAAAAAAAACATGTATTCTTGGGGAAAATGACTCTTCTGGTAACCCTATGCCTCTTTTTCTGGGGAATGGTTTGGAAATTGTGTCACCAGATGGCCGATACTTGTGGGCGGACCAGCCACCATGGCAGCAAAATATGTTCACTGCTGAATTAAACTAACCCTGTGTCCCTTAAGTGACTATGCAAATTAGTCCACATGTCAAATTCACTAAATGAAATTGGCAATTTAAATTAAGTAGCTAAACAGTAACTAAATATTACAAGTGGGGCAAAGAGAATGTCCACTTGGGAAAAATACGGCTTGAATTTTAAGGAGCAACATGGTCAGCCACATCAAATATTAAAGGGCCAGGTTATCTTAATATGTTCAAATTAAAAAGCAAAGCGCAATCTTATCCCCTTCAACTTGCCCTGAGTTGGGGGTGCTGATAGCTTAGATTTTGTGCATATTCCACTGTGTATGGACCAAAAAGAGAATTTCAATATGGCAAAAAGCCTTGAGCCTTCTCATGTTAAAAGTGTAAACATTAGGCATAATTTTTTCTTGATAAGATACCATAAAATACTGAGTTAGACTTAACCAGTAGCAAAATCCAGCAATGGGTTGGATGATATCCAAGTAGAGAAACAAGATAGTATAATTAAAATAGAGGAAAACTAATTGCACAACTTTTCATCTTAGCTGTTTGTCATCCATATGAAACCATCAGCTTTTACATAAAAAAAAGTTCATCAAAATGCATGTATTTGACTTGATTTGAAGGGGAACATCTTCTAGTTTCTGTGTTTAGCACAGAGCTAAAAGATAGCTCAAACTATCTTAATTCCAACATGGCTCAAATGTAACCCAAACCCGTAAACCACTTGCCAGTAACTGAATGAAAAAGTTATGAATAATGGGTCTATCATAAGTAAATGTATTTCATTACTTGTAATAACCTCAGCTTGTTTAGATTTTAGCATTTCGTTTAACATCCATTAAGGCCCAGGTCTTACAGCAGCTAGATATTAAATATTCTTGTTAGAAGAAATCCATCTTTACAAAATTTGGCAGACTTTCTATTTATGTATTTGTTTTTAACTCAGTGTGGTTGTATTTATTTGGATTATTTCTAGGCTAATGGTTTGCATAATATTACAACAGAGAAACATGACTGCTTTTTGCCGTCTGGTTTCTTGTATATTTTTCTTATTCAATAGTTTATTGACTGAAGAAATCTCCCTTTTTTCTTATATGCTGACAGACACAAACCCTGTAGCTGTTTCTGGATAAAATAACATGCACGCTTCCATTTGCAAGTGCAAACAGACCAGTAAAACCCAATCAATAGACATTATTGGCTCAGTGAGGGATGGATTTGTGAGAAAGCAAAGACCAGGTCCAAAGGGAATTCCTTTGAAGGAGGTCTCCTTAAGTAAAAATGTGAAATGAAAATTTCCTTTGGACTCAGCTGAAAACCTTTTATTCATCATCCATGTCAAACAGAGGCCACAGCGCAACTTCCACCAGTAAAAGGGCTAAATGACATGAGCTTTCCACAAGCGCAGCACACCGAGTTAGGATGAAAATAATCAGAGCAGACAAGAAATTACAAAAACATGCTGTGACCTTTCAAGTCTGAGGGGGAAAGGCTGTGTATACATTTACAAAATGTGAGGGGACAGTGAAAAAAAATTCCCATCACAGAAATTGGAGTGTGACTAATGGGTAGTGAAAGAGCCGGTCTGTAACCTGAACTCTAAAATAATCTTGCTCAAGTCTCCATGGCCACGTTGGGGGAGCAGTGGGGGTTTGACAAGGGGGAATGGAAGACCACCTGCACAACCAGCGGAGCCAGCTCTGTACTGGCACCACCATTTGTTACGCTCCGGATTCCCATTACTTCAGAGCTAGGTTGGCTGGGAAATCCATCTCCTGGTGTCAGGTTTATCAAACTTCTATGCAAAGGGAAAAGGTGCAAAGGCTCGGTATAAGGATAGAGATGTCTTTACCAAAGGTGCAGGAAATCCACTGTATGAAAATATGCCCTAGCACTGTGCTTTGATTTTGTGTTTGTCTAGAAACACTGAATACCAGAACATACTTTGTAGATAATGTGGAGGCTGAGAAACAAGCCTCTACATTAAAATTATAAGCAGCAGCATTATATGCATGCAAACCATTCTCAGCAAGCTTAGTGTCAGCCCTAAATTTAATAGGCACTTGACACACAGTGAAAGCTGCTAACAGAGGCAATATATGCTGTATATTCAAGGGCAGCATTAGTCAAGCTTGGTTTGAATGCCAACTGGGGGAGTCTGAAGCAAGGTGAAAGGCTTCAATAGAGAGATAATGGGTGGCCAGCAGTAAAAAACAATAGTTCAAGGTACTGATGCACCAATCCAATATACTAGATGTGTATCTGCACCAATACTAAAGCCTATTAGGGGGATTAGGTTTCAGCCAGGGGCCGGTCTCACACAGATAGACTCTGACTAAGGCTTCGATCTAACTAATAGTCAGACTTCAGACACATGTCGAAATGTATCTGCTGCACAAGGGCTGTTTAAGTTCCCGTCTGCTCTAAGTAACATTTAATTTGCTTTGAATTCTAGGTAAATTAAACAAGTTCAGACAATACACAGCTGACCTCGATGCCACTTCAAACCCTTCAGTTCAGCTCCCTGCAGCAGAAAATGTTGACTTTTAACAGTTACAAGAGACTTTGCTGGCAAAATTCTGGCTAAATTTACTGGCCAAAAACAGTGCCAATTAAAGCTTCAGGAGGCAGAAATAGAGGATGTCACATTGTTCCATGATGGTATGGAAAAATCAAGCCAAAAATAGAGATAGGATGATTAATCAGTGCCAATAACATAATAATAAATTCTCTCCCACCTACATTTTTAGATTTGTTTGCTGTTCATTTTAACACTTATCCATGTTCTAATGTATACAGGCAAAAATAGTGAAGTTTTGAAATGTTGAATATTGTTAAGGAAAAGGAGTGGGTGATAGCAGCTGACCTTTATATCACAGTTAGGTGAAGATTCCACATTAGGTTTTGCAGACCAATCTGAAAGATTCTTGACAATGATTGCTGATTACAGCTATCAGTCATTTAAGTTAATGTCCCTTCTCTCTAGAAAACCAAATCCATGACTGAAGATTTTACCCGATCACAAGTCTGAAAACAGAGCCAAGCAAAGTTTCCTCACCCCCCATGAGTTACAATATGCTGAAAGTTTATTATGGACTTTTGGCCTAAAGATGCCAACAAAAAATACTACCTGCTGAAGCTTTAATGTTTCAGGGCTTAGCACCTATGATAACTCAGTCCAGTCAGGCCCAGGATCGTTACCTTTGACTAAATAATTGACGTATTCTCATCACTTTTTATTACTAGTAGGTTACTGCAGTCTGTAAAAAACATTTCCTTCTCACTTCTCAATCCACAATATTATTAAACCACAAACCAACCACATTATAGTCTGCTGTATAACCTGTGATTTCCCATTTTTCAACAGCTGGTGCCACTTAGTGTAACCTATTGCCATAGTATCAAAGGTCCTCAACCTAAGGGGGGTAGGTTCAAAAAACGTTTATTGACGAGAACTGAAAGCTAATACATGGCTCCACTACAACAGAATCCACCAGTGGAGCTACTTTACTGCCATTTTGGACTGAAAGCAGTTCTTTGAGGTTCTTATTTTTGTTCTAATTTCTTTGCCTTTGGGTTTTTTTTTTTTGCCATGGTCAAAGAAACTATATTGATAAGACATTAAATCTAATTATTTGTCTCATGGCATCAGTGCAGGACAGAGCTAAAACTCTGCCATGATGGACTAAAAATACATGAGACTTAAAGGATCAAGCCATCGTTGTAATCTTAAATAGAGCCTTTCTGTATTTCTGTGAAACTGTCTAACTTGTACAGGATTAATGCTGGAGGAATATTTAGACTGAACACAATAGACTAGTCTAACAGATGCCGTTTCATTAACAACATATGTAGAACAACATGATTAACATTTTCCATCACTACTATAAACACTGTGGCTCATTTTGACAATCAAGTAATTGTGTGTGGTGGAAGAAACATGGAATAAGCAAGCTTCTCAAATCCATATTCTTCTGTTAAACTGTTTCTGATTTCTTTTCCTGATGTGATAATACCTTTAATGCCATCTGCTGTGGCTCTTGGATAAATAACATGCATTTTTCTGAATTTCTACTATTTTATAGATAGAACAATCAATCATGGATTCAATCATGAATTGCTTACACTGCATATTGATCTTAGAACTACTTGAATTCTTTTATCCTTGGCACTGTGAAAATGGAGGAATGTTTTTTTTACAGAATTCAATTACTCTCATCTATTGAAATTAATTTATTTTATTGTATTTCATTTTATTTATTTTACCTTGGAGAGGAAGGTGCATTACATAATTGTGATTATGTCGACGCCAAAACCTTGAGACTGAGTGTGTTTTGTTTATCATATGTGTCCAAATGTGAATGTAGCAATGTGTAGCACTGGGACAATAAAGTTTATCCAGATCCTGAATCAATTAAAAACATTTCTAATGAACAGAGTGTAATCTTTTTAACTCAGTAAAAATGTATTATGTCATCCTCGAGAAAAGGCTTGGAAAATGTATGAATTTAAGTATCAAAACAGGGATCAAGAGGGCCAACATAGGATTTTTGTAAGCCCACTTGCAGTTGTCATTAGGTGTGACACTTTATTTAAGTGGTTGTATTTGCCATGTGGATCTGTTTAGGTTCAGGAGGTTAGGAAACAGGAAGCAGACATTTTTTCCCTCTGCTTACAGAAACAGACATCCTTGAGGCCTATCCTTTCTACATGGTTCTGTGCATCAATAACGCAGACTGACACGCACAAGATACTCTCAAGGAGAGCCAGTCAGTTTGTGTCGGCAGTGTGCTTCCCGTGAAATAAACAAATGGGAACTGACAATCCTTGTGATAGTCCATACGTTCTCATGAACAGGATACATCCCAGCCTGCTCTGTCCACCCCCTATGGATTTTACACACAATACAGGTTTGCTTTGTTTTCAACAAGACTACACATTAATGAGAAGGAAAGAGCCTGACCTCGAAGACATAAAAAATACTTCAGAGTTAATTGAACATTCTTAGCAAAGTCTGAAAAAAGAAGATAAAGTGATGGAGTGTGTGCTGTGTAAATGGCTAAGAAATACACAGAGCTTTGGGAATAGCAGTGCTGAGAACATGTAGCAGTAAAATATCTCTTAGGAGTTGAAACAGACGTGGAAGACTGTAAATTGTAGCTGCAGCAAAGCACATCTCCCAGTGGGATTTATAACAGAGGCACGGAAAAGAGGAGTTATATGAGGAAAGAGATTAACAGTAGTAATAATCAATGCCTGTATCATTTTTAGATAATGTTCTTAAGAAATGTCATGGAAAAAACCCCGATATCTAATCAAATCATTATGAAAAATGAGCAGTCTTACTGTCCCATTCCACAGCTTACTTGGGAAATGTACTAATTAGAAATACTTGTCTGAAAAGATATAGATGCAAGAAATGAGAAAGTCCAAGTAATCAGGAACAAAGCTGTCAAAGTCTAAATAACTGAGAATCATGCATCCACCCAGAGGAGCAGATGATCTGAGGTAGAAATAAAACTTGAGTTTATGGATTTGCCTCAATTTCCCATTGTATATTCTATATTTCAAGATTTGTCTACCCTGCTGATATTCCAGTGTCCTTTTTTTACAAACCCATGAAAGCATATCTCTAAATACAGAGGCACAGAGCCACAGCAAACAAAGGTACTGTAAGTAGGCTGGTCCAATGCACTTACCGCAATTATTTGACCTAACCGCAATTACTTGATATTGCTCAATTATGGTATATAATCATGGTACTATCCTGCACATGAAATATGAAAACAGCTGGATGAAACACAAACATGACACAGAAATAGCGCGTTACCATTTTTTCTACCATGTGAGCACTGACGGGGGCTTTTTTAAGGAGGTCATCTCATTGCATCTTCTCAAATTGACCTTTAGTTTAGCTAATTTACAGTGTGAAAATGCCTGTTGGATGGTTCAGGCTTTGAGACTAATTAAATGAAGTTACATAAGGCTATCATACGGAGAAAAAAAAAAAAAAAGAAAAGTGAACATAAGAAAAAAGGAAGATTAAGATGTCTATAAACTGAACAATTAGGGCTGCATTGGAGAAAAAGTAAAAATATGGCAATTATTGTAGACAACATTGCAATTGTGATTTTCATCTAAGCCTATTTATCAAAGGAAAATTCACTTTTTTCCTTTGGCTCATTTGCGAAATGTGTTTTTAGCTTAAAACATACAACACTAAAACTAACAAAAACTTCCCAAAAAAGTAGTAAATTTGGACTTTTGCTTAATGCAGTAAATCTGACTGCTTAACGGCACTGAATCCAGAATATCAGCATACAGCAGAGATTATGACAATAGGATGTAGAAGCATATTCTCAAACGTACCAGGTTAAATTCAATACAATATTAATGATTCCATACCATTCTGATGGCTATCACCATCATATGTAGGTAAAACAAATTCTGAAAACCTACATATAAAATTAACATCACCTCAAACACCTTAAACGTAACAAAGAAAGGTCATTCGGAGCAAATCTACGACCTAAATCTGGAAAAGTCATAACTTTGCTGATCTCCAAATTGATCTTAGGTGAAATGACTGAATGAATGCAGCTGATCCATCTAATGGCAGAGGAAACCCAGGTCACAGAATGCAAGAATTGAAGAATTAAAGGCTTAACATTAGTCAACCATCAGCCACACTGACCTCTAATTGTTTCTGCTTTTATGTGAAATACCACACAGTGTTTCATTTATTTCTATTCCTCTACTTAACCAGGTGAAAGTCCCACTGAGACGCTAAATCTCATTTAAAAGGGAGACCTGTCCAGTGTAAAACAAAGAACAAAAAACAATACTGTGGGTCTAAACAAACAGGGGAAAAAGAAGAAAGAAACAGTCATATGATGCATTTCCACCATTTGCTGTGAAGCTCCTAATTAGTTGAGACATTTTGCTTAGTGGTTTGGCATTTTAGCCACAGGGGGGCTGATACAGTAGATTGTATTGGACATGCTAGCAGAAAAGGCTGATTCAGGAGTCGAAATCCTTTGCTCTACTAAAATTTTGTAAAAATAAATAAAAAAAAGGCAAATACTATGAGCAAAAGAGCACAGTAAGTGTTGGAAGCGTGTCCTAAATGCCACAGCTGCACTGATAGAAAGTCATGGTGACAGTGTGGAG
Source organism: Sphaeramia orbicularis (assembly GCF_902148855.1). NCBI lineage: Eukaryota > Metazoa > Chordata > Actinopteri > Kurtiformes > Apogonidae > Sphaeramia > Sphaeramia orbicularis. The sequence goes on along the minus strand of NC_043973.1, from coordinate 13,363,069 downwards.
AATGCGTGTCAGACTTCACAATATAAGGACACTGGCAATTTGCAGAAACAAGCAATTACCCTTTTAAAATTTCACACAAGTCTCTCCTTCATAAACTTGTTATCACAGGAGTTATTCAACAGCAGTCGGGCCCAGATAGAGATGTTCATTATCCTATTGCTGAGACAAACACATTTGATGGATTAAACAGTCAAATATAACAAGATGCTTGAATTGCTGTCCTGGTTGTTAAGGGAGATCAAAGTGGGGCCTGAGGGGTCTGGTAAGTACGAGGAGCAGGATTGGTTCAGCGGAGCTCCCAGAGAACAAGAGCTGGACCAAGGAGATACGACATCAGACGTGTGCACTGCATTCCCTCAGGCCTGTTCTCTCACAACTGTCAGCCTGCCCTGCACCAAAGGAACTGCAAAGGAGGAGGGCGCAAACATTCTTCTAGAAAGCACTTCTAATCTAACAATGGGCGCAAAGCTCATTTGGTAAGGTGCTGTCTTAGTCAAGCTGCTTTTTGTTGTTGTTTTTTTAACATGTCATCTTCTGCAAATTTGCATTCTGCTGTGAAAATCACCTACTGCACACTCGTCACTTTATTTACTATTATTATTATCATTACTATTGATGTCATTCAGTCACTTTAACACTTACTTTACTTTTCTATCCCCTCTTTATTTTTCTGCTGTATTTGATGTTTGTTGTCTTGTGCTGCTGTACATTTGAATTTCTCAATTGGGGAATCAATAAAATATATCTTATCTTATCGTATCTTACCTTATCTTAAAACCTGCCACATTCAAAAGAAAAAAAAGGAAATCTCAGTAGCAATTACCAATTAAGGCCCAGTATAAGATGAGGTGAGGTGAGGTGAGGTGAGGTGAGGTGAGGTGAGGTGAGGTGAGGTGAGGTGAGGTGAGGTGAGGTGAGGTGAGGTGAGGTGAGGTGAGGTGAGGTGAGGTGAGGTGAGATGAGATGAGATGAGATGAGATGAGATGAGATGAGATGAGATAATCCCACCATGGGGAAATTTCACAGTTAGTAGCAACATACAACAGACAAGTGCAGAGAAAAAGACAGGTAGAAAAACCACAAATGAGTGAAAAATGAAAGAAGAGAGAAAAGAAATTTAGTATTTATATAAATATAGGATTAAAATTAAAATGTAACATTATTTACATTATACTGTATTAGTATTTTAGTATATGATAATTGGTAGGTTTTAGGTTTTATTTCCATTAGAAATGTGTGTAAAAGTTCTCTGTGGTGTGCAGAATGGAACTATGGGAATTGAATTTTCCGCCAGTGAGACCAGACATCATACATAGACATAAAAATATGAATGTGTGTGGCACTCACTCTGCTGCTGGAGTACTTTTCTCAGTGACACACTATATTTGCTTGCTGATGGATTGCCTTACATACAGTAAGGAAGCAGAAGTGCTGATAAAATGTTTTTTGCTTAGCTTTCAGGCACATCATAAAATAGAGGCCTCTAACTTGCCTGTTTCATTTCAGCAACTCGACAATATCAATTTAGCATTTCTGCTAATGCATGTTGGAGCCCTTGAAATGAATTATGCCTGACTCTTTTGGTTTCTTTTCCTTTCTTGTCTGTTAGGGGACAGCATGATCTTAAACAAAGAGCAGGACTGACGTTCAGAACGCTGCACAGAGCACCTGCCAACAGTCCAAAGTTTTATTAGATCAGTCGTCAAAGAAAACTTAATTTACAAATCGAATACTGAGGCAGGAGTTTATTAACAACGATTATCAACTCTAATTTCATTCTCATGGAAAAAGGCCAGTCACTCAGGAGACCGTGGATTGTTAAAGGTTAATATAATAACAACTGTTTTGAGAAAGAGAGGAAGCAACAGCCAATTATCAGCTGATATCAATTCTCCCTCCCGAACTAAATGTTTATATTGTCAAAAATGGATTACCTTTAACTTCATTAGGAACTGAATAACTGTTAATTTTACCTATTGCCTATCACAGTTCACCCATAAAGACCCAGTGCTAATTTTGTGGCATTTCCCAAATGAATTTTCCTCTCTATTTAACCTTTCTTAAATGATTTATCACCATTTTTATAATATTATCCTCTGTATTTAGCATTTTTTTCAGTGTAAATCATGTATTTTCCTATATCTAATTCACTGATCATGTAGATGTTCATAACAGCTCACATTAAAGTTGAGGGTCATTATATCAGAAACAGAGAAAACTGTAGAAAAAGTGACTTTTTCAGTAAAATATATCTTGAACTGAACATAAACCAAGTGTCTCCATCCACTGTCACTGATCAAACTCCATGGGTTTTACTGGTGAATTGATGTTGTAGAAGATGACTGTGTTTCCACGTTCATTACGGAGCCTCTGATGGGTCATATCTGATGACCATGAAAAGATGACAAACTGCATTTTATACCAATTATTTACATGTATTAATAGGATTAGTAAATCAACAGGTATTAAACAGTTTACATCAGTAGATGGTTTTGTTTAATGGTTTGGGTCTTTATGGGTTAAATCTGGATTACTGAGAATCAAAGTCAAAGCAATTATTCAAACCTAGAAATGAACAGCTCGTTTACTTTTGAGCAGTTATTTGCCCTCTAAATCAGTAATTCCAGTGAAACCTCTATTCTATGTCTGTGGTTTATAGTATGTTACTTCTGTATAACAGCCCATCGCCATGGGCAACGTTCTGATCACAGACTCTAGAGATCATTTTTAAAATCAATAAAATCATTCTCTAGATCATTTTCTCTTGTCAAATTATTGATTTTGTAACCCCGTAATTACACTTGATGTGCAGCGAGTATTAACCCTTTCATGGGGCTCGAAACCCCACTGGTTACTGGTTCAGCCTGTCTGTGTTCAATTGGCTAGAATAACTGTCACAACTGGAATCAACTCCTGTTCTTTCCAGTATAAAATATCCCATTATAAGACATCAGTAATGATTAATTGGCCCATCAATTAAAAGTTTTGTGTTCAATAGAGAAGGAAATACAGCTGCATTGTTTTGTGCTGTTCTGTTCTTTATGGTATGCTATAACTTGAAATCTTTTTCAGTGACTTAGTGCTGACCTGTTCTTTTTTATGGACTGTATATAATAATCATGTAAAATTGGGGTAGGACAATATAATCTCAGCTCCTTCCTACTGCATTTTGGACATAAAGTTGTTGAGGAGCCACAATGAGGTAGTTGTACATCGTGTGACTTTTTTTTTAATTTGTGGTTTCTATTTGCTTTTTGTTCACCTTTGTATTCTATTCTTACTTATGTTTGAAATAAAGTTCATCATTATCATTCTTTGGTGGTATATGATGGTGAGACCACAGCTTGTATGCAACTGAATAGACATTACTCTCCCCTATGATAGCCCCAAAAAATGCAGAAGATCCTCATTGTAGCCATTGTTTGTTTTGGCCATTTTGGGCGTTGAGGATAATAATGCTAACATGTAAATGAGTAAGTGACTCTGAATCACTACAGTGGCATACTATGCCTATACTGCACAGTGGCTAAAACTAATTAATCCTTTGACCTTGATCTTTGACCTTTTGAAAACAAATTTAGTGGTGACCAGGGTAGGTCACGGTCAACATGACTGCTTAGTGTGATTATCTTTGTGCTATTAAACTTTGTACATGATCACAAATAAACAAACACACAGATGAACAGCACTGCATGACTGTCAGTCAGATCACACTGATTATAAAAACATGTGGTGGAGGAAAGCCACTCCCTCTGTACATATTAACTGCTCATTCAAACACAACAGGTCTTACTTTCAGGTGGCTGGATACTAATGAAAACATAACTATGAATATTATATTAAGTTTCTGCTATTAGATCCCCCTGAATCTAAGATCTTTCAAATGGTCTCTAGTCACTGGTTTTAGTTTCATAAATGAGACAATATATTAGTTGAACAAAAGAAGAAACGCTTGATTAATGTGGACTCTATTAACTGGTGTTTCACATATTTGAGGTTTTTTTTTGTGTTTTAGAGAGTAAAAATGTATTAATAATGAGCAGAGTGAATATAAATGAGCTGCAGCCCTACATTAGATTATGAAACATGGCACTAAACTACCTCCAGCTTCCTGCTATTATGGACAGCTTTTTATTCCATTGTTACGTGCAACCATTTCGAAAATGCACCCTGTTCACATTGTGCCATGTACAGCATGTTCAACTTCAAGCTTTCCACGTTATTAGAAATATCCATCATTTCAATTATCAGTAGTACTTGAAACCAGAGAAGAGTCGGAGTGTACAGCAGAGCAGTCCACAGGATGTGGTCAGCTGTGGCACTGGTGGTGCACTGACTTAAGATGCCAAATCATTTGTGTAATGTGTCTAAATCCACACAGGAATGCATGAAGATATGTGTGAGAAAATGGTATCCAGTCCTGCATTACTGCCACAGGAGGACATATTACCGCTGTCCTTGTGCAAAGTGTGACCAATCAATTTAACTTCCCTCCTGGAAAACAACACAGTGAGTGAGGAAAATCAGCATCTGCTGGGTCCCACCCTCGGTTGTATTTGCAGAACATTCAAAGACATGTGATATCATACAGTACTCAGTTTTGTCAAAGACTTAAAAAACAGACAGAAACGGTGAGAGGCAGGCTTTTGTCTCGTCATTTCACACAGCGGGTATCAGAAACAGCCAGATGCTGTCCATCACCAGTGAAGGCCAGAGAATAGACATGTCCTATTTATCGAACAAAGAGGTCAAAGGTCAGGAGGTAGGAGCTAAGAGGGAGACTGTCACAATTCTGCACTGAAATAGCTCAATTTTCTTTCATCTCAGGCCAGATTGCCCATCGTGTGACTAGACTATAAATAACTAAATGTATAAACCACATAGTCAACTGGATGTTCATAACAAAACATACACTCTTTAAGCAGATCCTTAGGCAGGAGTCTCTCACCTCAGCGCTGTATAATCTGATAATGTCTGAAAAACTGTAGTTTATGTTGAGTTATACAGAGCAGACATAACTGCAACACAACAAGATGAATTATACACTGCAAAGGCTCAGGCCCTGTTGCAGATGCTTTTCAGTGAAGCTGTCACAAATATTTTAGTATATTTCACTAGCCCCTTTTAAACAGCACTTCTGTTCTGTGAATACTTCACCTTTATTCTGGAATGATGTCTGTGTAAACAAAATGGTGGGATCATTTGGTCCCACCTCTGTCATGGCTCTGGAACGTTTCTGGAAGTAGTAACAGAGCCGTGATAAAGGTGGAATCATGATTCCAGAACGCAATGTAAAAGGAACACCTCTCGTTCCCAACCAAGGTGTGACGTTTTGATGGCGTGTTGCGTGTGCGACCCCTGCGCCGGGGGGATTTAAAAATGAGTGTGGGCTGTGTATAGTAAACAAACATATCAACGCGACCAGAAAGATGTCGAACTAGGGAAACGCTGAGATTCGCAAGCTGTTGCTAACATTGCTAACATGCTAATATTTGTGGAACGGTGAAAGCGGTTAGCTCAGGGTATTTCCGATGCACAAGTTATACGTCACACTATATGCTGTGCTGCGTCACTGCCCCTTTGATTCCAGAATGCAGGTCCGCTGTGTAAAAGTCCAGCCTGTCTCACCTCTGTTACTCCTTTGACTTGGCCGTGGAAATCAGTCAATGGTGGAAAAAAGGAGGGATCACCATCTCACCTTGTTTTCTGGGATCTCTGTTTAAAAGTGGCTATTGTTTCTGTTACTGTTTCTGACATGGCTAACTAAACTAGAATATTGCTGGCTTAGTGTTTTAGTCTGCTCTACCACAGGGCTTCCAATGACATTTTTCATCAGATGATGTGCCAGTGGTGGGTTGGTTGTTGTTGGGTTTGTTTGTCTGTTGATAGCTTGAGTTAAAATGAAGGACTAAGCACCTGAAATGTAAAACCTATGTCACTATGTCAGAGATAGACCCAGCAGTTTGGTGAGCTATTCTCACTGCATTATTCACAATCTAATCAAATTTCATTAACTCTCCATCGGCAAAACTTCACTCTGACAGTGGCTGGTGGATAATACCTAGCTTCTTAACATAAACTTTGAAAAAATAATAAGTTTATGGGCTACTGATTTTTTCCTGTCCTTAACTATCCTTCGTGTTAAAGTACCTTAAAAGTCCATCTCTAAGCCCTTGAGTATATGTTTCAGTTTCTATGGTAATTGCATTTATACTAATGTGACACTGAGGCTTTGTGTTAACATGGTGGGCAAGAGCTGTATCAGCTGTAAACAGTTGTACGGGCACTCCTACCTCCTCCAGCTGGAGGCTACAGCCATGAATGATCTTGAAAAACCTCTTTTGTACCAGAAACACTTGCACAGACCTTCATTATCTATGTGATCACAGGAGGGCCATACCTCCCACAGTATTTTAACCACAGCCATGCTCAGTAAAAGAGCAAACAATTTCCAGAATTACAAATTCTTCATTAAAAGCCATTAGCCTGTTGAAAGGACAGCCATCCAAGATTGTCTGTATAAGCACACTGTGTGACATAGTAGAGCTTCAAGGCCAGAGCAGATGCTGCAGGTTTAAATGGAAAATTGAAGTATAAAATTATCAGACAACTTGTATAGAGAAAAGGAGTTGAGGGTTTAAGCAGCTGATTGTAATAGCCTGGCCCCTCTACACAAAAACAGATGATTGAATTTCTGCTGATTGCTCTGCCAGCCGTGCAAATTTTCATAAAGCAAAGCTAAAGCATGGAGAGAAAAAAAGAGAACTGGCCGACGATTATGAGACCTCATTTCAATAAACTATAAATAGCACTCAGACAGGAGAACCTTCATATTTATTGAGTAGTTTTTTTCCTTTTCTTCTCTCCATTAAACTCATTTAGGCAAACTTCCACAGGTACGGATGCTGTAATCCGATGTAAGCGTCACTTTGCGTGGCATACATTTGATTACAGCATCTGTATAAGGCGCTAATGCTGTTGCCATAGTAACACCTATGATTGATGGCTTTGTTAAGGGAAATAGTTACACACCATTAAACTGGTGTAATAGTGCATGGCAGTCATCTCAATAACCAGGGACAAAGCAATTACCACGTTATTAAAAAAAGGAATAGACTAATACAACATGGTCTGAGTGACGTGCGCTGAGATTAGCCTGTATGAATGCTATTTTCATGTGATTTATGTGAACAAATCACGTCCTTTGTGACCCACGATCGGGGTCATTTTTGTAGGGATAGACATTTCAAGCAAAAACACTATTAAATACCCACTGGAATATCTAAAGCTCACACTTTGTACTGACCAAGTTGGTTGCAGCACAGTGGTAAAAGAGCACAGAGGTAAAGATTGACTTTGGGGCTCTCTGGGAAAAGGACTTTCATTGCCTCACTGACACAGGAACTTTTCTAAACCAAACACCAACTTAGTCTTGATGCCTAAACTTAAGTACTTTGATGCCAAATCCTAAGTATTGACCATTAGTACAATCAAGTGTGTCCACTATCCTCAATTTATAATCTGTTAATGCAATTATTCCAATTACTAGCAGTTAGAGCCAAAATGTGTTTGACCTTGACATTTGTTCTTTGGCCACCAATATCTAAATAGTTCATCCGTGAGTTGAAGCACCAAATCTGACAACATTAAAGACAGTTACAGACTGTTCTTGAAATACTGCATTTTAAATGTTTGGATATATATGCCTCACTTTGAACATGTCCAAAACGACAGGCTGATGGACACACCTTTTTAATGGAGTTGTGATCCATGGATGGAGTTTAAAAAAAGACTCAAAGACTATAACTAATAGTTTCCAGTGTCTCCTGACAGTTCAGCGTACAACCCATTCATCCAATAACTGCTCCACCTACGGACTCACCTAACTTCCGACAGCTTTACAGCCAAGAAGTATAAAGAAAAAGCTGATACTATTTTCTATAGGGGTGTAACGGTGCACTCGTTTGTACCAAATTGTTTTTGTTCAAGGTCTTTGATACAATATGGAGGTGTACCAAACGAATACATGTAGCCTATGTGAAGAACGCAAACACTCGGGAAGCAGGGTGGCCACAAGCCGAACCCATGTGCAGGGTGTCCTCTATATACATTCAGCAATGGCGAATTTTCAGTGCCGCTGCAAAAAAAAACAAAAAATGACAACAGAGAGTATAACAGAGACACAGAAGCCGGGTTGAACATTCGAATTGTAATAAGTTTCACTCTTGATTTTTGGTATGTTGCAGCTTTGTGGCACAAAAGAGTCCACGGGTTCCTTTATCACAAAATGGGTTTTATTTTTTAACTAAAGTTGGCAAAATCAAGTGAACCTGCTCTTCTTCTCCTTCACGTGCCTCTGCTGCGGTGTTACTGTGAGGTCACGTTCACAGCACCTCAGGGAATACTGTGAGGGGTTCACAAGCACTCAGTAAATTACAGTGTTCGCTGTAAACAAACAATGAACATTCAAAAATACATAACATGTGGGGTGCCTGTTAATGCACAAATGACTGAACAATATTTTGTAGAAATGTCCTGTGTCCCACAGGTAGTTACAGAGCATAACCCCCCATTCACCCCCTTCATTGGTCTCCTTCACTGTACCAAAAACATATCGAAAATGAAAACCGAAATTGTTCTGTACCATTGCACCACTAATTTTCTATTTATTGAGTCATTTATTTATCTTTATCATTTAATGATTATTTAAAAATGTTAAAATCATGACCCATAATGATAATTTAGCATGGAAAGAGAAACTCAACAAAAACTCAAAGATGTGAAACAAGTTTTCCACTCTGTGTGTGTGACGCTGTGTATATATATTCATCACACAACAGATGCTCCAATAATGTCTACTTGAATTGTCATTTCTACTGGGATTGCATTCAGCTGTGTCTTGATATTGATTTGATGGCTGTGTCAAGAATACTTGTTCACAGGAATACCGTCCGACACTGCAGCCCATGAGCAGGGAACGGGGCACAGCCGTGGCGGCGATGATTGAGAGAACTCAAAATTCAAATGAGAGAGGCAGATGAAGTGAAACAGATGTGCTGTTGTTCAGAGGGTGCGACATGCATACAGGCTAAGGCACGCACAGCCACACACCACTACACACACAAAGCTACATACACGTGCATAGGCAGCAGCACCACTCAATCATCCTGGTCGAGGGCCAATCCATCTATTGCTGGTTGACTGGGATCCAATCACCATTCCCAACTGAGCCAGAATGAAAGAATGGCAGACAGCCTGTGAAGAAGCCCATTCCCTCATTGTAGATTGATGGGACAAATCTTAGAGCGGTTCATGAGGCATCCCATATCACAGAGAACATACCATAAAAATCTTTGGCATCATACGGTACTTGAATACAGGTCTTTAACCTTTTTTTTCCCTGTACATTTGTTGCTTTGCATTGCTGTATTGTTAAGAAGGTGTTGGTGCCGTTCAACCATAGGAAGCCCATTAGGAGATGTCATGAGTTTCCGTGTTATTTGTTCCCAGCAGATAACACTCATTTCCTTGTGTTTAATGCTGCAAAACATTCTCATTCTCTGAAAGCAATGCTGGAACAACTTGACATGAACACCAAGTCCAGAAGTAAAGCCTTGGATGTGCACTTCAACAAAACAAAAGCAAGAAACTTTTGAAATCCGCAAATGAAGGAATAAATGGGTCTGGCATTACCTCAGGCTATGTTCACAGTGCCAGCGTTAATGTTTAGTTCGAATGTATTTCTCTGTTTGTTTGTGTTTTTAAACTGTTCTTTACGGTCAGGTTATGACAAACACATGCAAAGCAGAAGAACATTTCAGACATTTATGTGTCTGTGCATGAGTAAAAATAAATAAAACAACAAAGTACTGAAACATTTCAATAATTATCATTGTTTCCTCACCCAGCCTTAGAGACAATGATAATAAGGGCAAACATGGAAATATTCAACCTCCACAAGCTGAAATCAGATAATTTAGACTGGAAGCATCCACCTAAGTCTATAGCATTATTCTATCAGTCCCACTTATGGTTAAAATAAATTTTTACAGCTATTTCAAATCAGACTGATGAAAATAGCTTGCTAGGTATATTGCACGATGAGATGATTGAGATACTGCTGATGCAAGGACAGTGAATGCATCACTGAATTTCTGGCTCTTTTATTAAAGTTACTCAAAGAGATTCATCAAAATAGCAGACAAATTGATCAATCAAATAATCACTGCGGCGTAACACTGGAGTCCCTCTTACTTGCAGTCTAGTGCCGGATATAGAGACAATAATTAACAAGAACCCAAAGTTCAGTCAGATGCATCCCTTATTCTTGCATCATAATCTGTTCGTGCAACGGCCTTAATTACCATAATAGGTACGTCTTGAAATGAGAAGAAAACTTGCATCAACATAAAACATTTGGGGCAGAAAGCAAGATGATTAAAGTCCTTATAATTAAAGCCAAGTTTAGTGTTTTCAGTCGGACAGGCAACAAACCGAATTAATTATTTTGACTAACCAGTTTAATCTTTCCATTCATTATCATGCCATGTTCTACTCTCTATTTTACAGGCCAATTCAGTGCCTTCTGGGTACATCCTTGGGAAAATCCCTCAATGTTCCTTTAACTAACTGTGAATAATTTAAAATGTATTATTTTTAACAACTCCATAATATTAATTGGGCCAAGCTGCATATTTTGCATTCGTGAGTAAAGAGCTCATACCTAACAGTTAGAAGCCTTTCAGTAAATGTAATCAGCGCTAACATGGAAAATCACAGAGAATGGCTATTCATGAGCCTAGTTAGTCGGCACATCTGTTTTGCCAGAGCATTAATGGGACCTGATGTGGGGGTGTGAGAACACTGCGCTGCCAACGTACAGACTAGGTGCTGCTGGCTCCAGACACACTATGCCCATTTAGACTGTGTGTGTGCAGCAATTCCATGAAAAAGTCAGCCAGATAGATGCTGCTCCTACACTGGGTATCATATTGATTTCGTTTTACTTCAACCTTCCTCTCAATAAAACAAACAAACTGCAAGGTTTTGTGTGTCCAAATTGCTTAATGATGTAATGTCAGATCTGCTCCAAGTGCCTCTCTGACCAACTCTGAGGTGGCATCCAGTAATTTCTGTCAGAACACATTTAAATATTTCGTATTTAGCCTAATGTGAAAAGACGTAGCACATTACACCAGCCTGCAAAACACGTCACTTGTTTTCTTTTCACATTCATTCTCAGCTCCCAATTCTCTCTTTTAAGATAGAAAATTAACGTGCTGACTTATTTATAAAATGTTAAATATTCATTGTGTCTTTCTTTCAAGCATCAGTAAGTCCAAGTAAAGTCCAAAGCAGCTCATTATGCTTTATCTACCAAATTACAAAATATCTTTCACTGCATGGCAGATATTGAGTTTGTGACTTCGTTCATCATCCTATTATTGATTCAGGAAATCCACTTATAATTGTATGTAAACAAATTAGAAAAGCTCCTACTCACATGAGTAATTATTTAGACTTAACGCATAATTCAGCTTCAGTTCTTGTAAACTTGCAAAGTAAGTCTATGAAGTAGAGATCTAATTTTGATAAAACCCAAACCAGAGGTTTAGATCAAAACAAAATTAATATTGAATGGAATCCAGAGGAATATGGGCAGGTTCATGGATGCTTTGGTCACTGATTCAGAACAGAAATTAAAAAACAAAAAGGCTGAAAGATTATTTGATTTTCTATGTTTTTCATGTTCAAAAATGGTTGAGGTTTTGATTTTCATTTTCACATATGGAAGAACAAAATAAATTTCAAAACATGAAACAAAAAGGTCTGTTTTTTCATCCACACATGACCGCATGTGCACACTGTGGATGGGGAGTTGGATGTATTATTTTTTTTCTTTCCCTCGTAGGGTCTTTGTCATTGGATAACTTAAAAACATCACCATCCCTTACATTTAAAGCCAAAAGTATAGTTTGGCTGGAATTGCTATGTCTTAAGTGTACGCAATAGGAAACAAATGGAACCATAATGTGTACAGACCTGTGACAAACATAATCAACTATCAATATGTTAGATTCATTACATAAGAATTAATGCAAAAGTACGTCTGTAACATCTGTCCCATTTCCAACAGTTCCTCACAGCTGTTTCATTCTGTTCAGCATAAACCTTAGATCACATTCACACTTGAAACACCAGACAGCTGGGTTAACTGCAATAAATATGCAACTATGTGTTTGGCAGTAGTAGTAGTTCCCACAAAGCAAAAGATGATATATGATCTGAACAACAAAAGACAAGCAAGTTTTTGTAATATGAATTACACTGAGGAGTTATCCCAGTGGACACTGACTGGGTTTGTCCACAGACACACAGCAGTGCTCTGGGACAGCTGTTAGTTGGACAACATGTAACATTTTGAGGAGTTTAAAGGTTCAGGGAATGATATTGTGGAAGTGACATCTAGTGGTTAAGTTGCAGATGATAACCCTTTGAATACCCCCATACCCCCACCTACAGTGGACCAGCGTTTCCACTGTTAAGGTCCTTGCTGGCACACCATATATTTGATACAAAAAATCATCACCGTCACATTAGACTTATTATACATGGATGTATAATGTACAACAGGCCTACTATTTTCAATAACAAGGCACACACGCTCTGTGCCACTGTACAATTTTTACCCCCGTATTTTTTTTTACCCTCCAAAGAATTATGTACATGCTCCAAACCGTTAGGCATGTGCAACCGCATTCCTTTTGATGTAAACATCTAGTTGTGAAACCAGTCATACTGAATTTACCCCGTTTATTTATCATTTACTATAGTAAATTTCACTTTATTTTGTATATTCAAAACTACAAAGTTAAATGGGCGTAAAAATGATATGAGTGTAAAACTAGAACACTGCATGCTGTACCAAATTTAGTGCACATTTGAGAAAAATTAAAGTACAAAAATAATACAGGGGTAAAACTTCTATGTGAAACTGTATCTTTCTGAGGCAATCAGAAGACCAGTCCATGAAGGGATTTTTCTTCTACACTGAGCGGCTGCTACAACAAAAGGTGTTTCAAATAAAATGATCCTAGTGTTAATCTGTGGATTGGACCATAATAGGTGGGCCACCACCAGCAGAGTTTCTGCACGGGAGAGCTCTACAGCTCTTTCATGAGAAACCAAGAAGAATTAAGTGCATGGACAAAACCTGTGCACTATGTTATTGGGTGTGTCATGACTCAATTAATACTATTTTCATTATTAAATGTTATTATTAAATTATGAAATGCTGTGGCAATGTAGTTATTTTCGTTCCTTAAAAATGCAGAACAGAAACCGATCAACCCATGCCCCCCCTCCCCCACACACATACACACAAACTTTGAACAGAAATTTCTGTATGTACACATTGCGTTTCTTTTGTTGTTAAGTTTAGTTAGAACAAACAAATTCACTCATAGGACAATGGGAACAAAGGCAACAACATGTTTATGACTGCATGAATATTAAAACAAGTGTTTTAGTCATGATCAAGCCAGTGGCACCGATCCACAGGACAATTCCTGCTGCCACTTTGAGCTGCTCGATCTAATCCTTGTAACAAAGATTAATAACACATACAGCAGCCAAGACAGCTTTATTTGGAGTTGTCCTCAAGCAAAAACTGCCATTTACTTTGCCTCGCCTTCTTGACTGACAAGCACAATATAATCCTCATCCTTCCTGGATGTTTATTGACATGTGCTAAAGGATCTAGTCTTCTCTCCACAGGCCCTCACCCCTTCTCCTGTGTCAGCATCACACGCAAACATTGCGTCGGCCTGTTAAACAGCACAGTCAAATGGCAGCTGCACTGCTGTTTTTTAATGTGAGGCAGCACACGTGCACACAGTGAAACAGTGCACCAGAGGGAAGAAGAGCCTCAAGACAGACACCCACTGAAAGCTCTGGTCTCTCACCCACTGAAAGCTCTGGTCTTGTGGCTGCCGCTGCACTCCGTAAGATCCTCCATGAACCCTGAAGTGTCAGAGTCTTCGTTTAATGATGGAGATAACCTTGAAATGTATCACAGAAGAGGAACTGTTTAATTTCAGAGGATTCCATTTCTAATTTGGACCTTGGCAATTTGTCTGCTTATTCTACAGGCTTTACAGGGTCTGCATGCAATTCATATTTGGAGATTTGCACTCTACATTACAGAAACGACTTGTATGTTATTTCTGATAAACTGCTCTTCAAAACCCACTGTCATATAGAGAAATACAGTAGCTTATAGTGAGAGGTACAGGCGTTGGACAAAATAATGGAAACACCTTCACCTCAAGATGATAATGCCCCAATCCATACAGCTAGAATTGTTAAAGAATGGCATGAGGAACATTCTAAAGAAGTTGAGCATCTCGTATGGCCGGCACAGTCCCCAGACCTCAACATTATTGAGCATTTATGGTCAGTTTTAGAGATTCAAGTAAGACGTCGATTTCCACCGCCATCGTCTCTAAAAGAGTTGGAGGGTATTCTAACTGAAGAATGGCTTAAAATTCCTTTGGAAACAATTCACAAGTTGTATGAATCAATACCTCGGAGAATTGAGGCTGTAATTGCCGCAAAAGGTGGACCTACACCATATTAAATTATATTTTGTTGATTTTTTAAGGTGTTTCCATTATTTTGTCCAACCCCTGTAGAATGATAGTGGATTTTAAAAGGCTGATATAATAATGGCAGCCTGGAACAGAAAAAAGCTGAAAACTAATTTCCTTTAGTAATTGCATAATTATTCAGATGAACAACAGGTAGACCTATTTCAAGTTTCAACAAAAGATAATCAACACAAAATAAATTGTGAATATACCATGAAAACAGTAGTACTGTCACACCAGCAGAGAAGTTCATTGATGGCCATTGTCAAAGATAGCCAGCCACAAAAATGATCAGGTCAGGAATTTAAGATAACCATCTGACTGCTAGTAAAACCTACAACTATTAACCAACCAATAGGAATACACCATGAGATGACACACCAGTCTGCCCAACGCATATGTTCATGTGACCTTTCCAGAAGCTTTTTTTTTCAAAATGGATAACCCAAGTTTTGTAGTGCCAAGACCAGGTCCAAATCCTCCAGGTAAACCTCAACTTCAGATTTTTCAATGCATCCAGAGTACATCTCTGTAAGATGTCCATCAGTCCATTGGTCCCCATTACTACATTTAAAATACAAGAACCCTGCAAAATGTCACAAGCACTGATATATACAGATTGGCACAATTTTAGTCACCGTAAGTCAAAGGTCAAGGTCATGCCAATCTTATAATTCTAGGACGCCTAGAGGGGATTTCTTTCATTCTGAACTAAATGTTTATGTGGACTCCAGGATGACCTGATATTATGGTGGCCAAAGGTCAAGGTCACTGTGATCTTATATCACACAAAACTGGCCATAACTCCTAGTAAGTGAGAAAACTAACTTAAATTAAAGTGCTGATGTACAACATGCCAATAGCACTTTTTTATTACATATTGCGTCATAGCCTACAGTTTTGAAGGTGTTTCCAAACAAACAGTTGACAGTCAACTTAATGTCTCACCAAAGGTCACCAAAATCTGAAGTCTGTAGGCTTCTAGTCAAGGTAATTGAATTCACAAATCAATAAACCAAAACATTTGGGCAACTGAATAGTAAAGTTAATATATTCATCAACAAATCTGAAAGTGACCATTAAACGAACTGGAGTCATTTTTATATTTTGAGCTATTATTTTACTTCCAAGTCTGTATGGCTAATAATAGCCATTGGCCACCAAGATCTGATGATTACATCCTCTTGGCACCAATTAATCGGCCACAATCGTTATGACAATGCATCACATACACTGCGCACCCCAATCTACAAATATAGGCTAGATGCAGCTAAGAAAAATGTTATCTTTACAAGCCAAAAATTCACAAGTATCAGATTTTTGAGTGCCAAAAACTATAGAACTAATATAACTCTACCACATGCTGTATTCCAGTGTTTCCACTTTCAACCTGACAAATGGAGCTAAAGCCCAGAAAGCACAGCTGTTATGCAGCACACTTCAAAATGGGTTAAGTGAGCAAAAATACCAAAAGAGCCTCTCAACATGTAGTGTTAAACATGCAACAATGAAGAAGAAACAACAGTGGATTCATTATTCCGTAGCCTAAGGTGCTTAGTCGTAACACATACAGACAGAGTCAACAGACAGTGCACTAACAAATATGCTAAATACAGTTTTCATATGCACATGAAAAATACAACACGCTAAATGTATCTAGAAACAAATCCCCAAGATCATCTGATTTTGATTCAATCACCTGCAAAAATGTGTTCATTGGACAAACTCATTTTCCAGCTTATGAATGGATGGTTTGAAGTGCCTTAAAAACCTCCTCATGTGAAAACATATGGAATAGCAACAAATCACATTGAATTTACCCCTAAAACATGAAATATTTTTGGCTGAAATCCACACATGGTGTAATCTCACAGCCATATTTAAAACATATGACAAATTATGACAGTTTGCTTGCTGCTCAAGTTGTCACACTTCCAAAGCAACACATGTTGTATACTTATCAGCCCAGACGGACTGACATATTATTGACAAACATTTCCTTGCACTTAACATCTGTGACAAAAAATCCTGCAGATGAAAGCCTGCAGGAGCAAGCTAATTGGCAAGACATAAATCACAAGTTGAAAGGCCTGCCTTCCCTTAAAACTTCACAGTAAAATAAATCCATTGATCTGACAGACCCAATTAAGTTAGTAATGCATTTTAAATGATGATTACAGAATATATGCCAACATTACTGTTGTCTTAATTCAGTCTGAACAAGGTCAGTCAGTGCTGTGGCTTTTGAAGCTAAGTGACTGCTCATCTGCTACTAGCTCAGGTCAGGCTGGAACTAATCAATACACCCATCTCTTCCCTTTAAGAATAAACTCATCAGAATGCTCCAGAGGCTCACAAGGGGAAGTACACACAGTCCTTGACCATGATATGCTGCTTAAAATGTAAATGAGTCTTTGAATAATGGGACAAGTCAGCAATGAATATGCAGACGACCACAAATTATTTTTGCTTATCTTATAAATCATTTTTTGTTTGTTGGGCATGTTCGAGAATTTGTTTCTAACCAAAACCAAAGACCCTAATTGAATCAACCCCAAAGTACGTGTAAGTCCCTGTGTCTAAGACCTTGTTCCCATTTAGTACTTAGATTTGCCCTAGGTAATCCACTCACAGAGGACAGCCACGAATTCTGCAGGTTTAGAGGCTGAATTCAGATGCAGTCAGAATTTCTAATGTAGTCAGATTAATGTTCCGAACAGGATCAGGGCTAGGCTAATCCATTTTTTTGATGGGTTGATATTGACTCTTTGAAGCCTTATCCATTTCCAAGAAGTCAAGGTTGTTCATTTGTTATACATGAAAACAATTTTACTGATATCTATAACAATGACACATGAGAGAAGCCAGTAGTTTCAATTAATAATTTAGTTGACATTCATTGTAGGGCCAGTATGAAAGTGGAAGCAAGATGTGTTTCCAATACTGTGTAGGTCTTTTTCAATTAACATACCTTCAAATGTAAGTAAATTGCAAAACCAATTATGTTTTGTAACAAATGTAATGTCATCTGCATTATATTTGGTACATTTGCTGTCTGTGCCTTGTTTTTCTAGGAAATGTATCACTTCAGTGACACTAAGATTATTTAAAGGTTGAGTGTGCAATACTTTTTTGCAGTGTCTTTCGATTCTGGCCAAGAGGATAGACCTGCAGAGGGAAGGCATGTACTTATAAATTCCTCTATTGTTTCCCATGATTGATGGTGATTTCTGCCTGACATATAGACATACCATGTTTAGATTAATTGCGTTGCTTTTTTTCTCTCATATTACAGCACTTGTGTGTTATGTCCCCTACTTTCTATCATACAAAAGTTTACACCTCAGAGAAAGTAAATTACAAATCAAATGAATTTTTCAGTAAAAATAATCTTCCTCATTTCCCAACCTGCTGGACTTGACTTTGATGTTTGTTTGTTTGGTTGCGGTACTTCCTTTAGCAGATAAAGTATTCCTACATATTACTCTCAGATCAGATCAAAGTGCTTCTGCTTTGTGCAGGTCCATCATAGATAAGACTTGCAGCAAACAACAGTAAGACATAACTTTGTGTGGCCATGCCGCTCTATACCACTGATTTGTGTTGTTATTAAGCAGCAAATAACAAAGAAAGGCTGAAAAAACATAGCCTTATTGGGGTTTGTTTTAATCAGTCACTAGAACAAAGAGCAGCTGAATATATTAAAAAATACCTGGTGTTGAGACAGTGACTACAAAACTGTGAAGAGGCACTTATAAGGAAAACAGCAGGAAGCCTGAGTTGTAAATACTTTGGGAATATTGCAATAGGTTTTTTCTCCATGTAAAGATTGATGATTTTTTTCAACTCCAAGAAGGAAAGATAACAGAAACTGCTCTCTTCACCTTGGGTCAGATTCCCAGCAGGTCTTTTGCATTTTCACTTCAGACTCTTGGTTGAAAGCTTGATATGGGAGGGCAAGTCTCAACTTCTGCTTCTGTCACTTCAGAGATTCATTTATGAAAGGCAGTTATGAATACCACTATCAGTACACTACTGCATTTTTGTCTCAGTTCACTGAGACAGAGAATTATGGCACAAGGGTTCATTCGATGGTAAAGAATCATATTAAATTCCTGTTCAATTTTTCTTCTTTTAACTTTCTCTCACTTTCTCTCGCTACAATGAGTGTTCTACTTGAAGATAAGTTGCTAGCCATGTTTCTTCAACTTGTACGTAACAAAGCTTAAACATCAAAAGTCCTAAATAAAAATGTGACAGATCTTCTTCAGTCTCACTCAAGTACTGAGCAAGGGCACATTGTACAACATGTTTTCAGACACAAGGTACAGTAAACCTGTGTATACTGCGGATCCAAAACAAGACAATGCACAAGTATGTTACAGCTGTAATAACAGGAATGGCCACTGGGGTGGCTTCAAAAAGCCCTAGCTCCTATACTTCCCTGAAAAATACTAAAATATCATCGATTCTGCATTTAATGTTGAACACACAAGGGATAGATGTAACACACAAACTATTCCAGGCACCATCATTGACAAATGTCTGTAAAATCGGTGTGGACAGTATTGAAATTAAATGAGTGATTTTTCCTTGATCTAACTATAGTTGGTCAAAAGTAGGTTCTTTACCAAGTTCCTAAAATTTTGAGTTCTGCTCTAGATTTTCTGTTTTTCAAATGAAAAATGGTAATAAAAATGGTTAAAAAAGATGTGACATATTTTTCATCGAAAAGATTTCTTCCTACCCTTTGAGGATCTGAAAGTCTGAAACCATGTACCCAAGTGTTTCAGAAACTGGGAGAAGCTATAGCAGTCTAAACTTACATTAAGAGTTTATACTCAAATAATATTCAATTTTCCTAGGGGAAAACCCAGACTATGTTCAACACACTTTCACTCCATTTATGAGTACTAGAAACACATTAGCCATTCCCTGTGTCTTGCCAAACTACGCCCAAATCACGAGGTGAGTTAGCAGAGGACTACACAGCAAAGCAAGTAACGGAGAGAAAAACAAGCTAATCAACATGCAGAGACGTGAAGCCGAGCAAGATCGAGTCAACCTGCCAAGCTGCCAGATAAAGATCTGTCTGACATGTCGCCTTTTGAATAATCCACTTGTAAGCATCCATTTAAAAAGTTAACATGGAGCTGGGAGAAGGTGATTTTCTAATGGGGGTTAAGGGCGCGGGGTCAGTTTAGAAGATGGATGATAGTAAGGATAGACATATGTGGAGACCTATGAGGTATGCAAACCGTGGATGTCAATTATTAAGTACCATGAGCGACTGCTTTTGATTCTCTAAAGACTTTCAGTAGTTCCTCGGAGTGTTGAGACGTGAACCCCCTTTTTACCTTTATGCAGATATTACATAACAAAAAAGACAGGACTGGGAATTTCCTAATGGGGCAGCGGTCTGCAACACTAGAAGCAGGTGTTGTTGGCTAAAACATTCTCTGTCAGTTTACATTTTAAACGCTTCACAAAATAAGTCAAATCCAGTTTGTGCAGCTCTTGTTTGCAGCCTGACTGTCCCCCCCTCCCTCCCCAGTTTTGCTAGGTCTTGCAATTCTGATGAGAAAAGGTGCTCAGCAAAATCACAGGAAAGAACATGCTTGATGTGAAAACATACTGGCTGGTCCGTCATTACTATCACTTACACTCTGTCAGTTACTAATCCTTGTTGACTTAATAATAGGAGTAATTCCTGCTTGCATGTGAAGCATAAGACTTCTACTGTGCGATGCAGAAGAAGCACCGTGAGAATCACAGACAACTCACATAATAAGGACTAGGAAAAAATGTGGCTCAAAGAATTTGCTCTCCATGTTGTTTTTGGCTTTGAGGCATATGAAAGCTTTAAAAAAAAATCTTAACTATATAAAGGAAGATCTGAGTTTTTCAACCAATAAGCAGTCGATTAATTATGTCAAATATTGTAAGCAATGTTACCTGAAAGTAAAGATTCAAAGTGCAAACATGGATTTACAGCTTATTATGGACTGAAGTACGCAGCACAATCAGCAGCCTTTCTTAGGACTACACTATCCAAAAGAGCTTAACCACATTTTTTCACACTACTTTGCCTCAGATTCAAGATTAAAAAGAAGAATTTTCAGGAGGCAATTCCTATTTTTCTGACAGTGCTTCCTGCTTCAAGTCAAGGATAAGGGTCATATCTATAAACAGGCCTTGACAAAGAAAGATAAAGGTGGAAAAACTGCTTATCCTTGCGCTTGATGTATTAAGAACAATAGGCTATTTCTTTCACTCCACAACTTTGCCTTAATACGTTTCTTTTTCTGTGAGATTCAGATTGTGAGCAATGAAGTGTGGCAGGCGTGAGCATGCATGTGAATTCACGCATGTTGCAGCACTGTTGGTGGGAGTTCACATGTTAAAAAGAAAAGGCTAACAATCCAGCGTATCTTGAGCTATAAATCAGTGCCTTGGTCAACCTGGCCAAGAGCATTTTCAAACCCATTTGCAGAAGATAATGCCAGCCATTCCAGCCAGCCCCAGGGACGGGAGAGCCAGCCTCATGAATCATTACCCTTTTAGAGGAGCTGCGGCATGGATCTCACCTTGCTCAGTCCATAGGGTCCTGTTGATCCTTCCTGGTAGGCAGAAACAAGGGGTGGCAGTGAAGGAAAATGTTTCAACTATGGCCGAGGGGTTCCAAAAATCAGTTTAAAAGTCATAATGACTCATTGCTAGGTTCAAAAGACAATAGTAAACTGCTGTAGGTCTGCAGCTCTAAGGCGTCAGTTCACTGAATGTGTCAGAACTTGAATTTAAAAGTGAATGTTTTACTTCTACTTTTGATATATACACACAACAATGAACAAGCATAAAAGGGATACATTTACTGTTTTACTTTCCTATTAGAAGCATTTATGAACCTACAACTGCCAAAGTTTCAGACCACGACGCAAGGTTTTCATGTCTTCAAATTTAGGAAGAAGGTTCGCAAAATAAACTCCACAAGATGCGATCTACGCTGAGACATACTGTACAAATGTAGCATCATACAGTGGTTCTCTTTTTTCTGCATTAAAATGATCTGAAACTAGGGCTGTTCATACATAGCAGCACAAAATAAGTATCAACAGATATCGACTTTGATGATTTATATCATCCCAGAATTTTGCAATTGGTGCCACCCTGCACACCATCAACAAGTGCTACAATTAAACAAATACCCATACATTATGTACTATCTCAGTGTGCTAGTGATGTTGCACAAGCATATATTACATAAACCAGTCTTCTAGCATCATTGTAATTTTAATTTTACTGACAGCTTTTTATGTTTGTTTGTTTACTGTTTGTAAAGTTGTCATAAAACTTGAATAAATAGAAGTTTAAAAAAAAAATACCCATTTTTCAACCAAGGCAAGTTCAAAGCCATAGCCTAAATCTCAAACCAGTGTTCAAAATGTTTCATCAGCCAGAGACCTTTTAGTCAGGAAAAGTGGTTCTACAACCACACCAACACTTCCCAGGTGTTAAACTAAGTACTAGTAATGTCATGGGCTAAAAATAAATAAATAAATAACAGAACTACTGAATAAGTGGAGCACCTCAACAATTGAAAATGAGAGCTTCAGAATTGAAGAAAAAAGTGCCATCTTGAAATGAAAATAAGTTTTTACAATGTTTGCAAACTGAACCTGAAGTAAAAACTAGCAGTAGAACCAGTTGAGACCTTGCACTAGGTTAGTATTAGTATAAAGAGGGTCAAAAGATATGAACTTATTAAAGCTGTTTATTAAAAATGATCCACTTGTTTGTAAACCATGAGATTATGGAATGACAATCAGGTGTGAGCCTTATTTATTGAAAATAAATGTGTCATCATCACCTAATTCTGATCTTAACATCACATTGTTGCCATGACTCTCTGAGCTATGAATTCTGAAAAGTACCATCACACATCAAATGTCAAAATGTCTATCTGTGAACTGAAACTCAACCGAAAGCACATCAAGAAACAAGTAAATGACCCTAAGCCGAGGAACATTTAGAGCAGAAGAAAAGGCTGAGTCAAAGTCTGGACTTAACCCCACAGAAATGCTGTCTAAGAACCTTAAGTAGGAAGCTCATGCACAGACGCCAACCACCAACACTGAAGCTGTTCAGTCAGGAAGAATGGGCTAAAATGTTTCTAAGCACGTGTGCAGGAGTGTCCACTGTTACATCAAATATTTAGTTGGAGCTGATGCTAAAAAATGGTCATGCTAGTTTGTAAAATTATTGCAACACATAAATATTAACAATTGGATCATTCTCCACAATAAATAAATGAATAAGCTGTTTTTCTTAATTGTTTAACTGTTTCTCCTCATCAACACAGACTTAGGCTATGTTCAGACAGCAGGTCTTAATGCACAATTCCGATTTTTTGGTGAAATCCAATTTTTTACTGTACTCGTTCATATTACACATTAAATGTGAAATTTGAATATGGACTGAATGTGACCCTGAAGTGACCCGCATGCGCAAAAGAGGTCCTGACTTGACCACGCTGGCACGCACTGTGTTTACAGAAGTAATTATATTTTTACCGCTGCTCCTCCTCCTAGGATGCAGAATTTTGCAAAGTTTGTCGAATTTAAATGACGTAAAGGTTGGCTAAATGCAACCTGGTCATTCAGACTGAAGTTGCATTGCAAAATATCAGATATGTTTCGAATTTAGGACCACATATGAAAGTGGCCTAGGTTGGATTTGAAAAAATTGGCATTTGTGCTTTTCAAACTGTCTTTAACAGATCAGATACAGGTCACATATGGGCAAAAAAAAATTCGGATTTGGGCCACATTTGCCTGCAGTCTGAACGTAGCCTTAGATGAAAATAGGATCTTGTCTCAGGTCATATTGATGCAGAAAGGAAGACAATGTGAAAAGGTTTGCAAGCCTCCAAGCACCACTGCAGCCTCTAAAGAGTTTAAGAGCCATAAGAGCCATGAATACCTCACTATTTCCAGTGCAATATTAAACCCTTCAATAATTTGCACAGCTCACCTCTACATCTAGATAACCATGCTTTTCTAAGAATACAGTGACAAGGTGAAATGTGTCTGTATTGCTGGTTCATTTACTCAGGGCATCTATATGAACTGAGAGCTCCTTTGTCCCTGTAGGCCTTCATTAAATGTCAGGTTATATATACTTATCACTCCTTAGCCTAACAACTAACAAATGATTAGACTTGAATCTGCTCAGGCGTGTAGGCACAGATAATCCACATATAGGATTTAATGTCACTTTTCACTGCATTAATGCATATTTTTATGTGATTTTGGTGTCTTGAATGATAGCACATGATTTTTTCCTTTAAATAAAAGGTGTCCTAGAGCAACAAACAGAAAATTACATTGGCTGTAAATGGTGTGATATGTGGTTAACTCTTTTAGTGCATGATCTAAGGTTATATATGTAGGTCTATAAAAAAGGAACATAAAAAGACTAAATAAATATTTAGTTTTTGAGAGATCTACCACACCCATGGATGCGCTGCAGTGGAAAATAACCTTTGGACCTTGTTGAAGTGGAAAGCGGCCTTTTATCCACTGTCCATAAACATTACATTTATAATAAATCCCATTTATTACAGATAGAGCTAAATGAGTTCCCCGCCTTCCGCCAGCTAAAGCACTCCGCAGCCTCATGCTGTGATATTCCATTAATATCCCACTATAGTTAGAAAAATTCTATATGATTTCAACTCTGCACAACACTTTGTAACCTTGAAACGTACTTATTGTGAGTCTGATGAATGCTGGTAATGTGCAGCTACATATTGGGTCATTTATATTATCATAGCCCATATTTATATATAAACAGGGCACAGGAAACAACTTATCATTTCAGTAACTGTGCAGACATTTCATTAAAGGCAAGTTCAGAAGACTGTACTTCTTCACTGCTGGTTTCTTCATTTACTTGTACCTATAGGAGAGCGGTAAAACCTATCCAAGATGGAAAGAATTATGAATTCCACCCTTATCTTTTATTACCTTTTCCTTTTAAATAGTTGTGATGAACTATGGCAACAGTGGGTTTACTTAAAACACAAACACTGAAGATTAAGTGTCTTCTTTAGAATAACATAGTAAAACATAAGCACAGAACTGTTCAGGCACCCCAAATATTGAATATAAATGTGAGGCCTAAATGTAGTGTTTGTAGTAATGATTCTAAGAGCAGTCAGGCTTTTCCCTCGGTTTGTGGAGGGCTTAGATGTTGGTTTCCTTATTTTACTAAAAAATAATGTGATTTGCATAAGTTTACACCTTTATTATTACAATACTTGGAAAACAACTCAAAGAAAGGCAAAACATTTGCTCACAGATGAAGTTAACACATAATTTCAGTATCACAAACACATCGCCACTTTTAAAAGCTTAAGCTTATTTCCACTGAAATCTCAGGAGTCACAGTTTTTCCTGTTTCCACAGTGTAAGAACTGTGCCTAAGTCTTATAATGTAGCAAGCAGTTCATCACAATGCACTCACATGATGTAATGTCTTACTGTTTAAGAAAATCAAAATGTGACAACACTGTAAGAGAAACAACTGTGGAAAAAGCTGTTAAAATCAGTCCCTTCTCACAAACACATAAAGTACTCAAGTACATGAGCTAAATTGATTTCATTTACAGTAAATTAACCTCACATGTAAGTCATTACATATTTTGTACTATTTAAGCCTCACTGTGAGAAGTGTTGCTCTGCCCTTAATTCAGTGACTGCATTATGTGGCTTTATTAGACTCACTTGTCTTCACTTATGTCGTCATATATTCAAGTTTAATCAGATCACATATTGAAAAACATCTCCAAAAGGAGCTGTGGAAGTTTTCCAAATGCTCCACTTCTAACAAAGGCCGGAGGCCAAGTCCATCACTGGAAATGTTCCAAATAAAGCCTCATCTGTACAGCCTGAATAAGAGCAGAGTCCAGATAAAACGTAACAGGCCGCAAAATTAAGAGAAAAACCTAATGAAAATAAAACCTAATAAAAATTCTGTTTATTTCCGAGTGTGTCATCGTTATTTACTCGTCTTGCTTATTCATAGTTTGACCATGAGCTCCAGCGTGACATGATGACATGCCGTCATTGCTAATGGTCTCTTATGGCATCAAGGCTCTGTCAGGAGGACACAGTAGGTGCTCAGAGCCAAGGCTTCCGTTGCCCTCCACGGACTGAGAGCTGTCATCTCTGTCCCTCATTGCCAAGTGGCCCCGCCCCCACTCCCTAAAATCCTATCCATCTGCCGTATCAGCGGGGCCAACGGAGTGCAAGCAAGGCACTTTTCTTCCATTCAGTGTTATGCTTTTGCACAGCCAGCTTGCACCAAAGAGGGCTCCTGTTTCAAAGGCGTCACTTGCCACAACCAACACACATGATCAATTACTACAATTTATGTCATTTCGGTGTGCAAAAAATGTAATTGCTTGCAGCTTGTATTAATCCAATTGTAATTTCCGAATTCAGTGCAACACTTAGTGTAATACAGGTTGCAACGGTCACATAAGAAGCAACTTTAGTGCTATTTTTACTGCTAATTCAAAAGGTTAATACAATGTGATAGGGTGTGATGTGTCACACACATCACTGTGCGATATGATCACACACACAATGTGGCAATAAGAGTACAATACATCAACTATTTCATATTATTTAGATTTTTCAGTTCTTGAGTCTCAAATCACATGGCAATTAACCACTTCACAGCAAACATTTAATCTTGCAAAAACAGGCAAAGCACTGGTGGTACTGAAAATGTTAACGACGGCTCTGATCCTTTTATTACTAAGAGGTGATTCCATCTACTCGACAGCTGAAACAGAACTGCACCTTAAAGTACAAAAGGAACTGAAGTTACAGATAGACTGATTTAAGCCAAGACAATGAATTATAAAAAAAAATAAATAAAACTTCATCTAGACAGGTAATTTGTTGTTCAGTGTTGGATTTATTAAGTCATTAATTTGAGATTGATGTTCAGTACTATAGATTTAATTACTGATACATTTATTCATTTAGGTATGTAATGCTTTATTTAAATGTCCAACTCAACACTTATGCAGTTTCTAATCAAGTAAAATAATGGGTAATTTCCAACAGTGTCATTTTCTTCTGGGGTTATTGGCTGATTAATTGGTCAATTCATTAGTTATTGGTCATTAAAAATTAATGTTAAAATCTGTAATTGCTTGGAGAAAGTAGATCCATGAATAAAAACAGATTCAGGTTAAAGCTGTAGTGTTCTGACAACCTTCAGTCAAAAATGCAAATCGTGGCTCCTTTTTAACAAAATACCATTCAACAGTGTTACAGCTGTTAAATGTCAGGAGTGAATAATAAAGAATCCAGCCTGTGGCTTTCGCCTTGCGAAGTATAGATTTGCTGACATGTGCTGCTATGGTTTTACAAAATGGTTAAGCGTAAATTAAGTGTCCAGAACAAGCTCGGTGTGAAATCTGGCTCATTGTGTGCAACAGTCAGGGCATAATCTACATAAGCTATATGAATTTGTCACATTTCACACATTTCTGAAGCATGCAATGTGTGACATTTAAGTCCAGGCGGGTAAGATGGCTGGATATTTGGCCTTCATGTAATGTTCTGCATCAATTTAGGTGGTGTCTGTGTGTATTTGTGTGTGTGGGGAGGGGAATAGGGGGGGTCAGTCTGTGTTCTAATTAGAGGAGAAACTGCGAAGAATAGGCTGACAATGACGAGCAAAATGAATGACACCAGTCAGTGAGCCGTAGCTCCATTTGTCCTCGTCCAGCATTTTGTCTGGAATTAAAGAGTGTGTCATCTGTGCACTTATGCTGACACGGCAAATGTGCTGCAAAGGCACTGAGGTCTTACACGCCTGTCGCATGTTCCTGTCATCTCCCTCAGACATTTGCCAATACACAAGATGTGATAAAGCTGTGTCATAACATAGCCTCAGTGTCTATTCATAATCTATGTTAGGATCTGCGGGGGAAAATGTAATAACCCACAAGTGCCAAGTAAAAAGGACACAAAGCTACTTGGGCTGTAATGATTCAGAAAATTCACAGTTGGATTTGATACATTACAGTGGGTCATGCCTGAGAATTACTTTTATTTCCACTTTTAATCTTTTATCACAAGTTCATAATAATATAAAAGTCTGATATTTAGAACAATGCAGTTTTGTCTCATTTCGAGTGGCTTCTCAGCAGGCTGACAGAACACAAATAGTACTTCAAAAATCAAACAAAAACAACCGCATGTGGTGTCAAAAACGAGAGACTTCAGCAAAACAAACAATGCACAGTGTTGTATTGTAGATATTGAGTTAATTGCGTGGTCAATTGTTTGATTCACCACATGCATGAGATGAGGCTTTGCTGCATCGTGATACCACATCCAAAAAGCTGTCTAAACATACATTACCAGCAATCTGCACAGGCCATTATTATCAATAATTAATTTCACTATGTAACTTAATAACGATCAATCCTGCTAATATGTCAGGTTCGTAACAGTAATGCCATCTACTGTCAACACAATACCTTTAATATGTTTCCATGTGTTTTTTTTTTTTTTTTTCGTTTCAGAGTATGGTTGTGTATTGCTGCAGAAACTGATTAAATCCAATACTGATCAGTTAGATATTTAGGTGAAAATACCAATCTTGCCTGGAAACAAAAAGAGATACTAAGAGGAATAATGTTATACAATGTTTGAAGGTGTTCTACCACACATATTTCATTCCTTTTGTGGTAATGTCTCAAGTTCTACCATGGACTAACATTTTTTGTGGAAATAATGCCTTGGTTACCAAGTTTCAAGCAATTCTAACGTGGTATAGAAAGTCTGCTGGAAGACTCAGCTCGATTTGTGCCTGTTCTCATGAATATTCAACATGCTAATCTGCCTGACTCTGACTGGCTAACAGCTAGCCAATGAGAGCCTGGCTTTTCAGCATCCTTTACCCTGCGCAACAAGTAGAGGAACTGGCATAAACCAAAAGTGAAACTTATCATGCTTTGAACGTCCTAATAATAACAATAATAACAATAATAATAATAATGGATTAGATTTATATAGCACTTTTCTATGAACACATACTCAAAGCACATAGAGAGGATCCATTATTCATTCACTCTCACATTCTCACTCTGGTGGTGGTAAACTATATTTGTAGCCACAGTTGCCCTGGAGCAGACTGATGGAAGTGTGGCTGCTAATCCATGCCTATGGCCCCTGCGACCACCACCAAACATTCATAGGCATTCATACACCAGTGCGAGTAGCAGCACTGGAGGCAAGGAGGGTAAAGTGTCTTGCCCAAGGACACAACAGCACACGGACAGAGCAGGATTCGAACCGCCAACCGCTCTACCATCTGAGCCATGGCCGCCCATGCCGACTCCCAGCTTCTATGCCTCTCTTGTACGTTGCACCTTGCATGGAATTTTCACCTAACCTGTATCCACTGAGCCCCCTCCACTGCTCTATGGGGCCCCCGGGAATGCTGGGGCCCAGGAATTTGTCATGTTACCCCCCTTTATGGTGACCCATCTTGCTGTATATGAAAACTGTCACTGAGCTAGACAAATTCTGTGGGCGTGTTCTCACCCAGGCACGCTCATGAATAGTAATGAGCTCAGGCATTAACACATCACACTGACCAGCTTTTCTAATTGACCTGATTTCTCTGCTTATTTTTTTCAGGGGCAATAGCAGACAGAGGAGGTAGCAATTCATTTTCAAATTCACAACATAACACAAACACCTATGGACCTAATATACAGTCATGGACAAAAATTATTAGACCATCAAAAGTCATCAAAAACAATGGTTAGGCAATCAAGTATGAACTCCTGTGTGTACCATGTGACTAAAACAGACAGAAAAGAAAACATGGAATGCCTAAAAGCACTGTTTTTGGCAGTACAATGCCACAGATATTAATTTAAGAACTTAAGTAATTTTGGTTATTGTCAAGAAAACCAGGGAAAATGGCTAGATATCAGCTCTTACATTAAACTCTATTTTTGTTGTTATATTTGTCCAAACAAATGTACCTTTAGTTGTAAAAGGCATTAAAATTAACAAGAAATTGAAGAAAACAAGGGTGGTCTAATAATTTTTTCCGTGACTGTATTTAAAATAATACAAGTAAAAACGGTTTTGTGTGGCAGGGCACCTTTATGGCATGCATTATAAAACACTCAGTTTTTTGCATTAACAGGTTCAGTGTGTGATATTTACTGACATCTAGCAATGAAGATGCTGACTGGCATTAAATGACTCCCCCACCCACCTACTCTCACCTAGTGGCTGCAAAAATGTAGTACTCCAGTGGGTTTTTTTGTGTCATTGTGTGATCTTTTAGTTAAGGAGATATTGATTCTGATGATACATGCCACTGATACTAAACACAGAAAAACAGAAGACGACATCCATTGGGAGCTATTGTAGAGCCAGGCAGTTCAACAGAGTGGCTCCCTCTGCAGATAAAACCCAGTTATTCTAAGGCAACAAAAACACAACACGTTTCATTGCGATTACCCTATTTCCCCAAATAAAAACCACGCGTCTTTTACAAGATGAGTCTAAAATAATAAATAAAAGCTGGTCCTTGAATACATCTCACATGGTGTGCAAGCTGAATTTGCAAGACTTGGTAACACTCATCGTCCAGTTTCAGTCACTGCAGATGTGTGTGTTTTTTTAAATGGAATTGTCTGTAGAAACTTACAAGCGCAACAGGAAGAAATTTAGACAATAAAATCCCTGTTACCAATGTATGGGTTCCATCCACTGAAATACCAGCTTTATGTTTTTTTCAAACAGTTAAGGTTTGTGTTGTGTTTGTGGAAAAGTGCATTTCAAAACTACTAATGACATTGGATTCATACTAAATAGAGCTATTTCTAATAATTATAAAGACAAAATAAAAACTAATGTCCTGACACTGTTACAAATCTCCTTCAAATAAAGGCCTCATACCTTACACAGCTGAGGAACTATGGTATACAATAATGAAAACAAAGCTACGAATATTATTATTAGTCTCCTAAATCTCTCTAAATTATAAATGCTGGACTTTGATGAACTGCCCCACAGCAATGACGTTAATATACTTTTTATTTAGCATGACTGATAAGTACCATATCCACACAAATCATTTCAAAACAAATCAGTTAATTCATAGAAATTGCACCCAAAGGAAACACTGTTTTACTTAATTCATAATGTGTTACAGTGTGGGATGTTTTTTGTTTTTTTTTCCCGACACGGCCAACAGTTGAGTCAAGAGGAAACACCTCATTCAGCAAACACAAAGCTGTGATTAGTATGTTTGGACAAAAACAATGGTTTCTTTTCACATGGCTGCTAACAAGGCTGCTGACTTTAAGACCAATGCGTGAAAAAACAAAGCTACATTTAATTACAGTTACAATGCGCTCCTAATAAATACAGAGTAACTGCAGGATAAAATGTGCTGTTTAAAATCGTTTATTACCCGTCTACTGCTGACACTTATGAATAAAATTTCCTAATAATGTGTTAAAAATTGGAATGAAGTGCAACTATCGTCTGAGCAAATTAAATTAAAACTCTTGAACCATCTCCCTTAATTACTGTTAAATGACAGTGGAGAGAAGTAAACTAAGGAGAAAAAAACATGCAGGTATCCTAGTATGAGAAATAAGAATAAACAATCCCCTTTTATGTGTTGCTGGTTTTTAATAAGCCGGCCTGGGTGGTGAGAAAGCAAAGCCATCTGGGACCATCTGAGATCACAGGGACAGCAGATGAATGGCAACAGTTTCTACATCTCACTGCAGACTTTGTCGTGCATACCAATGGATGGCTAACTTCCATAGTCATCCTGAAGTTCCATTTCTCACTTCAAAACATCTTCTGTGCAGCAAAAAGAGCAGTGATATTTTTGAGCAGCCAGCAAAGCAATAAACAGAGGACTGGAAACCTTGGCCTACTTTTTATCTTCAATTTATAACTGCAAACATGAAACAGTCACGTAGCTCTACTGGTGACTATAACCGACGGTTGTACAAGATGAAACAAAATGACAGAATGTATTAGTTTTCTCAGTGTTCAGTAGAGGTGGCCGATATGGCCGAAATCCTCTATGACGGCAACAAGATAACAATAGGAGTAATTGTCCTGCAATTCAAATTATGTAAAATAACCATATTGCACTTCATCCCATTTTTCATTTCAGCCCACTTTTACTTGGAAAACACAGCTGCCTCTTGAGTTCAAAACAAAAGACTCAAAACAGTAAATCTGGCATTCGTTCAAAATGAAAGCTTTAAAAAGGTTTTCAATAAGAACAATAACCCTGTCAAAATAAACGACAGTGTGCAAATGTCTTGGTAATCATGGAACTCCACCTTCTACACAAATGAGGCCAAAACTTTCAGATGGTACTGATTTTTAACATGATAAATATCAGCCTATGATGGAGCTGAACTGGGATAATAACATAGGAATCCAGACTAATGTGAGGTCAACCAATGGTGAATGTGTAAGGGCTAATATAACAACATGAGTCTAGAGGTAATATTGTTGGGTTAAATGGTTATCTGTTTTTTTCTCTTCCAGTGAAGAAATTAAGCAGCTTTAACTCTAGGTGTATTCACAGCTGGAAAGTCCTTTCCACTTATTTGATTCAGATTGAATGCAGACTTTATTTTTTTCATTTGGGTCAGATCACATTCTCATGTCTACACAGAAGCACGCATGTGACGAACTGCGCTGGCATTGGACAGAAAAGTTGAATCAGAAACGGTGGGTGTTGATGAAAACAAACGTGGAGGTGATTAGGTTATCATTTTCAGAATATGTATTCTATTTTTACAGACACAAATTTACAAAAATAATGTTAACTGTCAAGAACAGCTCATTCGGAGCCAGTGTCCTACTATGGACATCTGACCAACTGTCTATGAGACATTCAACCTCCTAATTGCTCCACGTCTGTCCAAGGCTCATGGCTGCTCCTATTAGCTCTGACTACCCGTGCAGCTTGGCTACTTCCAGCGGCTATGGTGGCTCCTCAAGCACAAAAAGGCACATGGTTCCTTGCTTTGTTTCAGCTTGAAGCCGTTTATATTCACACCAGAAGTGAACCATCCCAGAGTCCATTTGGAAGTGGACCGAGACCACCTCTTCTAGGTGGTCTCAATTCACTTGTTTGATTCGCATCAGAGTTCACGTTTGTATTTACACCTAAAAAAAAAGTCCAGACTTTCCAGGGAAATAAACTCGGAGTAGAAGGTGTGAATACACCTTCTGTTAGAGACTAAAAAACTGTTGAATTAACTCAAAATAATGACCAACTGTAAAATGTTGGTGATTCAATGGGTGTTTTTTTTTTGAGTTATTGCATGATTCATTTGCAGCTGAGAAGCCTGATATTAGTGGTATCAGTGCCTCTCTGTGCTCTAAATAAATAACAGATGAAAGAGTTTTAACATAAAAGTTCCACTAAGGTTGCCAAGGTCACAAAACTTTGGTTGATGAATAATTTTGATATAAGTAGTTATTTTACTGATTCATGATTTGTCTTTTTGTGTTCATTTTACAATACCAGTGCACCGAAAGCCCAACAATAGAATATTTATTCACATACACCTACTTACACCCAAAAGAATAGGAGCAATTCATTTGGCATTGAAAACTGTAACAAATAAAAGCCCATCTCTGTTTGCACGTTAGCCTTTGTAAACAAATACTGGCATTTAACACAGAGAAAATGATATGGAAATAGTAACCAAAATGTGACATTTGTGATGCAGCTGAATCCAGATGATTATCATGATTATGCAAAATAACTGCAATGAGACAGTTATGTAATAATTGTGACAGGTCTAATATTTAGTCGTGCAGACATAGCTGCCAACTTTTCTGTTTTTCTGTTGGGTGAAATAAAACTTTTGAAACAATTGTTAAACCTGAAAAATGAATGCCATCCCTACAAATACTGTAGTTGTTCCTCCATTAACATACAATGCATCCAGTAACAAATAATACATCAAATCCCAGCATTCTTTACTTGGTAATCTTTGCACTAAGGAAGTCTGGTCGCCACACTGACTCAGTGATTAGTCGTATTTAAGGCTTAGATTAAACACAGAAAGTAACGGTCAGCCTCTAACATATGTTAATACAGAGCTAGGGCAAAATGACGTTTTCCTCTATATTCAGACTAGTCTCCGTTTGTACAAAATGGCTAGACAGCCAAGCTCTATGGCTTACAGAGGCTGCATAATTCAAAGCAGATGGGCCTCCTATATCTGGAGGGTCCTTCTGCTTAAATTAAAAACACACAAAACCAATTAACCTAACATTTGACCTTTCAATGTCATCCATATTAACTACTTCACTCAGCAGCACTAACATCTTCTGAAGTAAAAACAACAAGTCACACAAGGAATGGATAAAAATAGGCCTGTTGCGGTAGCGCAGGCCATTTTTAGGCTGTGCGTCTGTTTCGACTTTCCCCCATTGCTGGGGTGCCCTGTAAAACATCAGTGTAAATGGTTTATAATGCCACCAGTGGACTCTGAAATGGCAGACCTGGTTTCAATCAGCAGTCAAATTGCTCCTACATTACCCTCGCAGACAGAGTAGTAAATCACTCTTTGCTCTCTATGCTGCTGACGTTAAGGAACAAGCATTGTTAAAAATCCACCATGCGTGCTGCTAAGAGCACCCTGTCTCTATGTGGGGATGAGATGCTAAACAGGACAATAGCAGTTGCTTGCGGCGTCCCTATAGATACAAAACACACATATCCTGATGTCTAAGCAGAAAATCAGCTCACCTCATGTCTGTACCCCAGAATAATATCTCGACTGGATGGGAAAACCTGCAGTTCTTGACCTAATTTGCAACCCTGCGAGTAAATTTTAGCTTATAGCCGCTGCTCAAAACTCCACTCCACCAGCTCCATCACAACCAGTTTGAACCAGTTTGCCTAGTTAAAAAGAGTTCTTGGTTTGCTTGTGCCAACGCCCTGACAGTGGGCCACTGAGGCATCTCACAGCACTTATAATCCCCTATAAAGCCGAGAAACGCTGATCCCGCCCACCACAGACCAACACACTATGGGCAAAACCTCTCATTAGAACTCTTGGGCCCTGAAATTACCAAGATTTTGCCCATATGGAAAGCATGAGAAAGCGTCAGCTGGGAGAGGTTTGTGCCGAGTGGCTTTTTTCAGTGTGTGGCCACAGAGGAGCTGGAGCTCTTTAACGGTGCCATTCAACCCAGCCCCTGCCATGGAGCACCAGCATATGAGGAAACTGAGGCAGATGCTCTGGCTACTAGCCCCAGACCAGGCCTGCCTAGGAAATACCCAACACAGCTAACATACAAACACTCACACACACCATGAATGTGCTAAGGTCGACAAACAAGACAGATGCAGCATGCACAAAAAAACTGAAAATCAATATGAAGGCAAGATATGCAATTCTGTGGTTAAGAAACGTCACTTCACCAATAAAACTGCAGAGGGCAAAAATGGTCTTCAATAAAAACTAAATATAAATGAGACTGATAAAACAGGTTTTGATTCTTGAGAAACAAACCAGATGTAAATTTTCATCTAAGCTGGTCTCTTTTGATACATGGGGTTAAAGGGTTTTCACTGACTTCTCAGAGGTGCTGTCTGGGTTCCAAGATACAGGGGTGCTGATTGAAATTATTCAAAGGAAGTTATTTTTAGATCTTTTTATTATTATTATTATTATTATTATTATTATTATTATTATTATTATTATTATTATTATTATGTTGTTGTTGTTGCTGTTGTCAACCATTATTTTATTGTATTTGTGCAAGAAAGGCTGGTGATGTTTATTTTAGTTCTAGTCAAAAGTCTACTCGTCAAAAACACCTTCAATAAAAAATATAAAAACTTCATATAATTCTGGACCATTATTATATAAATACTAAAAAGCTGAAGCCAATAATTAATAAATAACACCCACAAACACTAACCTCACTCAAGAAGTCCACAGAGGACAGACTGCATCCATCCATTACATCTGGGAAAAGTCATTTGGTTTGTTTTGTTGCTCTCCATATTGGTTTTATATTAATTTGGGAGCATAGAGAAATCTCTGGGCTTGTTGTAATTTGTACAGGCAAAAAAAAAAAAAAAAAAAAAAAAAAAAAGCAAATTCAAAATCCATGGGTCTTAGAGCTGAACAATATGCAAAAAATGTCACTACTGAAATATAAAACTGATGGCCATTTGATTTGTGCTGTTGTCTGCTCTTTGTCAAAAACTTTTCTTTTTTTAACAAATTATGAAGATTTTTGTGGATACTGTTGCCATAAGCAATCAATACAAAACATGTACACCTCTTTATATTCAGGACACTCCAATACCTACTTTGTTTGGTCCAGACTGTTTGATTGTGGGTACAAACCTTCACCCGGACCCCAGTATCAAACAAATAAGATGACTTTGTGCTTTATCACAATTAACTGTGGCTCAGTTGATTTACAGTGTGACAAAACTTTTTGTATGATTAAGACTTTTGGAAAAAATTACAGGAAAGTCATTTTGGATTTTCAGGTGTTGAAAGCCTTTAATGAAATTGCAGATTTCTGCGATTCTATATTTGCACAGACTGACACTGTGTGGCTCTGGTCAGATTCAAACAAGTTTCATTTTGTGAATTAAAGTCATTAAAAAATTGCAGCTCCTGTAAATTGGACATTGCCCTTGGCCATATAGATTTCAATTTGCTCAGCCCTAGTTAGTTGTGTTTCAAAAATCCTAAAAAAAAAAATAATAATAATTATATAGATATAGGATTAAGCCTTAAATGCACTTTTATATCTCACTAATTTGTACTTGACTCTCATAGGAGACAGTTTTTGTTCATTTCTTTTAATACTCAAGTCTTTTATTACTGTATTTGCAAAGCAGGTGACCAGCTAAGTGCCAGTACCAGTTTTCACATGATGTGTTTCAACTTCCCATCCCATTAATGCTGATGAACTACCGACTCCACTGGCAGCAAACAAAAGAAAAAAGGAACACACTGATCCATTGTGGACCACACTGTGATCCCTCTGGAGTCACAGGGATTAAGTCAAATGAGTCTTCTCGAGTCATTTTTATTTTGAAGTGGCTTGAGTATGAAGGCAGGCCAAATGTCTGCAGACCGTGTCATTAAATTATTAAAAATCAGAGGAAAAAGGGTGACGTGATTGACAGACAATTTTCAACGTATCGCAGCAACAAAGAGAGGCTAAACAAGAAAAAGGGCGACATAACTGCTGCGCAGTCTCCCTGTAGCCAATATGACTGAAGAAACCCATAATAATGTTGTCAACGTGGTTTTAAATGATAAAATATCCATACCCCATAACAGGTACTACTACCTAATCCCTAGCAGAGAAAATAATACGCCTTGTGAGAATAAATTATAGCCAGTTTGCACTGATCGACAGGTTTCCCCTTGTGCTAATAAAGCAACCTACAAAAAACCCCATAACATTTTACAGTTGACTGTCCCCAAGGCCTTGTACAGTAACACTGTGTAGGCTGCAGCATATAGGGCAGTTTAATATTAAATTACTCTGAATCAAGAATAAAAATACACCCCGTCACTTTCTTTTTCAGCTGGCAGGAGGTGAAGCTTAGAAACCCAAACATGCAATGGGGCCTATGATCCAGTTGCAGAAAGCCTCTGATGCAATTCCAAGAAACTAACCCACCCTGTATCATCCTGTTACAGTTTGGCTCTCAGTTAGCTCTCTTCATTGTGTCTGTGACAGCTATAATCGGATTCGAGTATTGATAAAGGGTGTCCATGAGGCTACTTCGGCATGTCACTCACACTGCAAAAATGCTTCCAATCCTTTCTTGAAGTAAACCAAACACAGGGCTGCAGGGCTTGATGCAATGCTGAAAATCTATCCGTACAGAGCCCATGAAAAATACTCCCCTGTTCCATTCAGACCTGAAGAGGGGTTTTAGGCTATTATATTAAGTTACAAACCTGTGAAAGATGACACAGAAATGCTTATTCTCTAATGGGTAATTTATAAAATGTATGACTTTGCCTCAGCTGCAAGGAGAAAATTCCTGCTATGAAACCTGTCTGCAGCCTGTGCTACTGCCGCTGCAACAGTGATTTTTTTTAAAAGGGTGGATTAATGACAAAAACATGACAGAAGCTTTTACAAACTGATAGGCATACAAGAACTCCCAGCACCTGTCCATGGTCATGATAAATAAAGAAAGAGCAATGGATTTCATATGCCGAGGGCGCTCAGGCGCTGGCTAACGTGCCCGCGCACTCGTGCACGCACACCGATGAAGTGCAAAGGAGAGGTATTGCACCTTAAGGACGGAACAGTTCTCCATCAGGTCAAAAATAGGAGATATTCATCACAGTGCAACTAGGAGGAGAAAAACAAAAAAACAAAAAAAAAACACCAAGACGAGCCCACGCACCGCTGTCCACCACTACTCCTGTTTAGTATTTCATCAGGGATTCTGGACATATTTTCTGCTTGATTTAAGCCTTCATCCCCGCAAAGACACAGCTACGTCCATTTCCTCACAGAAAAGTGTCTGCGTTGACTTTATCGCAAACTCTGCGCACGTTTGCATATTGAAAACACCTAATGAAATAAAGTGATTTATAGGAATAATAGCTGCTTCTTTTCCCGTTTATCCTCGTGTCTGTGGA
This sequence comes from Sphaeramia orbicularis, assembly GCF_902148855.1. Classification (NCBI taxonomy): domain Eukaryota; kingdom Metazoa; phylum Chordata; class Actinopteri; order Kurtiformes; family Apogonidae; genus Sphaeramia; species Sphaeramia orbicularis. Next base: position 13,324,669 of record NC_043973.1, on the reverse strand, counting down.
GGTTGTGTTCCGGAGTATCTCTATGAGACCCTTCCAAGCAAACCAATTAGCATTTGTTGTTTTTTACAAAAGTTGTAAACAGGTTAAAGATGTAAGTTAGTATGAATAAACACAGAAACTAACTGTGTGCGTGGCTGTCCTGTCGATAGCCAGAGCCCGTTTCTTTTTTTTTTTTTTTTTTTTTTTCCCCAGACTGACTTCCAGTGTTTCACCGACACACCAGCTTAGCAAACTAATATCAGTAAAGTACGCTCAACAAACACATATATTAATAACGTTGTGGAAATTTCAGCAAGTTAGCTAGCATACTGCTGTGTCTCAAGTTCAACGGGAGACAGTGTTAAAAAAAAAAAAAAAAAAAAAAAGATAACGGTGCACTTACTGAATCTCCTCTTTGTCACCGCCGTTGGCATTTCTCTCCTTCTCCGAACCACTGCGATTTAGTCCCGTCTTCAGTTTGTAACAAGCACGAAAATCCACTTCAGTAACCAACAGCCAAAAAAAAAAAAAAAAAACACAACAGTTTAGAACCAACCCAGACTGTAGAAGAAGCGCGAGGGGGAAAAAGGTAAAGGAGTCCACGAGCGGAGGAGCACGAGGTCTTATCCCGGCCGACCGGGGTCGTAGACTGGATCTATTCGTGGCAGCTCCCGTGTCTCTCTCTCCCCTGTGGAACGGGTTAACGTCAGCTTCGCTCAACTGTTCTCTGTCGTTGCCCTCGCTGGAGAGACACGAAGTAGAAATTCAATTTCGAGCGCAATTCTTCAATTACAAGTTAATTCGCACGCGCCAGTCCGCACACCGGGGTCCGTCTATTAACCGTGTTCGTCCTGGAAGAGCCGTGGAAGGTGAGGGAGTGGGTACGTCTCTCCCTCCCCAGTCAGTCACGCTTCTTCTTTCTGCCTCTGTGGAGGAAACACGCAGGTCGGTCAGCAGGATTGTCGGCTCCACTCTGCCACTGCTGCTGCTGCTGTGTGTCCATTCATTCCTGCTCCTTAAGTCCTGCAACCTCTGAAAACATACAACACCAAAAACAGCAGAACTGACAACTGTGTTCATCTGTTTACACGACGCACCTGCTAAACACACACACACACACACATTTGCACAGATCTTTGCCCAAGGAAACACTGGGGGTGATTTGTGAGGTAGCTTACATTATTAGATGTCATCAGAGTGACATCTGTGGTAAATAACACATGTTTAGACTTACTAAATATAGCAATAAAATGAAAGTATTGGCTAAAATTTGCTTACAGGCAGGGCCAGATTAACACTTCATTGTACCCTGGGCAACAATATTCAAGAACCCCAGGACCCCTATAATCTGGCAAAATACAGAATGAGTTCCAGGAATATATGTAAATATACCCCATACTTCAATATCTAACTATCATCAAATGCATTTTGATGTACAAATGTGTAAATGCTCGTAGAACTACAAGTGCACCACTATAGCCTCTTGTCAAGGCCACTCACTTGCATATGATGATATGAAAACAAAACACATTAGCATCAGTATAATCTAAAATTGATCCACTACATTAGAAAGAGAGGGAAGTGTCCTCCATTTTCACAAAAAATAAATAAGAAACCATTTCCACAAAGTATCCAGTATTTACAGGGTGGGGAAGCAAAATTTACAATATTTTGAGGCAGGGATTGAAAGACAGTGTATGACCAATTAGTTTATTGAAAGTCATGAGAATTTATTTGCCACAAGAAAATTGACATAATAGAAAATGTTTTTATTCTGTGTCCTCCTTCTTTCTCAATAACTGCCTTCATACGCTTCCTGAAACTTGCGCAAGTGTTCCTCAAATATTCGGGTGACAACTTCTCCCATTCTTCTTTAATTGTATCTTCCAGACTTTCTCGAAATAGTTTTGCTCATAGTCATTCTCTTCTTTCCATTATAAACAGTCTTTATGGACACTCCAACTATTTTTGAAATCTCCTTTGGTGTGACGAGTGCATTCAGCAAATCACACACTCTTCGACGTTTGCTTTCCTGATTACTCATATGGGCAAAAGTTTGTGAAAAGGTATGGATAATAGTGTTAAGTATGATTATGACATCAATATATGTTTGGTTTCAAAACAATTGACGTAGTGCCTGCTGAGAAAAAACAACTAAATGTTCATTGTAAATTTTGCTTCCCCACCCTGTATTTAAGAACACTTTTTGCCAACACAAATGTATTGAATCGTCTGAAAAAGCCCACAGACAAAACACAAACATAATCTGATAGAATCAGATATGAATTTTAAACAGAAATCCCCTTGTCACCTCAGAATTCAACAACAACACAATGTAAACATCCTGAAATCTGCTTTCTCTCATGTTAGCCACCATAAAGAAATTACCTGTTTTAGGTATTTTCTTTAAATTTTCAGCTTTTTTAATGTCCCTCTCCTTTTTTAATTTTCCTTTGGCTTAGCTGCTTCTCCATGTTTGCAATGTTTTGATTCGCGTACGTCACGTATGTCACGTAGTTCTTGACGTCTCACATCCCGCTCAGTGCACGCACGTTGATTTGCGTCACTGCTGATTCACTTTTTGGATTGACCAATGAGGAGAGGGTCTCAGCTCACGGTCACAGACAGCAGGAGCAGGGTTTCTGTGCAGTGCAATGGCTCCGGGCAGCGGACAGTTTCATTTATAAGCAAAATATAACCAGATATTTTCGTTATGCCCGAGCTACCCAGGGCCCTTCAGAGGTCGCGGGCCCCTGGGCAATTGCCCAGTTGCCCATATGGTTAATCTGGGCTTGCTTACAGGTCTTATTTATGTCTTTGTGCATAAGAAATCAATACACTGTAAGCCCGGATAAGTAGAGTTTACTCAAAAAATTTGAGGCAAGTGATTGCACTTAAATGATTTGAGTAATGATCGACTAATCAATTGGTTTAAGTATGATCAACTTTAATGCTAAAAGTATTGAACTTAAACTATTAAGTAGAAAACACTAAAAGACAAGTTATTTGTACTTTAAATCTGTTGTAAAATCAACCCCACTATCCAACCATTCAACTCAGCATTTTAGGTTACACTGACTAATTTTCTCAATTGCAGCCAGGTTAGTTTATCATTTATTAAATGACTTTTTTGGCGACACGGTGGTGCAGTGGTTAGCACTAGTGCCTCATAGAAAGAAGGTCCTGGGTTCGATTCCAACACCAGTCAACGGGGGGTGGCACCTTTCTGTGTGGAGTTTGCATGTTCTCCCCATGTCTGCGTGGGTTCTCTCCGGGTACTCCGGCTTCCTCCCACCATCCAAAGACATACACTGATAGGTTAATTGGTTAATCTAAATTGCCCATAGGTGTGAATGTGAGAGTGATTGTTTGTCTTTATATGTCAGCCCTGCGATGAACTGGTGACTTGTCCAGGGTGTACCCCGCCTTTGCCCCTATGTAGCTGGGATAGGCTCCAAGCAACCCCCGTGACCCTAGTGAGGATAAAGCAGGTTCAGAAAATGAATGAATGTATAAACAACTTCTTTTAAGATAATCAGACTCACAGTCCTTTTCCTGACCAAAATAGTTATGAATTTGTTCAACTTAATATATTGTAGCATGATTGGCAGTTCGCTCACTGGCATTTACCAGTACGGGAAGTGCTTTTAATTTGACATGACATTAAAATTTCTGTTGTACAATTACAGTCTTAGATGAACAGGAAAGCCATTGTTCTTCCTCTGGCTCTGACTCATGGTGCAGCTCTACAAAAATACAAAAACAAACACAAAAAGGCCAATAAACACTGCCATACACACATTAAATTCAAATTAACACTAACACCACACTGAACCCCTGCACATAAAAATAACACATTTTCAACAACATGCCCAATACCCACAATGCAATGCGAAGATAAAAAGGTGTGGTCATGACTAAAACTTAGTGATTTAATTCCATTCAACTTAAACTTTTTCGTACTTTCAGCTATGTCTACAAATTAGTAGAATATACTTAACATTTTATAGTAACATCATAAAACTTAAATCATTTAAGTGCATTGTAATTAAAGCATTTTAGTAAATACAAATTCCGGGCTTACAGTGTATAAGTGAATCCCCAAAGGAACTTTGTGTTGGTAAATGTGAGTTATGCAAATTTACAGGATTTCAGTTCTGTTGCAACATGTTGATGGTCATATGAACTATGTTTTCAGGTCAAAAATGTCCAATTTCATCACAATTAATGCTATATTTTCATGTCATAAATGGCCAAGTTATATTTTAACTGAATTTACCTGAAAAAAAATAGGACCAATGGCCCTGTAGCTTACCGGCCAAATTAAAAGGTTTGGGAAATGTATCCAGATGTCATTTATTATCACCCAGTCACATGTATTTATTATATTACAGAAATAGCCCATGTTTTGGTCATATTCCAATCAGATCTGTTAAAAATTTAAATTCCAACTTGATATCATTGATACTTAGTGATTTATTGGATCAATCCACTTCCTATCTGTTATAATGGGAAAATTTTTCAAAGTGGCACCAAATCCAGAATGAGATCCGGATCCAAATAATTTCAATACCTTGTGTTGACATCATCATACAGAAGCTGTATACCAAGTTTGAAGTCAATCAGAACTGGAGTTTGGGAGAAAAAGACGATTGAAATTTTTTCCCCATAAGAGCCCATGTTAAATTTTCCGTAAGTTCCCGGATCCAGAAGAAGATCCTGATCAGCATGTGGCCATTATGTTTTGGTCGTCTCCCCATCAGGGCTGGACTGTAGAAATTTACACTGGATATCATTTATATTTACTGAGTTATTGCATCGATCCACTTCCTATCTGTTATAATGGGGAAATTTTTCAAAGTGGCACCAAATCCAGAATCAGATCCGGATCCAAATAACTTCACTAACTTTTGTTGACATCATCATAAAGAAGCTGTATACCAAGTTTGAAGTCAATCAGAATTGTAGTTTCAGAGAAGAAGATGATTGAAATTTTTGTAACGGACGACAGACAACAGACAATGACAGATGCCGACGACGCCGACGGTCGCCGCATGATGACAATAGTTTACAGCTTGTCGACCGGTAAGCTAACAAATATTCTGTTCTTTTAGATTCCCCCAATTTTTCTTACAAGATTACCAGTATATACTACAGTACATATCACATGTTTTATTTTGACAGGTTGCAATATGGAGTATGGTGCTGATCCATCCTGTTTATGTTACGCCAAGACATACATTAAGAATGTCACACGTCATTTTTTAAATCAACAGTTTTCTAATAATAAGCATTTTTATAAATAACAGTATTCCTCTTTAGTATGATGATAAACTATACAATAAATAATTCTGATCCTAGTTTTTGCACAGGGATCATTTGTGGAAACGGTGACATGGCTGCCGAGCATCAGTATGATGGGATCTGTAACAACCATGTCACATCCGTCCACTGCCACATTTTGTGTTTTTGTGTCAGCTGTTATTGTTTTAGATCCACAATACTAACATTTATGAATAAGAGGAGAATTAGCAACAGTAAGTATATAAGTTTATTCCTAATAAAGTACTGGTACTGACCAGATCATCATGGGTAATGTCACGTCCGTCCACCAGCAAAAGTTTTCGTGCAATTCAAAATCCAATATTTCTGAAAATAGAGCTTCCACTGTCAAATAATATCAGTAGTCTGTGCACAAATGTATTAGCATTATTTCCACACAGTTCTATGCATTTCTTACAACTTTTTTTTTTTTTTCTGACAAAAATGGCCACTCATTTGACCCCCTAAGTAAATTTTTGCCGGTATTCATCTTTTTTTATGTCTTGGGGGAGCCCCTTTGGCTACCCCAGGTGGTCCCCACCTATCCCCCCACCCCCACCCCCTGGGAGCTTCTGTAACAAGCAAAGTCTTCCCTAAAAAATTGACAAACAGCTTTTTTCCACAGCAAATACAAACAATGCATCTCCAGCTCTGCCCCTCCATCCTCCTTGCTCTCACCTTGTGAAGGCTCAGACCAAGGCTATAATTTATAATTTATGTGCACAGGCCAACTTTCTGCCTCTTCTCACCCACTACTTCAAATTGTTTTTTTTTAAGACAGCCTTGGGTGAATTATAGGAAATGTTCTATTCTGATTTGCTTTGCTCTGTTCTGTTCAGTGACACATGTTAAACCAGTAGAGTTTGACATGGGCTACTTTCATTAGTTTAAGCATCTACTGAACTAAAACATTTCAGACCTGTTGAATCACTAATCCTATCAATCCATGTAAATAATTAGTGTAAAATATTGTTTATCATCTTTTCATGGTTATCAGATATGACCCATTTGGTTAACGTGGAAACACTGTCAGCTTCTACAACATTGATTCACCAGTAAAATCCCTGAAGTTGGATGGATGACAGTGGATGGAGACACTTGTTTTTACATTCACTTATTGATATCTTTGCTGAAAAAGTCCCTTTTTCTTCTGCTTTCTCTGTCTTGATATAATAAACTTTGAATTAACTCTGAGTTTTCATGAACCTCTTTATTAAATATAGGAAATTAAATGTAGGAGAATACATGAGTTACAGTGAAAAATTCAACATACAGAGGATAAAAATCACTAAAGAAAGGTTAAATAGAGACAAAAATTCATTTCGGAACTGCCGCAAAACTAGCACTGGGTCTTGATGGGTTAAAATGAATAAAAGATCATTTTTTGGAACAATAATGTGGAAATTCTCATGCGGAAAAGATGAACTTCAGCAGCTTTCCAGTGTTTTTCTACCACCAAACCTCCTGAAACCTCCTGACAAAATTTCAACTGTGCTTACCTTCACCTTAGTTATTATTTATACCAAAAAAACAAATATGTGATATTTGTGATTGTGTGGATCAGGATTGAAGAACAGCCTCCTTTTTTAAAAATATGAATTAGGCCAGAGTTTTCCGAACACAGATCTATCATTTATTCCAGATATTTTGGAACAATGTTTTTAAGTACCTCAAATATTTAGAAATATAATTATTTTATGGCACAAATGTGAAACATTTACTTAGATCAGTGATTTCCAAACCTTTTCACCTTGAAACCCAAAAGAGAAACATGATGTCAAATCAGGATCCAAAGTTCCAATAATATGCCATGAATTCCCATTGATTATATTTGACTGACTTCCTCTGTCATATATTTCTTTTTAACCCATAAAGACCCAAACATCCATCACTGACCAAAACCATCCACTGATCTAAACTGTTTAATATCTGTTGATGCACTAATCCTATCAATACATGTAAATAATTGATCTAAAATGCAGTTTGTCATCTTTTCATGGTCATCAGATATGAGCCATTTGGTGAACGTGGAAACACCGTCATCTTCTACATAGAGGTGGGTAATCCCAGCTCCATAGAGTAAAAGTCCTGCCATGAATTGGTTCTACCTGTTCACTTTACACAGGTGATTCCACTAATTATCCATCTACCTGGATGAGGAGTTGTGCTCATCAAACTGGGCTGGTTCAGTGAGTGGTTGGAACAAATACATGGCAGGACTTTTACTCTATGGAGCTGGGATTACCCACCTCTGCTTCTACAACACTGATTAACCAGTAAAACCCATGGAGTTGGATCAGTGACTGGATGGACACACTTGGTTTATGTTCAGTTAATGAGAGATTTGACTGAAAAAGTCACTTTTTCTTCAGTTTTCTCTGTTTTTCATATAATAACCCTCAACTTTAATCTGAGCTTTAATGAACATCTACATGATCAGTGAATTAAATATAGGAAAATACCTCATTTACACTGATAAAATACAAAATACAGAGGATAGTATTTTAATAAATGGTGATAAATCACTTAAGAAAGGTAAAAAATATCAAGAAAATGTCCTTTTAGAACTCAAGTAGTGCTGGGTCTTTATGGGTTAATATCCCTTTTGACTTTCTGTATCTGCCACTTTAACCTTGTTGTGTCTTGTACTGTGCTTTTGTCGTGTTTCATCTTGTACAACTGAACCCCCTCCTTGGCATTTCATTTGGCTTTGTTGAGGTCAACAACTCTTCCAAATAACAATTTCTGTTTCAATTTGGAAAATGAATTCACAGATCATATTATTACTACATATTTTCCCCTGCCAGTGGAAAATACCTCTGCAACCTACACTCTATGGACAAAAGTATTGGGACACATTGAATTCAGGTGTTTGTTTTCTAACAATAATGACAATTGTCATAATATAGTTTAATATTATGCTAAGTATCATTGCATTTTTTGGGGTGGCTTTGTTTAAATTGTTTTCTTTGCTTCCAAAATGCCACAGAGGTTGTTTTTACTTAACATCTCTCAACATTGATTTTTTTATTTTTTTTATTTATTTATTTTTTATCCTTGACTATGATTTTAAATGTTCTACCTCTAAATTTCTAAAATATTTTTTGACTAAATAATAATTTTCTACCACACCTAACCACCTACTTTCTTCACATCTCACTTAGGAAGAAAAATCTCCCTTTAAACTTTAAGGAAATATTGATCTTTATAAACTATATGAACAAAAATATTGGGACACATCATGTCCACAGCTCTAAGATGTCCTGTTCGTGCTGATTTGAGATAGAGACATCAATATTTTCTGAAAGTTAAATGGGGGATTTTCTTCTTAAGTGAGATGTGAAGAATATTGATGGTTAGTCGTGGTTGAAAATTCGTATTTACTGTCAGAGCACGAAAAATATCTTAGAAATTTAGAAACACAACATTTAAAATCATAGTAATGGATTTTTTAAAAAATCAGTGTTGAGAGAAAAATGAAGCAAAACCCATCTCTGAGGCATTTTGGAAGCAAAAATAACAATTTAAACCAAACTAACCAATGCAATGATATTCATCACAGTATAAAACTATATTATAATATTTGTCATTATTGTTTTGTTTCCCAGACCCCTGTTAGAAAAGAAACACCTGAATTCAACATGTCCCAATACTTTTGTCCATAGAATCTATTTCTTGTCTTGACATGAAGTTTGGAAAGGCAGATTTAGATTCATCTCAAAACTGATACACAAAAATGTTGCATTTGTAGTGTGTGGTCAGTTGTCTCTGTCATTTTATTTCCTTAAAATCATCTTTGTCTTTGGCTGCACCAAGAACAGGATCTAGCAGCAGTTAGGTCTTCTACAAAATAATGTCAGGAAGAACTTATTTTGGTGGAACATTTAAACAAGAAGTGAACAGTGGAATAAAAATCACTGCAAACTAAAACGCCATATGAAAAGGTTTGTGTCTTCATCATACCAGAAGAATGCAGACTGAAATAGTTACCCAGTAGCAGGATTATTCCAAAGAGTACATCCTGTGAGCCAGACAACTGCCTGTAAGTACTATCCACTTCATTTTTATTTCATTTCAATTCCGCTTTATTTATATAACCCAATATCACACATTTCCTCATCGCTCTTTATAATCTGTGCAACACCCTCTGTCATGAGGAAACACTCCCCCAAAAAACACTTTAAAAGGAAAAAATAGAAGATACTTAGAAGACCCACAGAGCAGGGGTCCATCTGTGGACAGAACACACAGTGGAAATGGTATTGTATGTAGAAAAATCTGCTCAAACAATACACAGAGACAGAAAATTATACACGTGGTGAACATTTAGTCGGGGATTTTGGGCATAAGTTGTGTTAACACTTCATTTTGACAACTGGAGATATTTGTCACATGAGTGAAAATGATGATGAATAAAAGCGTGATAGCAAAACCATAACTTGGTTCTTGTTAATCGAATAATGGGATGCATTTGCTCCACTCGCCCCATTGCTCTGGGTAATATGCCCGTAGCTGAGCTGTACTTTGCATTTTTTACGATAGAATCCATAATACTTAAAGTTTAGATTTTTCCAATTACATCACAATCAACTGCCAATTAAGGGCAGATTTGGGGAAATGCATGATTCACAAGTAAGTGCAGGGACAGAGAGGACTGCTTACAGTGCAGCTTGGCTGTTAGTGCATGAGCACTCAAGCGGCTCGGTTGAACGTGCAGGGCACAACACTGTGACCCTCAGTAATGAGGACCTGAATATCTTTAGGATTCTGACAACCCATCTACCCCGCCTTCTAACCTTACCGTGATCAATCGTTAGCTTGGCAGAACCCCTGCTGAACCGTAGCCCGGCTATCTGCCACACCTTCCTAATAACTGGTGCAAATGACGTTTACGCAAGGTTTTACCTTGCCATAAATGTCTCCTGCAATTGGGCAGTCAGCTCAAGCCTCCATTCACCACATTCAAACACATAAAAACACACACAAACACATACACACACATCCTACTTCAAGAGGCAAAATGAGTTGCTATGCGACCTCATGGCAACTGAAATGGATTTCTGTTCCTTTTAGCTTACAAATGATAACCTTGGTCAGTGCATAATGTTTCAGGAATAGGATCCTGTCAGACAAACAGGAGGTCCAATCACAACTAGTACACACAGGACAAGGCCATTGGTTTGGTCCAATCACCACCAATGTGTACGGTGCCAGACAGAAGAATTGGTGCATGGGCTCAATAATACTGTTAAGTATCTGTGGTGGTGGACATCGAGCTTGTTTTCCTGTTCCAGATGTCTCAAATGAACAATGCAAGAGACCTGTAAGAGGTGACTTTTCCCTGTGAAGGTCAAAGAACATGTCTAGTGTTATTTTTTCTGAAGCTGTGGTCCTGTGATGTTCTCCAAGCTTAGTCCTCACCAGACATTACAAAGGCATCTGTATAGCATGTTATGTGCATCAAGCTTTGGCAGACAAATAGTATCACATGTTGTCTTGTAACCTGATGCATTTCTTGGCATTACTTCATTACACAGTTTTAGATTTTCAGAGGGTACACCTGTTCTTTACCCAAGTAGAACTACAGATACTTGTGTGTTAAAAAAATAAAAAAGATTTAATAATTAATTTAAAAAAAAAAAAAAATCTAATAATTCGAAATACTTCCTGACATCTCACCTCTGGAACTTTCAATGCCCTTAATTTACAATAGATATAGAGTAGAAAATCTGGTTTTTATACATAACTGACCTTTTTTTTTCAGTCAATTAAACAACTCATTTCCTTCAGGATATTATAGTAAAATCCATCTCAAAACGACATCCTATTCTTAATCATTGCCGCAATCTGAAATAAATGCCTAGCTAAATTACAGCAAATCAGAAAGGATCTGAGGTACCAAATCACCCTCCAACCAAAACGCTCCTAGAATGAAGCTTCATCCATGGATCCCTTTATCAGCTGTTCCTCCTTATTAATTTTTTTTTTTTTTTTTTATTGAACTCTACGGGGAAATTAGTTGGAAGAAATTACTTGTAAAGAGATTCATTTCTATCTCGAAGCCCCTCAGTTGGTACTTGACAGTTTGAAAGCCGATTTAATACTGGTGCCGTTCCCTCCCTGTCTATGTTCCATAATTAAAGATAGAATACAGAACGTTTGTAGTTTTACAAGGATACAATAGGACATATTGAATTGTAATGGACAGGCTTTTTTTTGTTTTTTTGATGACTAACTAAAATAACTGATGCCATCTGTGTTTTGCGCCACATATCAATTTCCTGGTACACCACAATTGTAACGTAGCAATTTAAAGCTGCATAACAATTTTGACAGGAAAAGGAAGCACTTCAGTGTGACCCCGACTAATGACTGTGTCAGGGTGCTCTGCGTCTGACAGCACCATCAACATCATGCGTTTTCAGTTCCAACATGATAGCGGTGTGTTGTTGTAATGTTTCTGCACCGAACACAACAGTTGGATTAGCTGCTGAGATGTTTTGTTAGTGGCAAAGGTGTACAAATTGAAAGCATCTAAATCCTTCATAATTATGTTTTCATTTTTGTCATTGTGTATCATTGTGTTTTTTGTTAACCCAAGGCCCTTTCACACCCAGAGCATGTTTTATTCATGTACTAAGGTAATGATGAAGATCTGAAATTGGTTCCAGACCACTTCCAATGGCAGCTCACTGTTCCTGATGTATGCTAATTGCTAACACTAATGTAAGGTGCTATGTATACTAGGATGGGTAACATGCAGAAACTGAATTTCTCTACAGTGACTTAACAATAACAATATAATCACACACCCTTTAGCTGGGATAGGCTCCAAGTGACCCCCGTGACCCTAGTGAGGATAAAGTGGGTTCAGAAAATGAATGAATGACTGAATATATTTTCACAGAATGTGCATATTATGCAGCTAAAGAATCAGGGTTGTGTTTTTTGGAACAAGGCTATTTTTCCTAACTTTGCATCAACAGCTGCAATGATGGCAACATGTGGAACTACACTGGCAAATAAACAGAACTGACCTTTCTACAATGTACAGACAGAATTGTTTCGGTTGGGTCATCAAATGTCCTGAGAATTCTGGAACACTCCCAGATAGCAAAATCATTATGGCTTAAATCTGGCCCAAAACTGGCATGCAAAGTTCTGGGCGGATGTGTGGGCCCTAAATGGCCCAAAATAGGCAAGCCAAAATCAAACCAGAAGGAAGCCAAAATTCACCCAAAACTAATTGCGGACTTCCAAAATATAACCATAATTGTCCCAGAAAAGCCCCAAATCCCCCATAATCCAGCCAAAAAGTAGCCAAAACTGACCCAAAGAGAGACCAAAAGGAGGCCAAAATTTGTGTTGATCATGCTTTTAAAATGAAGTGGGGTTTTCTTCAGGGTAGAAATTCCCGCTCTTTGGGCAGTGTTTTGGCTTTACAGAAATAAGCCAAAACACAACCAAAACACATCCGTATATGGAATAAGATGTTGCTGCTCTTTAGTCATTCTTCTGGCTTGCCATAAACATGCCATACCATCCCTATACTTGATCCCGCTCTTTGCCCAGTTTTTTGGTTCACCAGACATATGCCACAACTCAGCCATATATTGCTGGTGCCCCCATATGTATTATGGATAACCTTAATCATACTATAGTTAAGCCGAAAGGTTTTCATAATGCCAAAAGAAAGCGAAAAAAGCCAAATGTATGCCATAATACTGCCAAAATATTTGCTATCTGGGCTGGAATCAAATCTGCAAAAATATGTATTCAGTGACTCTAGATCCAAATCTACAGTCGACACAGTACAATATACTTCACAGAACTCACTTCATTGGGTATAAAATGTTTAAAACAGGCTACACAACAGATAAATGTACTAGTGCTGCAACACCGAATCGATTAAACTGATCCAAATATATTCTTAAAAGAGTAGGCAATGAATTCGGCAGTCAATTTGATGGGTCTCGAGCACGTTAGTATTGAGGCATGCCCGCACGCTGTGTAGTGTAAACGAGGAAAACACAGAGCAACAGGACTGAGGCTTCGGACGCCAGACAGCCCTGTTTAGCCCAAACGTAGTGCACCGTTCATGTAACAAAACTTGAATATGGAGAAAAAAATGGCCAAAATCCCACGGCACAATACATTTCTGGCAAGCAGGTCTGTTGTGGCCACCGGGAACATAATGCAAACCTATCTTGAGGTTACCTACGTGTCGTGATTATTTTAGCCCACTAGCTAGTTAGACACTATTGTTGTAATAACATTTTCATCCATCTTATCAGACTAACATTATCTATCATTGACTGGAACTAATACATCCAACGCTAGTTTGATAGCCGACTGGAGCTGGTTGAAGACTATAGCTTGTTAGTCTCTAGGCAGCCGTGGCTCAGATGGTAGAGTGGGTCGTCCAATAACCGAAGGGTTGGCGGTTCAAATCCCACTCTGTCCATGATGCTGTTGTGTCCTTGGGCAAGACAGTTCACCCTCCAGTGCTGCTACTCACACTGGTGTATGAATGTTTGGTGGTGGTCGGAGGGGCCTTAGGCGCACATTGGCCATGCTTCCATCAGCCTACCAGGGCAGCTGTGGCTACAAATGTAGTTTACCACCACCAGAGGGAGAATGTGAGAGCGAATGAATAATACTGGTCAGCAACAAATTTATTGTTTAAGTTTTTTGAGCTGATTTAGGATAATTTTGGTGTGCTGAATCCAAAAATCACATTTATTTTGCTCAATCAGGTCAACTTTCTGAACTATGCTACATATTGGCTTTTTAACATTTTTGCTTACATTTATGGGCATTTTCACATCATATGATACAAAATTCTTTCATATTTCTTGCAATAAACGAGTTCTGAAGACTTTTGCCAATTTATGATTAATGTTTTTTTTAATATTACAGTTGAATGAAATGGCTTCGACTAGAAGATCTTGCAAAAATAAGCTTGACGTATTCTGCTACATCTGCGGTGAATACACCATTGTACCTAACAGGAATCAAGTCACAAGTTTCATAAAGTGTGCTTACTAATCTTATTTTGGTATTAAACTTGGTGACCAAGATAAAGTTTACAAAAATGTAATCAATTTTGTGAGAAGATCAAATTTTTCAAAATCAAATTAGCAAAAAAACCTGACCTGATTGAGAAAAACAGATGTCATTTTTTGATTTAGCGGTGCAAAATGGTCCTAATTCAGTTGAAAAAACCTAGACAACTTGCAAAAAACATTTTTTTGTAACCCAGTGTAATGGATCCCCTGTATGCGCTTTGAGTATGCGTTCATAGAAAAGCGCTATATAAATCTAATCCATTATTATTATTATGAGCCATAACAAGTCTAGGTAGTGCTTGCTAACTATACCTGAAGTCATTGCAGGGATGTAATCATTAGGGACTTGTCTGCAGCCTGTATTGCTTTGGGTTAAATACGGATCTTTGAGAATTGAGTTTTTTGTGTTTATCCAATGAATCCATTAGTTATTAAGATAATCTACAGATTAATCAATTATTAAAATCGTCGTTAGTTGCAGCCCTAAAATGTACTAACTGCACACAAAATAACCCAGACACTTCCATACACACTCTCTGGCATTGCACACTTATTCAGTGGTTCTGGTCTGACGTCACAGAGTCACTGTGTGTCCTTATGGGCTGCCACATCCTCCTATCACCCTCACTCTGCTTACTAGGCTAGACATCTACAATATACTTACCCACCTCAAACAGCAAACTACTATAGCATAACCATTGCCAAAAAGACCATCCTCAAGAACCAGAAATCCAAAAACAACACAAGCATCACACAATGAAAAAATGTACTTAACGAATACATCTCCTTGGAAAATCCACAAACTCCCACAGAACAGTCCGCAACAGAGCCCCTCTCCATCTGGTCTCCCCTTGTTCATTTTCTACAGTCTTAACTTTTCTTTTTCTCTTCTTATACATTTTTTACCCCTCAATTGTTCCACATCTCTACTTTTTTAAAACTGATTTACTAACCCCCCCATTTTATTTATTTATTTATTCATTCATTCATTATTTACTCAGCAATTTACCTGAAAACCAATAACCACTGATATTTGTCTCTGTAATAGCCAACCCCCGTACAACCACAACATTATCAATTTGTATCAATACCCTGTTACTATTATTATTTTTATTGGTTATTTATTTATTTATTCTTGTTCATTATGACTTCTGTTAATATCATCACTATTATTATGACTGTTAATGATAATGATTTTTTTAAATTATCATTTGTTGTTACCAGTTCCTTTGTCTTTTCTTTAATTTCTCTCCTCTCTCTCTTTCTCTCTGTCTCACACACACACACACACACACACACACATGCACACACGCACACATGCACACACACACACACACACACACACACACACACACACACACGCACACACGCACGCAGGCACACACACACATACAGACACACACCCCAATGTCCAATGATGAATATGTAATTAGTATCTGTTTTTGTTTTGTCTTATTTGTAGTCATGTCTTTCAGATGTTTTGTTATGTACTGCATCACTTTAAAAAAAAAAGCAAAATCAAAAAGAAAAAGACCTCATTTTTGCTGGAAAAACACCAAATAAAGAAGATAATATTACTAAAAAAAATGTCCAAAGAATATATAAAATATGTGAATTCATTTTAATTATTAAAATGAAAGAAAACTGTTCTCCAAAAGAGTTTTGAATGTTGATCAAACCAATGTGTAAATGCTAGAGTTGCTAACATGGAACAACACAAAGACCAAATATATTGAAAATGGCTTAATAGATATGAGTGATATAAAAAACAAAGACAAAAATGACAAACTGTATAGCCAGTTTAAAAAACAGGATCCATGTAAATAACAGGATTCCTACAGGTTTCTACGAGTTAAATTAAAATCTTTTTAAGACCTTTTTGAGATGACTTAGAACAGAATTTAATACTCATTTCACAGCCTGTTTCACAACCATACTGACAAAAATTCATGGCTCCTAGAATTTAGGAGAACTCATGTCAACCAGATTGAGAATGATCTTTTTTTTTCCAAACCCTGCATTATTAAATTAGCTCTTCCCCATGCTTACTTTTCACTTCTGTGATCATTTGTCACCGGGGGCTGCAAAGATAGCAATAATTGGATCCTAATTTCAATATGAATTGTTGGGTTGGAACAAGTGGAAATGAGTCGACTAATGTTACTTTCTTTAAGATTGGACATTTAACAGATACATTCTGGAGCCAACTGTGGACCCCATGGAAGGTAAACGTTGTGGGCCCTTAAGAAAAGAAATTATCTGTGAATCTGTCATCAGAGTGGTGGTGGTGAACGTACTGTAACAACTGGAGGTACAGGTGTGTGTTTCATAAGTACTGTAACAACCGCAATGGGCGTGAAAACGAAAGTAAAACTTAACTTTGAATGTCCGACTCCCAGCTTCTATGCCTCTCTCCTACTGCAGAGCTTACACTAACGTATCACAACTTCTAACCTATATCCACTGGGCCCCCTGGAAATGCTGGGACCCATGAATTTATCATGACCCCCCCCCCCCCCCCCCCCCCCCCCATGGCGCCCCAGGATACATTTAAACACAATACAGCCAACAAGTTTATGGCAACATAACATAAGACCAATCATATCAAATTTAATACCCTTTAAAGACTTTTTTAAGGTGTTAAATGCGGATTTGTAAATTCAAGACTTTGAAGACTTTGTAAGACCCTGTGGGAATCCTGAAATTATATACACATACAGATGGTGTTGTAGTGGTTAGTCCTTCCACCTCGCAGCCATTTTGGATTCACAGTTCAGTCCCCAGGTCCTTTCCTAGTTGAGTTTGCCTGTTCTCTCTGTGCTGCACAGGTTTTCTTTGGGTCCTCTGGTCTCCCCTACCATCAAAAACACATATATAGGTTAATTCTCCTGTCAGTGCCCTCAACCAAGTTACTGATGAAGATCTGGAGGCCACAAGTGCCTTCAGTTACAGCTCACTGCTGTTAATGTGCGAAGTGCTAATGCTAAGTGCTAATGCTACAAGGTACCATGTGTATTAGGATGAGTACAATGTAGAGACTGAATTAAAAGAGTTAACCTTTTAACTGAAAAAATAAATACATAAAATAAACAAGAGATTTTCAGAGACAGCATTTTGACAGCAAAAAGTTTGCTTTTTTTATATATGTGTGTCTTTGTTGGTGTTGTTTTTTTAAACTAACGTTACTTGCTGAGGTGATTGTTGGTGTAACATTTGAGCTTGTTACATTTCTTCAGTGTTGTCTTTGTGGTTGAAATGAGGACTGTTCAGTGGAATGTGCACTATTCCCTACACTGTGAACCTGAACCTGGACTTTGAAGCAAGTGATTGAGTACAGAATCACAACATTAAAAACAGTAAATATTTCTACAAAACGACATTTGTTACAAGTGGAGTAAGCTGTTCTCATCCAATACAGGTTTTTTGGCAAATTCAGTAAATGTCTCCTCACAGCCTGTAAGCTGTTCATTCTTTGTGCTAAAAAAAAAAATGTCTGGTGTCCGCTGAATCTACAAATTGTGCTTTAAAAGCAAACTAATTTTTGTACAGATCCCCATAACACTATTCCTGCTGGTGTTTACACTGGTTCAGTAACAGTTTCAATGACATGCAACTGCAATGTGCATCCTTGAATTATCATTTTAAAATAGGAAGTCTTTCTCAGGAGCAGCTGAACCACAACCCAAAATTCTAAAATTACTGACCATCAGAGCTGCTTATATTATTGTGACAGTAGTTCTGGTGATGCAGGTGTTGCCATTTTGTTAAATGTTTTTTTTGAAGAAGTAAAAAGTTGTCCTGCACACTGTCCATTCAACTTGCAAAAAACTTTTACATAGGATAGCAATGTTTTTGTCCTCTGGACCTTTTTCAAGCAGAGATTTAAAAACAGCATTGACAATGCAGGCAAATATATGGCCTACCCTGTCGGAGCTAGCCAATCAGCTTCAAATTATTGAAGTGCCTGAGTTTCCACAGTCTTATTTATCCATGTACTCAGTGAGTCTGTTATCACCTCCCCTGGGTGGAGCTTCTTAATCACTGCCAGTTGAACACAGCTGTATGACTGACTGTGCCCCCTGTTTGCTCAGCCCCTGACTTGCTATCTCTGACAGGTAGGTCATATATTTGTCTGTATTGTCAATGCTGTTTTTAAATCTCTGCTTGAAAAAGGTCCAGAGGACTGAAACATTGCTGTCCTCTGTTGAAGTTTTTTGCAAGTTGAATGGATGGCGCGGGATAACTTTTTTTGTCTTCACTCGTACCTCATGCCCCTGCGCACATGTCCCCTGAAGACTTTTTAGGTGTGCACCAGCCCCCATACCTGGTTTTAAACATTCTTTTAAAAACATCCTTATTTCTGAATGACCACACAGGTACGATTTCCTCTCACTTACAAAACAGCACATATCCACTAAATTTTACGATACAGAACAGGGTTTAGGCAGAATAATAGTGTAATTAGGGTAAAAAAAAATAAAATAAAAGAGGTTAAGAAAGAAAGAAACCAAATGAAACACTTTAATCTTCAGTTTTAAAAAGGACACAAACACTGAGTTGGCAAAGGTTTTTGTTCAGCCATATCCATCCCCATCCACCTCTTTAGGATTACCACGAGGTTTAATCCTAATCCTAAAGGGCATCAGTTGGCCTATGTTGCCGTTTCGTCTTTCTTGTTTTTATGTTTTCATATCATTAGCCTCATAGCATAATTGCTTAAGTCATACACTATATGGACACTTTAAATTCAGGTGTTTCTTTTCTAACAGGGTCTGGGAAACAAAACAATAATGACAAATGTCATAATATAGTTTTATATTGTGATGAATATCATTGAATTGTTTAGTTTGATTTAAATTGTTATCTTTGCTTCCAAAATGCATCAGAGATAGTTTTTACTTAATTTCTCTCAACATTGATTTTGTTTTTTTAATCCATGACTATGATTTTACATTTTCTACCTCTACATTTCTAAACATATTATTCATACTTTGACTGTAAATATTAATTCTCTACCACAACTAACCATTTATTTTCTTCACATCTCACTCAGGAAGAAAAATCCACCATTAAATTTTTAGGATTTATTGCTGTTTACAAACTATATGGACAAAAATATTGGGACCCATCCTGGCTACAGTTGTAAGATGTCCTGTTCATGCTGATTTGAAACTACAAAAATGAAAAGAAACACCTGAATTCACCGTGTTCCAATTATTTTGTCCTTATAGTGTATGACTTAGGCAATTATGCTATGAGGCTAACGATATAATTCAACTATTTTAAGATTTTTCACAGATGGACCTATATTGCTGTTTTATATGCATGTAGTGTATGTCACTGTAAAAAAGGTCAACCATAAAATAAAAAAAAAGTTGATTCCGTATGTCCAGAGCACCTTACACAGAACAGGAAGCTTTCATCTTATAACTGTCGCATAATTAACACAGGATTCAATGAGGCAGGAAAACAGTTAATGGAAGTTAATGATGAGAACCCACAGAGCTGTTTGTATCATTAACCAACATGCAGCCAAACATGTTAATGAACGTGGGTACCATCTCATTGGTTGGACTGAAGACCTAATGAAAATTAGCACTAGCTGAGGTGTTGTATCTTTTACACATTCTCAAGATTGAAGGTTTCAAAGGATTAGTTGGTTATGTTTGCACATATGTATGAAAAAGCAGTCATCATATTGCTTCCAGGCTCACTTTCAGGTGGAAAAAATGCAGAGGCAGCAATCTGGCACAAATGGTTTCTCCTGTATGAATAGAACATGTGTCTTTGGATGAATTATGCTTTGTGATATTCTAATTTGTTATGATGTGATGTGAACGGTTTACATAGTGTATGTGAGTTGACTTTATATTACCACTTTGATCAGCCCCGGCTTTAGAGAAGAAGAAAACAAGATCCCAGCTTCAAAGCAGGTGACGTTAATATAGAGTCACAATTCCCAAAGTTAGGGTCAGGACGCAAAATGGGCCACATTACTATTATTATTATTATTATTATTATTATTATTATTATTATTATTATTATTATTATTATTATTATTACTGCTACGACTACTACTACTACTACAGTCTACTCTCGTTATACCGCCAACTTCCGTTCACGGCCAAATTGGCAGTATAGTGAAAATGGCGTTACAACGGGTTGCGTCCATAATGTGCATGTCTTTACTATATGATGTCTATGCTGCCTCCGTTAACCCGTTCTAATTGCGTTTCTAAATAAATCTTGATTCTGTTATGTTGTAAGGGATCATTTAAAGTGGGGAAACATTTTAAGCATTATTATACCGTGTCGGGAAATGACACCCCATCATCTTGAGGCTTTGGCTTAATCCCACGTCCTCTTCCCGACATCCTGACCTACTGAGTATTCTGCGATAAATGAAGGTGGCCGTTCCGTAGACCTACTCGTAGCTTGTCGCGATCAGCGTCTGGCACGTTTGTTTCAGTGCATTGTTAAAATTTATGTGTACTCGATGGCAATCACGCTGGCGGTATAACGGTCGGGAAATCAATGGTATAAGTGTTGTTTGTGCATGGAACTGGGGTGGCGGATGGCGATAGGCGGAAATGGCGGTAGCTAATGGAATAATGCATTGGGGATTTTTGTGCAATGGTTTTGGTCGGCGGTGAGCGAAAATGGCGGTATAACGGCGGGCGGTTTAACGAGAGTAGACTGTACTACTACTACTACTACTACTACTACTACTACTACTACTACTAATAATAATAATAATAATAATAATAATGATAATGTGAATTTATTTTTAGAATCAAAATAAAAGAAAAGATTTTTTTTAAATAAGAACAAAACAGACAAAGAGGTAGAAATAGGTAAACAATGTAAAGGATGAAAATGAAATAAAAGCTCAAACTTTGATAAAAGGCTTAACAAAAGAAAAATATTGTAGGAGAAAAAAAAAGTTTAAAAAGCATAAAAGATACAAGATGAAAATGACAGAAAACAAGACAAAAATATCTTAAAAGATACAGAGACAAACACTTTATTAGATGCAAAAGGACATACTACATAAAAGATGCAATAAGACGAAAATGTTGTAAAAGATCCAACAAGATAAAAACTGTGAAAGGAGCAATGGAATAAAAATATAAAAAACTCAGAAAGACAAAAACAACTATACATAAAAGAGAGCAACTACACAGAAATGTTGCACAAGACTCAACAAAACAGAAACATAGAAAGACACGACAAGTAGGAAACTATATAAAAGGTGCAGTGAGATCAAAATGATGTTAAACCCCCCCCCCCCAAAAAACAATAAGAGCTCAACACCACTAAAACTTAAAAAGATGCAAGAAGATGAAAATTTCATGAAAGGCTCAACAAAACAAAAATGTAGAAGATCCAACAAGATGAAAACAATGTGAAAAGAGTAATGTGATAAAAATGTAAAAAAAAAAAAAAAAAAAAAAAAAAAAATTAGAAAGACGAAAACGACTATACATAAAAGAGAGCAACTAAACAGAAATGTTGCACAAGACTCAACAAAACAGAAGCATAGAAAGCCACAACAAGTAGGAAACTATGTAAAAGGTGCAGTGAGATCAAAATGACACAAAAAACCCCAAAAGAACTCAACAACACAAAAACTTATAAAGATGCAAAAAGATAAAAATTTCATGAAAAGCTCAACAAAACAAAAATGTAGAAGACCCAACAAGATGAAAACAATGTGAAGCATACAAGAAAAACATGGAAAAGACAGAACAAGACAAAACATATTATAAAAGATGCAAAAACAATATTGTTAAAGGATGCAATAAAAGGACTCTACATAAAAGATGCAACAACACAAAAATGCCTTAAAAGATGAAATAACATAAAAATTTTATAGAAGACATAAGATATAATGCTGTATAAATGTGTTCACATATTATATCACTGCCTGTATGTCAACAAATGTGGTCATTAATTTCCATTTGTATATCTGAGTTACATTTTCTGGATCTCAATTTGAAAACCTTTGGGAAGCACTGATCAGGAAAACTATCAACAATTTAACCAGAGGTGGGAAGTATTACTGTTTATAAGTAGAATATTCAGTCATCTGCTTGTATTTGAGTATTTACTGTTCTTTACTCCTTACATTTCAACACAAATATAATTTTCAAAACAAGCTTATTATTTTACTTTTACTACCTTTAAGTGGTATTCATCCATTATTTTTAATTTGTTTCACCTTCACACCATCAAGATCAATTTCAGTCTAAATGGACTGAACTAGAACACATTATTCTGTTAGTTGGGATTCTTTCTGCATCACATCTTATGTATTTTATTTATTTATTTATTTATTTTAGGACAAGTAGATTCAGAGACTGTCATCACAGTAAACTGCAAAAAGCAATAACTCTGGTGTTTTCCTCCTGTTCAACCACTTCCTCCAACGTATGCTCAAAGTCACCTCCTATAATGTGCAATAATTCTATAAATGTGAAATTATGTGCAATAAATCATGCAATAATCTTCGGTTCTGCAACAACAATGCAATATTTTTTCAATATTTATCAAAATATAAATGCATTAATATATAGACTTGGTTCATAGGTATACATACTGTTACATAGATATATATATATGTACTGTTTTCATAGGCAATACATACTGTAAATACTGTTAATAAATATACATACTGTTTACATAGATATACATACTGTGTTTATTGGTAATACATACTGTTTATATATATATATATATATATATATATATATATATATATATATATATATATATATATATATATATATATATGTATATGTATATATATATATATATATATGTATATATACTATTTCCATAGATATACATACTGTTATTCATGGGTAATACATACTGTTAATATTGTTCATATCTTTCATAGATATACATACTGTTTACATAGATCTACAGTTGTGGAAAAAATTATTAGACCACACCTTGTTTTCTGCAATTTCTTGTTCATTTTAATGCCTGGTACAACTAAAGGTACATTTGTTTGGACAAATATAATGATAACAACAAAAATAGCTCATAAGAGTTAAATTTCAGAGCTGGTATCGATCCATTTTCCATGTTTTCTTGATATTAACTAAAATTACTTCAGTTCTTACATTAATATCTATGGCATTGTACTGCCAGAACAGTGCTTTTAGGCATTCCATGTTTTCTTTTCTGTCTGTTTTAGTCACATGATACACACAGGAGTTCATACTTGATTGCACAACCATTGTTTTTAATTACTTTGGATGGTCTAATAATTTTTTCTGGGACTGTACATACTGTTTCATGGGTAATACATACTGTTAATATTGTTCTTAAATATACATACTGTCACATGCTGTTAATACTGTACATTTGTATCTATTCATATTTTGTCAATTTTCATTTTTATTCTATTTAGCTCTATTTTTATGTTACTTTGTAAAACTGTAAAATTTATATTTTATTATCTTATCTTATTTTTTGAAATTTTATATTCACTCTGTTCTTATTTCTGTAGTACTGGTGTTTTGCTAATATTAATATTATTGCACTGACTGGAGTAGCACTCCTTTCGTTGTACACACAAAGACAATAAAAGCTATTCTATTCTATTCTATTCTATTCTATTCTATTCTATTCTGTTCTGTTCTGTTCTTTTTTTTTTTTTTTTTTTTTTTTTTTTTTTTTACATTATTTGTTGTTAGATTTCCACATTATCAACTTCAATGAGCCTAGCACACAAACAGCCAGCAGAAACATTCCTCACTACTTTACTTCTATACTTGAAATACATTTCAGATTCTGCAAATTCACCCTTTTGTGTAAGCAAGATAAATCTCCTTTTACCAATCTTTTTGTTAAACAAGTATCTATATTTCTGCTTGAGTAAAGAATATAAGCCACAGTCTGCTTTTTGCAATCATTAAATCTGTATTTTTCTCTTAATGATACTGTAGTTTTTTTTTTAGCTGAAGTTATTTATCTCTCATAGCAATTTTAGAAAATTCTGCTCCATATGAATCGCCTTAAAGGATGTGTTTGTTTATAATGTGATGTGATCTAGTAAACCACAGTGTGCGGCATCAGAAAACACACCTCTTAAGCCACGGGAGAGAGACATGAATGATCTGAGATGCTTCTTCTTCTTCTTCAAAGGCTGGAGCCACAAGAAACACACAGCAGCATTTTTCACAGAAGCTATATTTAAAAGGGGAGACGCAGAGAAACGAAGTGGAAGAGACAACAGTGGCAAGGGCGAGCGAGAGTGAGAAGAGAGAAAGAGAGCGAGAGAGAGAGAGAGAGAGAGAGAGAGTGGTGGGTTGGAATTGGATGAAGGACACATGAGCTCTTGTTGAGTTGGCAAGAGCGAAAGAGCCCTTGGTTATTGAAAAAAAACGAGAAATCAAAGGCAGAAAATTCCTGCAGAGGGATGGGGGCAGAGAAACAAGCCTGTCCTCCTCTTCTTTGTTTTTCTTGTTATTTTCCTCTTCTTCTTCTTTGCGGTTAGAGTAGTTAGGCACTGAGCATTAGAGGAGGGATGCATGGTAGCCAGCAGGTTGGCGAGGCCCTTGAGTGAGAGGATCTAAGAAGGAATAGGAGGCGACACAGCACAAACTGTATTATATTTTGTGTTTGTGTGGGGGGGGTTGTGCTGAGTGCTGGTGTCGCAGGAAAGAAAACAGCGGTGTTATGTACATTAGCTCTCTTCACAGTAGCACTTCCTGGTACAGCGAACATGCCTCTTGTGTTATAACGCACACTAATTATTCATGAAATGTTAAATATATACCACAGTTACATGACAGCGGCTGCAATACGCTGTGTGGTTTATTTCCGCCGACGGTCTTAGAATGCAGATATTACACGTGTAAGGACACTAACAGCAAGGTCACGATGTGGGGTTTGTGTAGGAGTAATGTACGCTTCCTGACAGCTCAGGTGCAGACTGGAGGTTTTATGGAAGAGGTCATCGCTCGGTAGCCAGCTGTTCCACAAGTACCGGTCAAAGATGGATGTGATGGACAGGCATTATCCCCCTGTTTCTTCCTGCCTCCTCTGTCAGTGTTTTCCCTCCAGCAGATTGGGTTCCACGAGTCATCCCTCACAGACCATCGCTAGGGGAATCTGCAGTTTCAACCGCGCTGAGCATCCCATCAGACAAATGGATATTAGCTGGTTAATTTTTAATTCCTGAGATGCAAGGGAGCCGCCGCTCTTTCATGGCTGGAAGGAAAGCTAATGGGCCCGGATTAGGTATCACGGGCGGATATCTGGGAACAGCCCCCTGGGAATGCAATGTGGGTCTCTCCATTGAACACCATTAAGAGTCTTGAAGTAAGGCAGAAAGCCTCTCAAAGACACACTGTCCAGCTATTGACCTTTCGGAAGCACAATGGAGGTCCTCACTGAAGAGATATTGAGTGGATGCTGAGAGCGGTTCATTAAGCCGTGGTGGGAGTAAAAACATGGTTGCTGAGGTCTGTATCCCATCCAACACAACCAGACATAGATTTCTGTTTCCCACCAAACAACCTACCGGAGCCCACCAAGAGAGATCAAAACGCAAGCTCGAACAAACGGCCGGTTCATTGTGAGGCTGTGGTCACCTTTGTAGGAGATAGTGCAAGCAACCCTGCTGAGATCATCGATGAATAAGACAAATAGAGGAGATGTTGGGCTGTAATAGTTTGTCTGGCTAAGTGCACATCAAACCGCTCCCTAGACAGATAGATTCAAACACCTCAGCCATGTTTTCCTTGACTACCTAAAATAATTTCCTTGCTTTCAGTAAGATTGGCAGTGATGATTGTTTTTATTGACTCAGACGTTCCATTAGGCGAGGAGCTGCTTGGTGTAAATGGCTCCTGACAGCAGCACACAGCCGGCTGATGATGCCCCGTCACCAGACCTCACACTAGGGTTATTAACTGGCCGCCACCACCGCTGAATACCAGTGCTGCCCTGACAGTGATGCGTACACAGACAAAATATAACGGCGACTCTGCAACATCACTCTGCTTTTTCTGAGTGCGAGTGGGTGAGAGCTGCTGACAGTGTTTGAGTTTCAAAGAGGGTTCAAAGGAGGAAATTAACCCAAATCGGAGGAAAAAGGATAGCAGTGCATTTCCCCATTTCCTTTTCTTACACTTATATCAGACACAAAGAAAGGAAGACTGAATCGACCAGCATTTTTATTATAAATAGCAGGGGTTTGTATAGTTACAGCTGTTATTCGGTTAAATAATGCATTCAATTCGATGCATCATTTCAAAGAGTGTTAAAAGTGCTGATTGATTAAAAGCCATTACAGGTCTGGAATGTCTTGCCTTATAAAAGAAATGACAAAAATAATTTATGCAGACTTAATGTCCACTGTGGGAGTGCACAAAAGATGCTGGTTTAACTCCACTGTGGAAACATTTAAGGCAATCCAGAGGGATCTGCAGCAGCAGTGTAATACCTGGTGGGCTGCAGGAAGCTGCCTCATGAAAAGCCTGTCTTCAGTTGGCTCCCAGTCAAAAGAAAACATCTTCTTCTCTCTAGAAATGCTCTTATTTGCACCATTTAATAAGTGGTTTTGTAAATTTCTGCTTCTTTTATTAAGATTTTAGAACTACCTGTATGGGAAAGTTTTAATGTCTGCCAAGAGATTGGCAGGAAACAGTAAAAAGTAGGGTTGTCAAAATTAACACATTATCGCAGATTAATCCATTATCATGATTAATTAGATTAAAAATTCTAACATAATTAACCCATCTGCAGCACAGAATGACTCTGAACGTCTCTGGTAATGCATTTTGGGCAGTTTGTCCAAGTAGAGTTAGCGTTGTGTAAATGGACAGCTGATCCAGTACTGAAAGGCAGCAGAACCAACACATAAAGATGGTGCGGCCATGGCTCAGGAGGTGGAGCAGGTCATACACTAACTAAGGGGGTGGTGGTTCAAATCCCGCTCTGTCCTAGTGAATGATGCTTGGTGCTTGGGAGCCAATGATGGCAGGATCTGCGCTGACCCATCTGTGTCCTGCCCTGTCCTGTGTCCTGACCCCCTCCCCCACCTGTCTGGATGGACGTCCTCGGCCTCACCACTGTGGATGGGCCTCCTCGCCCCTGCCTGTCTCATCCAGCGGGATGGACCCCCCATGTGTCCACCCTACTGCATCCTTGTAGACTAGAACTACATCTGCAAATGGACGTCCATCAGTCCTGGTGCATCTATAGCCTGTCCGTCCATGGGAGTGGATCTCTCCTTCACTGTGGTTCTCCCCGAGGTTTCTCCCTTTTCCCACTGGGTTTTGAGTTTTTCCTTGCCGAGAAGGAGGGTCTAAGGACGGGGGATGCCCTGGACACTACTCATTTTCTTGCTGTTCATTTGACTGTTGTTTACTCTAACTGACTCTGTAAAGCCCTTTGAGATAACCTTGTTGTGATATTGGGCTATACAAAAAGTTGAATTGAATTGAAAATTGAATTGGTGGTGGTTGGAGGGGTCATAGGTGTGAATAGGCAGCCATGCTTCTGTCAGCCTGCCCCAGAGCAGTTGTGGCTACATATGTAGTTTACCACCACCAGAGGGGAATGAATAATGGGTCAATAATGTAAAGCACTTTGAGTGTCCCAAAAAGCACTATAGAAATCTAATCCATTATTATTATTATTATTATTATTATTATTATTATTATTAAGACGCTAAACAGCATGTTGGCCCTCTGGATGGAAATATGAGGACAAAAAAACCCAAGACGGAACAGTTGATTCAAGTTGTTTTGTTGAAACTGCTGAAGGTGTTTAATAAACATGTTAAGTGCATACATATTCCCTTCTTTCTTGAGCCTTGTTTGCTCATGCAAAATGAAACGCAATTAATATAGATTAATCTGATTAGAAATTATAATCGTTTGACAGCACTAGTAAAGATGAAACAAAACAAAGAAGCAAGTTACAACTTACAAAGTCACATGAATAGCCATAGTAGTGTTAAAAGAGAATATTATTTACAGTACTTACAATGACATATTTAAAAAAAAAAAAAAAAATCCCTCCAATTTACATGGCCCAAATGTTGACATTTAATAAAAAAGAAAAAAAAGAAATGAAAAATAAAAGAGAAAATACATATTTTATGGAATGGGCATTTAAGTGATCAATCCCCCCCCCAAAACAAACAAACAAACAAACAAACAAACAAACAAACAAACAAAAACAAACACATTTGAGGTTAAATACATAAGCTTTGCACTTCCTTGTGACTTATGTGCTGTGTTCTATGTACAGATTGATTTTTTCCCGAAAAATTTCTTACTCACTCCTCTTTTCTGTCCCTCTATAATTTCAACAGTATGAAATACTATCTGTCATTAGCTTGCTAATGAGAAAAATCACTAATTCCTGGCAAAACAATAAATAAAAAAAGCAAGCAAGTAAAAAAAAGTAAATTGTCCATATTGAACCTTCTCTTAATGCAAAATTCATAGCAGTCCTTTAAACTTTAGAAACCCTTAATTGATAGAATAATTCGTTGCAAGAAACAAAACCCTCATTTTTCAGTCGTCTGTTGACTCATCTGTATGCCTTTGCAGTCCGCAAGAACAAGTGAAATACTGTAGCAAAAGTAGCACATAAGAAAACTGTTGACCTGTGTTCAGTCTGCATGAGAGAGACTCTCACACAGAGAAAGAAAAAAGGAAACCTAGGTGACAACTGCAGTGGAAGTCTGTAGTTATGTCCACTGCAGTTTCACATCAGTGTGTCAGCTGTAAATCGAAATGCTGAATAGTGTGTTTACTGGGACATCACCTCGTCCTGTCAGCTGAAGACCACTTGAGAAAATAGACATGCAGGTGTGTAATGCAATGCGTGACAAGGTGCATGGACGGCCAGATTAGAAAGCATGCATGTGACGTCCACATAAACATTCCACGTTTGTGTATCTCATGTGCGCACACCCAGATCTGAAATAGCGTCGTCACTCTATGAACTGTCCACCTGTGTGTGACAGCGTTACCGCCCGCCGTGCAAGATACAGCTATGCTGTCATGCAGCAGTGATTAGAGCCTCTGTTTTTTATCATCTCCCTCCTCTGTTCTTTCTCCACACATCATTACAGTAATACAGCAGGCTCTATTACCCCCCCAGCACCCTGTCGATGCCCTGACAGTGCCGCCTCCCGCCAGCTTCTGAGCAGGCCTCAGAGGACTGATGATGATGATGATGATGATGATGATGATGACGGTAGTAGTGCTGGGTTAAAGCAGGGCCAGGGTCCCTGTAGGATGGCAGCTTTAATTTCACGCTTTGTTAATGTCACCCCCCCACTCCTGCCCGGTGCCCTCCCTCGGTCTTGGCCTTGTGTCCGTCCTTGTTGCCCCTGCGGTTTTACTCAAGGATTCCTCTTAGGCTACATTTACACATAGCCGAGTACTTTGGAAAGTGGATATTTTCCCCTCTCCATTTACAAAAAAGCTTGTGCACATGTGACCGTTTCCAGATAAATCTTTGTTTATACAGCTCCGTATGTCTACACTGTCAAGAGTATGCCAAGCCTGTAGATGGCAGTGTGGTGGGACCATCGAGTACCATTAACCAATCAGAATCCTCAAAAGAATCACAACAGAAGGTTACTTCTGTCACTTTGGACATGTCGCACATGTATTGCAAATGTATTTCTGTCAAAAACTGTGACGTCCGTCCATTTCCCTCTGTTTACATGCAAATGCAAAAACAGAGATTTGCTGAAATCTCCACTTTTGTCACAGTTTTTAGAAACCATCTTTTTTGGTGGGCGTGGCCATTATTGTCATGTAAATTTTTTATGGAGCTGAGCGGTGTCCATTCACACTCCCCAACAGTAGGTGGCGGTAATCTGCTGTAATGCTAATTAATACCAGACATTTCACAGCATAAAAGAAGATCCAAAAGTTTCTGTTCATATCATGGTGAAACTCAGATATGACACCGACTACATCAGATACAGTTTTACCTACGCTGAGGACAAAAACCTCAGTGCGTTTACTTCTTGAATAAGTAACTGAATGCACTTTTAATTTTTAACTGAGTACAGTTTTTAGTTTTGGTTACAATGTTCCTAAGTTAATGTTAAAGGGAATATTTCCATCTTTATCATCACCACCTGTTAGTCACTTTAGTTTATCATTAAACTTGCCTTCTGTGTTTTCATACTGTGATATTCTGTATTATCTTAGGTTCAAAACACACCATCTTGTCATTAAATACATTTGAAAAGTTGAGCTTTTATCACTTTTGTCATTGACGGGTGATAGTGGGTGCTGAAGCAAGACCAGTTGAGAACCACTGGTGTAAACGATAGGCACAGATGCAGAGAAAAATCTCAGTTTTGCCAGATACCCATCTATGTGTAAACGTAGCCGTAGACAATCATCAGTCTTTCCCTTTTTCCCCCTACAACTGTCGCAAATGTGTTCAAAACCCTCTCCCTCTGCCCTCATCCCGCTTACCTTTATCTTATTTTCCACCCGTTGTGCACTCTGTCACTGTCTGTTTCACCGCCCCCCATTCCCTCTCACCCACGTCGATTATCTATGTCTCTTCTATTGCTCTCTCTTTCTCGCTGGCTGCCTTCCTCTCTCTGGTAAACAGCTCTTTCTCTCAGCTTAGCCCACTCTACCCATCCACTGTATCTCCCTCATGTTCTCTCACTCAACCTCAATTGCTACTCTTCACCCTCCCCCCACCCCCCCACCCTCACTTTCGCACCCATTATCTTCCCCTTTAATTCCATCTCGTTCCCGTTTCCATTCACTGTCTCAATTTGGATGAACATGTCTCGTTGCATCCCTCTACCCTCCCCTCTCTTTTCCACAGTGTCTCCACTCTTAAGCCTCCATTTACACACTGTACCATCTGTATTTGCTAAGCACTGAGAGGCTGGGAATCATCATTCTGTCAACCTGCTCTTTCTGCATGAGTCGGCAGCCACTTTCAGACATCCCTAAAAATGCCACCGTAAGCACAAACTTGTTGAACCACAGTTTTTAGAGTCAGCTTGAATACTTCACTGGAGGGGTGAAACAAAGGCCTGCAAGCTGTCTCAGAAAAAAGGAAAAAAACAACAAAAACAATTTAACTAAACTGTTCCACAGCATCATTTTAATGCACACATTATTCTTATGCTTGTGTTGCACTTATATACCATATTCTACAGTTGCATCTTCTTTACATTTAATAACTTATCAAAAATGGATATAGGTAGTGTGGCTTAACTAATCAAGTTTCTACTTTGTCACAACATATACGATGTAATTCAGTCAGAAAATCATCCTCTATATCAGGGCTATTCTAGAGCTTCTACATTTTCCCATGGGCCAAATAATGCTATAGTAATACTATGGACTGTGGGCCGGACCCCTGTACTATTACTCTAATATTGGATGTATAATTGACACATATCACCGTCACATTTTCAATATTTTTACCTCCGCCAAGAGGTATTGTGATCACTTTGCTTTTTATGTTTGTTTGTTTGTTTGTTAGCAACTTTACGGGAAAACTATTCCAACCATCTTTACCAAATCTTACCCACAGATAGGCCTAGGCCCTGGGACCAACCCATTAACTTTTGGGCCAAGTAGGCCAAAGTTCAAGGTCACAGCAAGGTCACAAAATCTCAAATTTTCCTATCTCATCATTGAGCAATTTTCGAAAATTCATAAAATGTTCAAAATGACTCCAATTAGCCCCAGTTTGATACACCAGTAGCTTATAACAATATCTTGTATCTGGCACAAAATTGTCCACATCCACTACGGAATGTGGACTCTGTGGACATTTCAATTTAACATTGAAAATCCCATTTACGACACATTTTTCATTATAACTCAACAAAAATTTAAAACCTATAAAAATGTATTACCATGTTTGACCACAGTTTTTCTGCTGTATGGAGCAACCTTGAAACTGTTTGATTTAAAAAGAAATAGTCAATCCACACATGCACACCATTCGGGGTGCTTGGTGGAGGTTTGCGTTCTCTGAACACTTGTTATTTTTCTGTTATTGTGTTAAATTTGAACATAACTCATACCATCACAGTCACAGTAACTGCTGGCTTTTAGAGCAAGTAAGAAATGTAAACATAACATTTAAAGATGGGGTAGAAAAACAGTTGGACCAAGCTACATTTTGAAAATACTCAATTCAGAAGTCCAAACCCCTTTCTTCAGACGTCCCCCTGAAGCCACGCCTCCAGAGTACTGGCACACATAATGCGTGTTCTCGAGGGTTGCTGCACAGCAACAATTCGCCCGGCTCCGGTGGCCCCGCCCCGAACCATGCATACCTCATTCAGTCTCCTCTAACACCCCCGCTCTTACAGAACAGCCCCAGTTCACACCTATCTGGCTAACATTACATTTCCTAGTGATTTATGTTAGTGACTAAACAGTTTGCCGGTGAACTTTCCTTCCTAATATAACTAATATAGCCAAGCTCTGGCTCTGGCTTCATTTCCTGTACAAGTGCTCCAAGCCTCTGAGAACGCACGATTCATGCACGAAGAAGGGTATGTGGGGGGGCAAATTGCAGTTGAGTTTGCTAGACATATCACCATTCAATCATTTAGATTGACAAAATGATTGGATGGTGTTTTTTCAGTCCTGTCCATTCCACAGGTGACTAAAACTGTTTATTTGTATCAGAGCATTTAATTAATCGGTTGTAATCGGGGTGTGAAGGGGATTTTAAACAATATAGTAAAAAATTCTCCAGGAAAACATCTCACACCCCACCTTTAAAACAACTTATGAGCATCAATATTACTTTGTTCTCTGACCAAGACAAATCAAATTTTGTTAATTTTTCTATTTTCAACACGTTGTGTCTTGTCTTTGCTGAATGCACCATGTTTTCATATTGTAGTCGGTCTCTCTGGCCTTCTGTAAACGGTGGCAGTTCTGCAAAATGACACTGTCCCAAAATGGCATAAAGCGTTGCAAATAGTTGTATGTATGGTTTACTTAATTACTTAATCCTCTTCGGAGCCTGGTGGTGCTCGAGGCAGTAGGTAGCTCCTCCATATGGCTTGGTCCGCTGCTATCCTTGGTGCTTCGTCTAAAGAGAACACGTGGTTTCTCACCTCTCTTCTCCACGTTTCTGTGGGCCGCCCTCTTGACCTTCTAACTTGTGGCGTCCATCTGTGTATTTCTGGTTTATCAGCTGTTGAACTATTTATTTACTGTTAGTGGGTAGAGGGGCCATGAGCCGGTCCAATTTGATTGATGGGCCAGTTCTGGCCCGTGGACCACCTGTTGAAGATCCCTGCCCTATACACTCTGTAAAGTCAGAAGTTATTAATCTGGCAAATAAATGTAATGTGTTTCTTTAATGAGCTTACTCCTGGCTTCAGGAAAGTAAAAAGAGTCAGACAGTAAAACTGCTGAAAATAAGACTTGTTTGTCTACTGAGTGAGTTCATTTTAATAAATTAGCAGAAAGTGATCATAATTGCTCATTATTCATCATCATAATTCATTTGATGTTTAAATGTAATACAGTTAACAGAGCTACAAACTAAAGCAAAATGCAACACATTAAAAAACAAAAACAAAACCATTTTTCTACTCCCACTGCCTGGAACAACTTACAGAAGGAGATCAGACTGAAGGAACTGGTTTGTAAATATATTCAAAGTCATTCTAAATGAACGGGAAAAGGATAAATCTGGATGTAACTGTTTTTCTAATTGACTGAATCTAGTTCTGCTTTGAGATGCTTTTAAGGGACATTGTTGTTATAGTTTTAGTACCTTTTAAATTAATGATGGTGTTTTATATGTATGTTCTTAGTTTAATGATTTATGCACGGTTTTAGAAATGACTTTTGTTATGTGTTTCATGTATATTTTTAGTGTGGATGTATGGCTGTGATTTATATTTTGTGTAACTTCCACTGCTGCTGTCTTGGGGAGGACATTCTTGAAAAAGAGATTTTTTTTTAACCCATAAAGAGCCAGTGCTATTTTTGTCTCAGTTTCCAAATGATTTTTTTCTCTGTTTAACATGTCCTAAGTGACTTATCACCATTTATTATAATATTAGTCTCTGTATTTTGCATTTTTCTGGAGAAAATTAGGTATTTTCATGTATTTAATTCACTGCTCATGTAGATGTTCATTAAAGCTCAGACTGAGTTGAGGGTTATTATACCAAAACCAGAACAAACTGAAAAAAAGTGCCTTTTTTAGTAAAATATAACATTAAATGAACATAAACCCAGTGTCTCCATCCACTGTCATTGATCCAACTCCATGGGTTTTACTGGTGAATCAATGTTGTAGAAGATGACAGTGTTTCCACGTTCACTACGGATAGGGATGGGAATTGTTAAGAATTTATCAATTCCGATTCCATTATCGATATTGCTTATCGATCCGATTCCTTATCGATTCTCTTATCGATTCTCATTGGGTGAGGGAATAAAAGAGTACAAACGGGTGTGTTTGCATTAAATGTCTTTTATATTTCCATCACTGCACAGAAAATATAACATATACAGTATGTACAAATAATAAGAACAGATGACGCTGGGCCCGGTTGGGGGGGGTGAACAGTGAAAGTGAAACTAAAGACGCTTTACTAATTCCTCTATTGCCGCATTTCTACTACGTGGAACCGGTTCGACTCGGCTCGGCTCGGCTCCCGTTGTTGTGCACCTCATTTCCTTTCCCTTCTTACCTTCGGAAACTTGTATTTGAGGAGTTACGACGTTTGTTGCCCACACCGGAACTGGAACTGGGCCCAGCGTTCACTCTGCCGCTACATTCACAAGCACCGCTAAGTAGTGTATCAAATACGTGACATTCCTGTAAATGAATCACATGCTGTGGACAAATGTTTGAGGATATTGGAAGGATTCCACCCTTTTGAAGACATGGAAGCTTTGCAAGTGTCCCAAGTAAGTGGACCTGGTGTCGTCTTTTTAGTCCATTTCTGCCTCAACGCCATGTTGGCTACGTTCTGACCAAAACAATGCAGCGTACATGTGATGTCATCATGCATGCACAACAAAGGCGGACTCGATAAGCAGAATTGTTAAGCAGGTAGGCAAATGATTCCAAGGAATTGAGCTACTGGGAACCGGTTCTCAAAAAGAACCGGTTCTCGATTCCCATCCCAAACTACAGAGCCTCTGAACGTCCAAATGGGTCATATCTGATGACCATGAAAAGATGATAAACTGTATTTTACACCAATTATTTACATGTATTGATAGGATTGGTGGATTAACATTTTAGATCAGTCGATGCTTTTGGTCGCTGGTGGATGTTTGGGTCTTTATGGGCTAATCTCAAGTTTTTCCTGGTTAAATAAAGGTTAAATTAAAAAATAAAAATGTTTGTGAGACACATAATCCACTGGGATGGGACAGAAAAGCCCAGATGTATGCATGGGCTTCATTTTCCTAATTCCTACATAGCTATATATTCATTGGTGATTTCATGCTCAAAATAGTCTACTTAGGTGACTTCGGTTACCTTCAATATGTAGTTTTATTTAGCTTATGTGCTTATTCACAGTATTTCATTCTGCTTTACACTGATTCTGATCTATGAAAATGCAATTTATACCAAACAAAGTGTAATGCTGACCCTGTTCCAAGTCCAGTTCCACCCATTCGAATTCTGAAAAAAGCCAGAATTAGGCTGAGATGCATGTGTTTAAGTGTCTAAATGTATGAAAACAGTACTTCTTGGCCAAAATATCATGCAGAACCACATAGAGCTCTGACAGGTTTGATTTTGATTGTTGTACTTGCTTCACCACCTATTACAGGCCACCAAAAAATCAATATATATGTATAAGTATGATAATATTTTCTCCACTCTTTCTTTCTGTCATACAGTCTTTACTTTGCCCTGAAGTGCTCTTAAACCAGAACAAACAAATTAAAAAGCAATTCTGCAGTCTGTGTTGTTGTGTCACTACAGTGATTTAATACATTGTGTTGGACAAACAAATTCATCAGTTATTGAACTACTTTTAGGAGGCAAAATCTTCCTGTCAAGTCCAGTGTTTCTGCTTCATAGTTCATGAAGTAGAATCATATTAAAACAATTATAGAAGTGAACCTGTACATCATGAAATGGGTGGGAGGGGCCAAACAAGAAGTGGTGAATTGAACTGTTTTCACCAACAAAACACAGACATTTTATTTGTTAATCGTTACGTGTATTGTTAACAACATTTATGTGTTTATATGAGCCAGTTTACAGCTCAAACAATGTCTCAGTACTAGCATATCTGTAATATCTGTTTATGTATTTACATCTACAGATTGCAAGATTCTAGTCTTTATTTTGATGGTTAATATTAGTGGTTATGATTAACTCTGTTGAAATCAAATGTAGATGCATCATTTGCATAACATACCTTTATTCTATAGAAATACACAGTTTTTTCTGACCAGTTATTCAACAATGTGCAGTTGTGCTCAAAAGTTTACATACTCTAGCACAGTGTGTCCCAACCTTTTTTGGCTCATGACCCTATTTTAACATCACAAATTTCTGGTGACCCCAGACATTCAAAACACACAAATTTTTTTTTTTTTTTTTTTGCTAAAATTAATTTGTTTTTGATCATGTAATAGTTTGCTATGCTATGTTGCAAAAAAAAACAAAAAAAACATTTATTTTAGACGACATTTGGGCTATGTAATGAATATTATTATGGACGGAGGCAGAAAAGCCAGGTGTAGATTACTGCACAAAGTGAGAATTTTATTTTCCTTGGTCAGGATATGTACAGACAGTCCAGCTTGTATTTACAAGACTGACAATTAATTCTGAACAAACAATAACCCAAACTATGAATTATGAAAGAGCTGCAGCATCTGAAACCGACCACAATGAACATTTGAAAGATAAACAGTACCACAGTGCTTCAGTTTCAGCTTGACAGTTTGCCATGTCTATTAGGTATCGGGATTGTCTCTCGCAACTCACCATATATTTTTTATTTGTAATTTTTTTTTTGGTCAATTACTAGAAATTTCAGGCGACCCCATGTGGAATCCCAATCCCAAGGTTGAAAAACACAGAGACACAGAATTTGGGATTCTTTGCCCATTTTTCGGTGAATATGAATGATAATATAAAACTTTTCCTCTCACTCGTGGTTAGTGGTTGGGTAAAGCCATTTATTATCAAACAAATGTGTTTGCTCTTTTTAAATCATACTGACAACAGAAACTATCCAAATGATCCTGATCTAAGTAAGTAAGTAAGTAAGTAAGTAAGTAAGTAAGTAAGTAAAGATTTATTTATATAGCACTTTTCAAAGCAACATGTTACAAAGTGCTTCACATAAAGGGGAGATAGATCAAATCAAATCAAATTTTAAGCCAATTTACAGAAACCCAACAGAATCCTCCAGGAGCAAACACTTATGACTGGTGACAGTGGTGAGGAAAAACTTCCCTTTAACAGCAGAAACCTCGAGCAGACCCAGACTCCTGAAGGATGGCCGTCTGCCTTGGCCAGTTGGGGTTAGAGCGAGAAAGTAAAGGAGGAGAAAAGAGAGAGCGATAGAGATAGAGAGAGACTGGGGGAGAGGGGGGAGGTAGGGGGAGACACATGCACAGATGACTGAACTAGAATATGTATAGAACAGTATAATAAACACTATTGTAACTGAATGGATAAGTGAGTGATGACAATAAAGGTGGAGAGAGGCAGGGCCACAGCAGCAGGTCCAGAGATGATCTTAGGAAAACCTGTGAAGATCCAGGGAAAACCGGTGATGATCCTGGGAAAACCTGTGAGGTGATAAAGCACAGAGACTCCAGGGAAGAAGTCAAGTCAGTAAAGTTCTAAAGTTTACACCCCCCAGTTCTTAATACTCTGGCCCCTTTAACATGAACGACAGCTTGAAGTCTTTTGTAGTAGTTGTGGATGAGGCGCTTTATTTACTGAAATGGTAAAGCTGTCCATTCTTCTTTTCAAAACCCCTTCAGTTCCTTTAAGATTTTGGGGTTTTCTTGCATGAACTGTATGTTTGAGACCTCCCCAAAGTGACTCAATGATATTGAGGTCAGGAGACTGAGATGGCCACTCCTTCACCTTCACTTTTTTTCTGCTGTGGCCAATGACAGGTGGACTTGGCCTTTTGTTTTGGGTCATTGTCACGTTGGAACATCCAGACTGTCCCATGCACATTCTGTTAGAGTATGTAAACTTATGAGCACAACTGTATGTCCATTGCTGTCTGTGTCTGACCAGGTCTCACTGCCTCATCTTGTGTAAGGAACTGAAGCTTTATGCTGATGCCGAGGTGTTAGAAGTGTTTAACTGGAGACAGAAGAGGTTTAAGGCAAGCCTAGGGTGGTGGTTAGTGGGTTTCTGAAAGGGCCAGATGTGTTTTAAAGGTCAAAAAGAAACAGCATGAATTTGATACAGAGCTGCAGCTGAAGAAAAGCATGAGCAAAATTGTTTCAGTCCATCTATTATTTGCTGTCTGAAGAACCAGAGACATCAGATTTATGAATCAAATTGAACAGCATGATGTTCTCTCTGCATCACAGTGAGTCAAATTTATTCATATCGTATCCTACCCTACCCTACCCTACCCTACCCTGTCCTGTCTGGTCCTGTCCGGTCCTGTTAAATCGGTTTGGAATTGTTCTACCTTCAGTGTATTGGTGATCATGTATTGCGTTGACCTCATTATTTGAGATGCACTTCCTTATTTTACAGGTTCCAGAATTAAGAATGCCACCTCAGAGGACATGTACTGTAATGAATGTGTTCATTTCTTAATCTTTTCATTTTGTTGTTAGTATGTACCAAACATGTCATAATATAATGCAGAAAGGAACTCCATGGCTATGAGATGATGCAGTTAGATTGCAGCTAAGTTAAACTTTGACAACCACTATTCTCTTTTTCTTGTAGTGGATCATTTTTGGGTTGTTCTCTTTTTTTTTCTTATAGTGGATTTTTTGGGGGCTGTTCTCTTTTTTTTTCTTATAGTGCACTGCTCTCTTTTTCTTATAGTGCGCTGCTCTCTTTTTCAAATAGTGGATAATTTTTTGGGCTGTTCTCTTTTTTTTCTTATAGTGGATATTTTTTTGGGCTGTTCACTTTTTTTCTTATAGTGGATATTTTTTTTAGGCTATTCTCTTTGTTTTCTTATAGAGGATAATTTTTTGGGCTGTTCTCTTTTTTTCTTTCTTAGAGTGAATTTTTTTTAGGCTGTTCTCTTTGTTTTCTTATAGTGGACATTTTTTTTGGGCTCTTCTCTTTTTCTTATAGTGGATATTTTTTTTTAGGCTGTTCTCTTTGTTTTCTTATAGCGGATAATTTTTTGGGTTGTTGCACCTCTGGGCCACCACAGTGTTCACTTAGAGACAGTTTGTGCCGGTGGGGAAATTGAGTGTCAGTCCTCAACTCTGGGTTTGGGTCCACAAGTTATAATTTCTTTACAGGATTTGTCACTACTGGCAGATA
Organism: Sphaeramia orbicularis; assembly: GCF_902148855.1. Classification (NCBI taxonomy): domain Eukaryota; kingdom Metazoa; phylum Chordata; class Actinopteri; order Kurtiformes; family Apogonidae; genus Sphaeramia; species Sphaeramia orbicularis. The sequence continues at coordinate 13,284,818 of NC_043973.1, read as the reverse complement.
AAACACTTCCTGATGTTTTTTGTTGTCCATTTTCTTAGAAATGAAGGTAGTTATTGCGCTGACTAAATTACACAGTACATCCCAGACCAAACCTGAGAGCATGTTTTCATGTCTAACATCCACTCCACAACAAACTACCTGTGGACAATTGAATGACAGTAACATTCATCCAAATAGTGGGAGAATGTTTTAAGGGTTAAGGAATTGATTTATAACATGTATGTTTGAGTGTAGACACAACAGAATGGGATTATTATGAGGGTGGTGGATAGAATCTGTGATTTAAGATTGTGTTTCTGTGCATTTGGAAGCTGTCCACGGTTTGTGGACCTGCTCCTGTTTGTTTGTGTTCACAAATCGGTGAGTGTGAATCCAGCCTGCCACAGGGTCTAATCCGACCCTTGGAATGAACGTGTGAAATGCAAAAATGACACTAAGATATAAACAATCATTTTAGTTCAGGTTCCACATCACAGTAATAGGCAGCGAACCATGCACCTGTGATTTGCACAGTTAATTTTTGAAAGAAAATGGTGCATGGCTTGCTCAAAGCTGTGCTAATTATCGATATATTTTTCTCTTACCTTGTCACGGCCAAATTTTGGCTAAATCCATCTATTTTTCGCAAAAATGAAGTGAATCATCATTTAACTCTAGAGCAAAGGTGTCAAACATACGGCCCGGGGGCCAAATCCAGCCCTCCAAAGGGTTCAATCCGGCCCCTGGGATGAATTTGTGTAATGCAAAAATTATTGAAGATATTAATAATCAAGGATGTTAACATCATTTTAGGTCATTTCAGTCTAACGTGGATCAGAGCAGTAAAATACTATCAGAATAACCAATAAATAATGAAAACTGTAAATTTGTCTGTTTGTCTTAGTGCAAAAAAAGTAAAATTACTCAAAAATGTTTATATTTACAGACTAGTCTTTTACAAAAAATATGAATATCTGAAATGTCTTAAGAGAAGTATGTGGAATTTTAATAATAATCTGCCTGTTATTTAATGTTTTGTGTATTTGTAGATCCACTGTGATCTCTAAGTTGTGATTCACATGTATAAATGATAGACTAAGGCATAATATTGTTAACATTGCACTACACTTGGCTGTTTATTGTAAAGCGTCTTTGAGTCCTTAGAAAAGTGCTATATAAAACCAATGTATTATTATTATTATTATTATTATTATTATTATTATTATTATTATTAATAATAATAATAATAATAATAATAATAATAATAATAAAATAACACGAAAAAACTGTAACTGTGACTAACCAAAAAATGTAAATTTTTAAGACATTTTTTCTTTCTTCACAGAAAAATATAGTTAAAATACATTAGCAAATGTATCATAATTTCACAAATACTTCTTCTCTTTATGAGATTAAACTGTTAATTTAAAGTTTAATACTGTAAAAAAAATAATAAAACGAGATAAAATTACTGACAATTAACCATTAAAGAAGTATTTGTTCTGTAAGTTTCACAAGACTTGTTTGTTAATTGGCAAATATCTTGTATAATTACAGGAGGTTTCACAACAAAAATGTTGAATAAATGTATTTTTGTGAATGTATAACATGTATAAGCATTGATAAACTGTCAAAATACAGTTTTTATCAGTGGATTGTACAGCTTAGTCTCACTGAAAATTATATACATACATACATACATACATACATACATGCATATATATATATATATATATATATATATATATATATATATATATATATATATATAGGTAATTTGATTGTTTTAATACATGAAAATATTCTTTATTAAACATTAAAAAGTAAAAAAAAAAAAAAAAAAAAAAAAAAAGCAAAATCTCATGTAAAGTTAGGGCAAAAAACTGTATTTGAATTATGGAAAATTACTGTATTTTTATGAGATGGTTATTTTCCGTTATTTAACAGTATTTTTTTGGCACCCCTGCTGCTGGAATATTACTGTTCTTTATGTTTTTTTTTTTGTTTGTTTGTTTTTTTTTTTACAGTGTACTTGATATCGCATCGGACCATATGTGGCTCTGGAACTAAGGCGAGTTCGACACCCCTGGCTGTTATTATCTTCAGTGTAGGTTTTGTTGTTTGCAAATTCAAGCCACAGGCCGGATCGGACCTTTTGGGGGGCCCGTTTTGGTCCACGGGCTGTATGTTTGACACCCCTGGCTGACAGTATACAGTGGACTATATAATGAGTGTGTGTGTTTTACATCACAGCTTGTTTTTGAAGAAAATCATTGAAGGCATTCCTGCTGTATCTGTTTCAGGACAAATCGGGGGACATATGGTTGGATATATGGATGGTTGGACAGACAACCTGAGAACACGACGAATCTGCTCACATCTGTTCCCACATATGACAGAGACATAAAAATAGAGAAAAAAAAAGATCTCATATTAGTCACAAAGTCTTCACCTGCTTTGAATTCAGGTTTGTCCATAATCTGAAAGTACACATTTGGACGTCAGATGATTTATGTCATGTGAGCACACCTCTTTTTTTTTTTTCTGCTAAAATGGAGTGCATGTTTTGTTTTGACTTCTTCTGTCCATTTCTAAGGCCTTCCTGCCAGATAAGTGACACAAAAGACTCAATAATGAGATGAGGCTCCCAGAAAGGACAAAAGAAAGAGGAAAAAAAAGGAGAAATCTCTGGTTTGGGGAGGGTCTTGTTTCCTGGACAAGGGGGGGTGGGGGGGTAACAGAATCTCTTGGTGAATGAAGTCACGGGGTGTCCTGTGGGAGGCCATTGATTGGAGGTGAAACACTGAGGAAAAAAGGAGCACTTATCAAATTCTGCCCACACACACATAGACTTTCTTTATTGGCATTCAAGTCCACCAACTTTTACTCCCCCCCACACACACAAACACACTTTGGACCACAGCTTAACACCAATATCCATAAACTAATCACACTCACTATCTTTTCATTCCACACTCTCAGCCTGTCATCTTTTACCACAGGCTGCACTTTTCCAGACCCACCTCCCACCACAAATTGGGGACCATTTGTAACAATTTTTGATTGTCTGCTATCTGGAAACGGTCCCATAAAACAATAGCTCACCGTTTCAGCTTGTGCTAATGGTTTGGCAGAAACAGACTCACCATTAACACGGCCATGATTGTTTGTCTCTGAATTTGACTTGCCTCCCTTCGCTTAATCATGACAAATGATATGACACTTGCCCGCAAAACATGAGCCAGAGCTATTGTTTGACTTCTCTCTAGGCTGCTTGTTGCTAGGTAACCGGCATTTATCAGCCTCCCTTCACTGTTTTTATTGTACTTTTTAAAAAAAAACTTTTATTGTCTTATTATGTCTTAAGTTTCTGCATCTTACAATTGCTATAAGGCCTGTTCCACATTAGGAGTGCTGTCTTTTGTACTGACTGTAACACATGCCAGATGCAGTTTTCTACCTCGGGCTACGGTGCTGTGACATATCAATACTTAATCACACATTATACTTGTCTCAGTTGGTACTCTGCATGGCTGTTTTCATGTTTGTTTGTATGCCCAGCTCAATGCAAATGTAAACGTCTGCATGTAGTGTATGTTGCAGTCAGTATCCGATCTCTCATATGGAAACACAGTGCAGGCAGTTTTTTATCTCTGTGATGCTGTAGAAAATATTATCATTTTTGCAGAACACTGCAGAGATCTGCACCCAGTTTATCAGTTTTCTACTATTTATATTGATACACCCAGAGATGTTCTGGCAGGTAAGATATATAGCAGTATGAAGTATGGCCTTGTCCACAGTGAGAAGGTACTGAACGCTATTTTGTGATGAGATGGGGACCGGGCCAAGGTGACCCTTCAGTAATATATGGGCTGCGGCTGCCAAGGCCTCCCAGGAAGGAATTTGTCATCAGTGTCCCCAGAAGTGTAAGGTTACCAGCAAATCAGGTTATCAGTCTACTGTTTTTGGCAGGAATGGCACAAAAACACAGATTATCTCTTCAATATAGCTCAGCGTTGCAGGAACAGACATGGGTGAACAAATCTAAAATAAACAGGAGTGCATGCATACACACTCCCACCCAGATGGAAGGATATTCTGGCTTTGTGTATTCAGTCCATAAGCCCTGCCTCACAGCAGTACATGCCTAACCTTAACCTTTAGTTTAACCCCTGAGCTATACTCTGCTTCCAGTCAAACACTCTACAGCAGGTGATATGTGGTGGCACTGACGTGATTGTGTTAAGTTTATTACATTCAGAGGTGACCTGAGAGCCAAAGCTGCACACTGGAATGGAAGTTTACTGTAATCAAGTATCTGTGTATCATTTGTTTTTTTCATTTTCAACTGAGAATCCACAATCGAAAAATAAAAAAACAACTTGTTATTGTATTATTCATGTACAAATCAAAAATCAAAAAACAAGTTATTTCTCATTCTTTTGATTGTACGCATAAATAAAAAATTGGAAATAAGCAAATGGACCAAATGTTGGGTTTCATGTTGACATTTTTGATATCCGATTTGGTATGACCCAGAAGTTACTAACTTCTTTGTGTGTTGAGCTGGACAACCGTAGCCTAATGCCTAATGCCTAATGCATTCTGCAGTAATGGAGAATTTTGTGTTATTCAGAGACAGCAAACACGTTCCTCTCAAGGAGGACGACATGACAACTGAAAAAATTAGTAGGATCTTCGCGTAACACATGAAGAAGTCAGTAACTTCTGTGTCATACCAAATCAGATATCAAAAATGTCAACATGAAACCCAACATTGGGTCCATTTGCTTATTTCCAATTTTTAATTTGCGTGTACAATCAAAGAATGAAAAACTATTTTTTTTTTATTTTTGATTAATACATGAATAATGAAATAATGAGTAATTTTTTCATTTCCCAATTGTGGATTCTCAATTGAATATGAAAAGAATGAATGATACAAGGATTATCAAGTACAAATCAAGTCTGTTTAAAAATCCAATATGCATAATACAGTGGAATCTAGTGAGACCAACTAAATACCTCACTGACCCGAAATTACAGTGGCTGCCAAAAACACCCAGAAAGTACCTTATGCCAGTAGAAAAAATACTGCAAATTTGAACCGCAGTCTTTCTTCCAGAGGTGATTTCTCACAGACTGCAAGGGAAGCTCAGCTTCCCCTAAAATTACAAAAATTAAATGGTCAAATATGTTCGGTTGTGTTGACAATTCATTGATTACAAATGTGTTAGAACACGTTCATCTCACAGACGAGTTTGTTCAGAATCAGCTTTATCACAAATCAACAGACTCGATGTTGTTCACTTCTCATACATTCCCGTTGCGCTGTTTTCTCATTTGATCTCTGCTCAGTGCATTTGCCCGTAGACGCTCAGCGTCCATGCACTTCAATAGGACTGAGTGGAACAGTTTTTTTCATTGCCTCAAAACTGGACGGTAATTGGATAAATGCCACAATGTTGTCCCGCCCCCGGACGCTCAGCGTCTCTGGGGGTGAATGGAGCTGTGGGCGGAGCTTGGCTGGGCTGGACGCTGGGCTTCCATGTGCTGATTGGAGGATCAGTCGAAAGGCTGAATCCCGTTTAACTGACAGCTATTTTCAGATCTACTCCTTCACTGACACAGTTCAGTTTAATACCGTTGCACATTCTGCTGTGAAATCGAGAGAGAAACCACTATGAAATTACTTGTTCATTTCTTGCACGGTAAATAAAACACACTCATTGTACTTCCTTGTTTCAATTTAACATCATTTCAATGTTTTCTTGTTTCAGTTACATAATTTAATCATTTCTTGTTCGAGTTTAATACTGTTGACAGAACACTGGTCAAGTCCCTGGAAAAGACGCCTACTTGGTACGATAAGGTCACTGACCATTTTCTTAAAAAGGAACAGAGGGCTGAATTTATGTTTAAATAACTTGACAATTTTTTTGATGTGAGCCGACAATGTGCTTCCCCTCTCTGAAAGACGAGCAGCCGCCACTGCTTTCTACATATATCATGTTTCAGTTATTTTTCCTGACATATATTTCTTCAGTTCTTCATACAGTGGCAGTACCATTGACCCATAAAGACCCAGTGCTGCGTTTGTAGCAGTTCCCTGATGCATTTTTTTCCCTCTCCATTCAACCTTTCTTAAATAATTTATCACCATTTATTATGATATTTTGTGTGTTTTTAGTGAAAATAAAGTCTTTTCCTATATCTAATTTATTGATCATGTAGATAGTCATAAAAGCTCAGATTACAGTTGAGGGTTATTATATCAAAAACAGAGAAAACTGAAGAAAAAGTTACTTTTTTCTGCAAATATATCATTAACTAAATATTAGACAAGTGTCTCAATCCACTGTCATTGATCCAACTCCATGGGTTTTATTGATGAATCAATGTTGTAGAAGATGATGGTGTTTCCACGGTAACTACGGTGCCTCTGAACGTTCAAATGGGTCATATCTGATGACCATGAAAAGATGACAAACTGTATTTTATATAAATTATGTACATGTGTTAATAGGATTAGTGGATCGAGAGGTATTAAACATTTTAGGTCAATACACTTCTTGATCACTGGTGGACGTTTGGGTCTTTCTGGGTTAATGGTCCTCACATACAGACGCAAATAATTATTTGTTGAATCTGATTCTATTACACTTATTCCCCTTTTCACTTTCATCCTTGCACAAGGTTTTTCATCTCTCCTAATTGTCAGAAAAGACAGTCCTTGTGCTTTTTCCCTGAATTTTGAAAGTATCAGTGTGCTTGGGGTTTTTAATGTGCAAACCGACAAACAACTGGATGAAATATTGAACAAAAAAACCACCCTAACTAACCTTAATGCAACCCATTCTGAGGTGATAAAAACACAATTCTCATTTTCATGTGTTTTTAACCTAATGAAAAGATAGTTATGAACTTTAGATCCTTCTAAATCTGCCTAAACCTTACACAATGGACCTTTAGCTGTGGTTAACACATAGAAGAAAGGCTTTGAAAAGAGAAAAACTTGATGCAAAACAAAGGTCAAAAATTGGATATCTATGTTAGTGGAAAAAAATAAACGTGCCAGTGGCTAGCATTGATTTACAAACTGCTGAAACTTTTGGACTTTTTGGAGAATTGACAGAATATGTAAACCCCCTTCTATGAAATCCTACTTAATATATCATTATTGCCCTTCCCAGGAGCCATTGATCATTGATATGCTGAGTTTATCTCTCTCCATAGCCTGGAGCACACAGCCACAAAGGATAATCAGACCGAGGCAGAGTTGTGCTTTCATAACTGCGAATATGTAAAATGTTTATTGAATAATGAATACGTCCGCTAGTGAGCGTGTCCACCTCGCACCACCTTGCTGCTATAAAAGTGAGGCTGCCACTCTAAAGAGCGTGAACCCTCCTGCACGTCAGCGGCAGAGCGTGTAGGCAGGAGCGGGGGTGACAAATGTGCAGCATTATGTGAGAAGAGGCAGGAGGCTGCACAACATGTCAGGATACAGATGCTTGCATGTCCCTCACATCGCCTCCAGTGATGTATTTCAACCCACAGGTTTAATTGTGTTTGCCTTGAAAATATCTATCTCCTTGCTCGTCTCAGTGGCAGCAGAGCAGGGGTTAATGCAGGGGTCACGCGCTTCTACATTAAGGACTACATGGAGTCAGGGTTATGCAACTATTAAGTTACATTACTGTGTTCAGGCATTACATTTTTGTACTGGAAACTCATTACTCTGTGTTTTGTTTATTATCCTCATACTGTGTATTTTATAATAGCAAACAGCAGCATTAACTAATGCCAGTGGGAAGAAAAACCCAAAACTGTTGGCAGTTTTAAGCTAAGCCTCAACCAAACAGCAGAGTTTAGTTTAGTTTTATTTCAGACATAAACATAATACAAAACATCAAGAAAAAAAATAAAACAAAACAAAAATAAAAAAAAATAGAATAACAGAAAAAAGAACTGTTGTTCCTGACCATACAGCAGTGTTTCCCAACCATCACATAAGTGTGCTATAAGAAGTAAGTAAGTAAGTAAGTAATTACATTTTATTTATAAAGCACTTTTCACAGACAGAGTCACAAAGTGCTTTATCAGTTCAAATCAGAATCAAATTAAGTTTACAGAGACCCAACAGAATCCTTCAGGAGCAAACACTTGTGATTGGTAACAGTGGCGAGGAAAAACTTCCCTTTAATGGGCAGAAACCTCGAGCAGACCCAGACTCCTGAAGAATGGCTGTCTGCCTTGACCAGTTGGGGTTAAAGAGAGAGAGTAAAGGAGGAGAAAAGAGAGAGCGATAGAGATATAGAGAGACTCGGGGGGGGGGGGATGACACATGGAGTACTTTATGATGAATACATAGAGTGTAATCAGTTTGTGGTGGCCCTGGGTCAGGTGGGAGACTAAAAAGCCTCGTCATCAGATGTGCCATGCGAGGTTATTATCGTCAACGAAAACGAACGAAATGACGAAAACTAGAATTGAAAAAACATTTTCGTTAATTGAAATAAATAAAAGCTATAATTAAAAGAAAAAATGATAACTAACTGAAAATGTGTTGTGTGCTTATAAAACTAACTAAAACGTATAAAAATTATGGATAAAATTCCCTTCAGTTTTGTCTTTGTCGATGTCGGATTGATATAAAATCGATTTATTTCACTTGAGCAATTTTAGCTAGCGGCACGATACGACACTTCACGGTCCGTCACTTGTCGTCACTTGTGGTTTAGAGTCGTCTTCTGGTCTCCACTCTACCTGGAAACATGGAGACTAAAGTTGGGAGAAAGAAGCAGAGTTCTGTCTGGGATTTATATGAATATGCAACGGTGAGACTGTGTTGGAATATGACAGCAAGGAAGAGAAAAGATTCAGGGGTTGGACAAAATAATGGAAACACCTTAAAAAATCAACAAAATATAATTTAATATGGTGTAGGTCCGCCTTTTGCGGCAATTACAGCCTCAATTCTCCGAGGCATTGATTCATACAACTTGTGAATTGTTTCCAAAGGAATTTTAAGCCGTTCTTCAGTTAGAATACCCTCCAACTCTTTTAGAGACGATGGCGGTGGAAATTGACGTCTTACTTGAATCTCTAAAACAGACCATAAATGCTCAATAATGTTGAGGTCTGGGGACTGTGCTTGCCATACAAGATGCTCAACTTCATTAGAATGTTCCTCATGCCATTCTTTAACAATTCTAGCTGTATGGATTGGGGCATTATCATCTTGAGGTGAAGGTGTTTCCATTATTTTGTCCAACCCCTGTATGACGAAACTAAAATTAATACTAAAACTAAACTAAAACTAAGCATTTAGAAGAACATGAAAACTACTAAAAACTAGTAAAGCTGCTCTAAAAATGAATTAAAACTAACTGAATTAGAGGAAAAAAAGTCAAAACTAACTAAAACTAGACTATAATGAAAAATCCAAAACTATTATAACCTTGGTGCCATGGACGATTATCCAATTTCACCTGTTTGGTACTTTAAGTGAGTGGCGTGATATAGATATGTACGACTGCACGCGTCAATGATCTACTCTACAACAGTTTCCCTTTGCGAAGTGAAAATGAAAGTGAATTGGCCCTGATGGGGTGCATTCTATTTAAAGCCCCCCTCAACAGTGATGCACGGACCCATGGGACCCACGGATCGGGTTGGGGGCATACCCTCACAGCTTTCTCATTCCAAACGCTGGTGTTTTTCTTCAATACCGGCAAGAATATCAGCTTTGTGTTCAACTAAACAGGCCCAGGTTTCACACTGAGGAAGTAAATTCAGACTAGATTTGCATCATGTTTCAATAAATATACTTTTTCTGACATTTTTGTTTGGTGGAGTGCCTTGTGATTTTTCAAATGCAAAATATATCCCGCGGCTCAAAAAAGTTGTGAAACACTGCCATACAGGTTAGGAGTATTGTCTTGTTTACATTTATGTATTGTGTGATATAAATATTAAAAAAGTTTTTCTGCACTTTACTAGAAATATTGCACTGTTGCTCTATCTGCTGCTTTGTCAAATCTGTTGTTTGGTTTCACTGTGCATCTCCTCACCTCATAAACCGTGCACTACTGCTGCTTCTCTAAATAGACTGACATGTACACTGTATTTATTCCCATTCTTATTCTATTTCACCTCTTTTTTTAATGTATGGCATTTAACAAGGTGAGAGAAACAATATCTCAATTCTCTGTATGTCCTGTACATTTGTGAGCTGATAATAAATAATCTTTGAGTCGCTGGTCTTGTATCTTTGAATCTTAAATTTTATAGAAATCACACATTTGTCATCTTACATTCACAAATAAAAACATAAACAACAATGATGAATCTGAAATATTAGCATTAATAGCACATTAGCATTTTTTTTTTTGGTCAGCATTTCAATGGTCTACCAGAACATGTTTTTAGAGAAGTGTCTGACTACTACTAACTGTTTTTGTTGTTCCAAGTTACACAATTATTTATTGTATAACAGCTCATTAAAAAAACGACATGGTTTTTAATGAGACATAGTGACTCAAAATGTGCTTTACCAATTGGCTGAGTCAGACTCACTTTATTCAAAGTAAATGTGAATGTATTCTTTGGATTATGAACGTAACATTTTGTTAACATTACTTATTTACTTTCTTGCTAAAAGTGGATGCATTCAGCTGAAGCCAGGAGGCAGTTAGCTTAGGTTAGCTAGGATCTATGTCACAGGTGTCAAACATGCAGCCCGGGGGCCAAATCCGGCCCACCAAAGGGTCCAGTCCAGCCCTGGGGATGAATTTGTGAAATGCAAAAATTACACTAAGATATTAACAATGCTTTTAGTTCAGGTTCCACATTCAGACCAATTCAATCTCAAGTGGGCAGGACTAATAAAATACTATCATAATAACATAGAAATAATGACAACTCCAAGTGTTTCTCTTTATATTTTCATGTATATACACCAAAACAAAAAATGTTAATAGCCTGAACAAATATGAACAACCTGAAATGTCTTAATAGAAGTAAGTACAATTTTAACAATGTTCTGCCTGTTACTAAATGTTGTGTGTATTTGTAGATCCGATCTGTAAGTTGAGTTAATAATAAGATGACATATAATATTATAGAAGTTATTCTTATTTTAGTTCTAAATTCCAAACTTCCAAATGTCAACAATAATATGACTGTTGCCAAATATTTGTGTAATATTGTGTGTAATGCACAAGTACATGTAAAAAGTTGAGGCATAATATATTAAAAAATCACTTATTTTCTGTTTTTTCTGGGTTTTTTTGCTAGTTATTCACATCTTTTTTGTTTGGATAGTTTGTAAATGTAAATATTTTCAGAATTTAATGTTTTTTATAGCACTAAAACAAAGAGAAAAACTTGGAGTTGTCATTATTTACAGGTCATTATGCTATTATTTTAATGGTTTGGCCCGCTTGAGATCAAATAGGGCTGAATGTGGCCCCTGGACTAAAATGAGTTTGACACCCCTGATCTATGTGCACCACTGCTGTTTTTTCTTTAACCCTTTCACGCATTAATTATGAGAACCTTAGTTAAGATTTTTTTTTTTTCTTGAGTGTTTTTATTCCTCCATAGGCATGAAAAAAACATTGTGATCAAGTTGTTGTTGTTTTTTTTTCATGGAGTTACAAAAATGTCCATGCATTTAATTTTTGAAGTAAAGAAACATGTTTAAAACCCAATATCAAAAATTGATATTAAAACAAAACAAAACAAAACAAAACAAAAAAAATCTGATGTTTTCTCACATTTTAACATATTCTAATGCTAATTATTACTCTTTTCATGGAGATAATATGCAAAAAAAAAACCCAAAAAACTTTTTTTTTCCCAACAAATAACAATTGATTTACACTGAAACATGTTACTGCAGATCAGGTTTATCAAGAACAGCAAAGTTACAGTAATGGTTTGAATTACAGTGTATGGGATGATCCATAAGGGTCCACTGTGTTAGCTGATATGGAACTAAAACAACAAAACCCATGAATATACAAGAGAACAGCTGCAGAATAACTGTCCACTGTAGTGACCACTATGCATGAAAGGGTTAAGAACAGACTATTTCCCTGCTAATTTCTGTTTGCATATAGATTGTGAAAGAATTAATTACACAGTGCTGCTGTACATTTAGACCTCTTACGTTTTTAAACTTTGGACAGAGGCAGTGATTTTCACCTACTGTACTTCCTGTCCTGGTGTTAAGCTAAGCTAATTGCTTCCAGGATCCAGTTTCACACAGCTTCATGATAATTGCTCCCTGGATCCGTTGCAGACATAAGAGTGGTATTAATCTTCCCATATACTGCCTTCCATAAAAGTGAATGAGAGTATTTCCCAAAAGTGATTCATTTAAAAATGCATTGGAAGAGATAAAATGTGTTCAAGTTATTAGTCTGATTTGGTTCTGCAAAGTGCTGCTGTGTTTTACAGTCTAATTTTAGCCACAGCCACTTATCTTTAATCTTAGGCTCACCACCACCGCTAACAATAAAGCAGCCAAAACTCGCACACACAGCAGGCAGTCTGGTAAGTGATGAGGACAGAGTCTGCAGCAGCTCTTCGTCTCTCCAGGGACTCTCCAAGCTGTGGCGTCCTATAAGGAAACAAGACAGAGCGGACCCACAGCTAGGTGAGAGAACTAAAGCTGCCAAGAGGCTTTGTGTGGAGCAGCTGACCATAGCATGGACAGATGGTTGGATGTGCCAGGCTGTCTGAGCTGTCATGAGCTGGATAGTTATCTGTGTCTGTGTACACTGTATGTTTGAGTGTCTGAAGGTCCTGATCTGGGAATGACATGTCCATCTCTTGTTCTTGTTTATGTACTGCTGTCAAGTATAGTCTCATTATTCTAAGGTGAAGGATGGGATGTGGGTCAGCATGAACAGGTGGGTATGTGTGCTTTAGAAAATGTGAGTTGTGCGGACAAACATATCACTCATCTCTATGAAAGGCTCTCACCAGACACCTTTCAAAATACCTATGATATCAAAGAAAAATGGGAATTGGAATCAAATACTGTTATAGAAGTTGAATTGTGGGACAAATTATGTAATATTAGTTATAAAGGCATCGATAGTCAGCAGCGGAGGGAATTTGATTGGAAACTCAAGACCAGATTTTTTCATACTCCTTTGGTTATATCTTATTTCCATCTTATTTCTTGCACTTCAAAAATTCTATGCATAATCAAATATTTTAATGTGCGCTGTTTTTATATTTATTTTTATTCTATTGTATTTCTAATCAAATCTTAATGTATTTTAATATTGTATTTTTTCAATGTGAAGCACTTTGGGCTACAATTTCTGTATGAAAGGTGCTATACAAATAAAGTTTATTATTATTATTATTATTATTATTATTATTATTATTATTATTATTATTATTATTATTTTGTCAAGGATCCATCTACAGGGTGGGGAAGCAAAATTTACAATATTTTGAGGCAGGGATTGAAAGACAGTGTATGACCAATTAGTTTATTGAAAGTCATGAGAATTTATTTGCCACAAGAAAATTTCCATAATAGAAAATGTTTTTATTCTATGTGTCCTCCTTCTTTCTCAATAACTGCCTTCACACGTTTCCTGAAACTTGTGCAAGTGCTCCTCAAATATTCGGGTGACAACTTCTCCCATTCTTCTTTAATAGTATCTTCCAGACTTTCTTGTAATAGTTTTGCTCATAGTCATTCTCTTCTTTCCATTATAAACAGTCTTTATGGACACTCCAACTATTTTGGAAATCTCCTTTGGTGTGACGAGTGCATTCAGCAAATCACACACTCTTTGACGTTTGCTTTCCTGATTACTCATATGGGCAAAAGTTTGTGAAAAGGTATGGATAATAGTGTTAGGTATGATTATGACATCAATATATGTTTGGTTTCAAAACAATTGACGTAGTGCCTGCTGAGAAAAAACAACTAAATGTTCATTGTAAATTTTGCTTCCCCACCCTGTACAGCTTTATTGTGGAGAAATTGTGGTAAAACAGGTGACCATACACACATATTTTGGGACTGTCTGAGCTTGTTTATATACTGGAAAAATATCAAAGAAGAAATTGAAAGAATTGTAAAAAGAGAAGTCCCTTCAAATGCCTTGTTCTATTTACTTGGAGTCATTCCGGTCAATGATTTTAATGCAGAGCAGAGATATATTTACATATTTTACTACTGATCGCTAAAAAAATAGTAACAGTAAACTGGAAGAGTGTCAAATCACCAACGGTAATAGAATGGAAAAAAAGACTGAAACAAGTGTACACTATGGAAAGAGTGACTACATCATTACAAATGAAAATGGATCTTTTTAAGCGGAGATGGCACATGGTCGAAGATTATTTGTATAATTAAACTTTTTGAGTTGTTGACGAGAATTGCTCTTATAAGCCCTGACATGAGGTGTTTTGTATTTATATAGATGTGTGCATATGTATACAAATAAATGAATATCTCGATATTTGGCAATGGATCTATAGATGTAGTATAATATTTGTAACAATAATAATACTATGTGGTGTAATTTATTATTTTTTTTATTTATGTCTCGTCTCAGATGTTTTGTTTTGTTCTGTTTTATATTGTGCAAAAATCTAAATAAAAAGCTCAAAGCTCATTCTGGATCAGCTGCAGTCGTCTGATAGGCTTTTTAGGTAGACCAGAGAAGATACTGTCACAGTAGTCCACTCGACTGAAGATAAATGCATGAACAAGTTTTTCAAGGTCCTGCTGTGACATCAGTCCTTTAATCCTAGAAATATTCTTGAGGCGACAGTAAGCTGACTTTGTAATTGTTTGTATGTGGTTTTTAAAATTCAGGTCTGAATGAATGACTACATCCAGATTCCTGGCCTGATGCAATGATAACAGATGCAAAACTCTTTAAAGGTCTGTCTAATAATGAAATAGTCTTCTTGTTCATGTGTAAAGCGTGAAGTTGTGATGAAGGGAAGACTTTTATAGTGTCTGATGGCACTAGGGAGCAGACTGATCCCAATAAATGGTGTTGTATGTCATGCCAGGTCTTATGGCATTTGGTGTGCTCTACGTACACATGTTCGACCTTTCGTGTGTTATTCAACGGTATTTGATTGCGTGTCAATTGACGCCAAGATCTCTGCTTCACATAACCCTAACCTTCAGTGTGTGGTATTTGATGCATCGATTCAGGTTGGACGGGGGGGGGGGGGGGGGGGGGTGCTAATAACAGTGTGAACATACATGTGGAAAGCTTATAAAGCATACAAATAACATGCCAATTAAAAGTGGTGTGTATACGAGGGGGGCTGAAAAGTTCATAGCCTGGCTAAGAAGGAGTTATTCCACAGCAATGAAACTTGGCATACAATAAATTCAACATTTCCTGATACTAACTGCATGGTTTCCTTCCAGATAAACCCACACTGGATAAATAATTTAGGACTTTGAAAAGTAGTACTACAGACATTTCATGAAAATGCTTGCTTTACACCCCTCCTTCGTTCTACCTACCCCTCTCGAATTCAGCTTCCCAGTTTTGCACAGTTGATAAAGCTGGAGCATCATCCCCTATAGCAGGGGTGTCAAACTTGTTTTAGTTCAGGGGCCACAGTCAGCTAAATTTGATCTGCAGTGGGCCGAACCAGTAAAATAATAACATAATAATGTATAAATAATGTCATCTCCAAACTTTTCTCTATGTTTTAGAGCGAAAAAAGTAAAATTACATTATGAACAGGTTTACATCTACAAACTATCCTTTCAAAAGATCTGAATAACATGAACAAACTGAAAAAATATGTGTAATTTTAACAATATTCTGCCTCAGTTTATCATTTACACATGTACATTAGAACTTACAGATCACCGTAGATCTACAAACACACAAAATATTTAATAACAGACAGAATATTCTTAAAATTGCACTTATTTCTATTAAGACATTTCAGGTTGTTCATATTTGTTCAGGTTATTCACATTTTTTGTGAAATTATACTTTGTTTTACTGTAAATACATGAAAATATTTACATTTACAAAGAGAAAAATTTGAAGTTGTCATTATTTATACGTTATTATGATCGTATTTTACTGGTCTGACCCACTGGAGATTGAATTGGTCTGAAAGTGGAACCTGAACTAAAAGGATTGTTAATATCTCAATGTAATTTTTGCATTTCACAAATTCATCCCAGGGGCCGGACTGGACCCTTTGGCGGGCCGGATTTGGTCCCTGGGCCGCATGTTTGACACCTGTGCCCTATAGCAACCATGTCAGCATGAATGTCCTTGGGGGCTGACCCCTTTATCTGCAGACATTTGATAAGACCATGGTACGACGGATGGTTCATGAAATGTCTCTGGGACTACTTTTCAAAGTCCTAAATTATTTATCCAATGTGGGTTTATCTGGAAGGAAACCATGCAATTAGTATCAGGAGAGGTTGAATTTAATGTATGCCAAGTTTCATTGCTGTGGAATAACTCCTTCTTAGTCAGGCTATGAACTTTTCAGCCCCCCCTCGTATTTACGGGAGTCAAATCATGTTGCTAGGGAGGAAGGCTCTTCTGTGGTCCTAGCTTTATGCCAATTAGTCTAAGACTTAATGTCTTGTGCCAAGTAGACTAAAACTAAATGTACTTCTCTGGCCAATATTAAGAGATTACCAAATAAATCCCTGTTAGGTGGAGCAAAATAAGTCTATAAAGGCACATGCCAACTTCTTTGGGGTTCAATATATATCGTTTTATTTTTATATTAGT